>NC_143440.1:9606071-9912857 GCF_987193195.1 Phasianus colchicus | reverse complement strand
TGTTCATTTTTATGATGGATCTTCACTACAGCATGTACCATTCAACACTGAATTTTCATTGAAACAGGTCGTGAAAGATGCAAATTTGCACTTTCATAAGGACTAAGATATCTTAGGTATCTTAGGTTCAAATGATATTTTTTAAAAGTTACGTCACTTAATTTTATTTAATTTTGTATACAATAATTTATTGTCTCCTCTTACCTTGAGAAAATTTAAAGAAGGACTCTCCTGTAGGAAAGTCAGGCTCCCCAGTTTTAATCTGAGACCTTTCCTGTTCATTTAGCATCACAGTTTCTTAGACTTTCAAAACAGTGTGCAAAAGCTCAGATTTTTTTAATTGTGGAAAACACAAATGTGAAAGCTAGATTCTTTTTTGCTACATTTTAGTTTTGTGCAGTTCTTTTATATTTAAAAATCTCATTATTTAAGAACCATTGTGTATGACCTCAAAAAAACAGCCCAACACCGAAATGTCTCCAACCTAATATAGTCCACTTTTCTAAACATCTATAGATGCAACATCATTTCTAGGACATTCACAATAACTTGGTATCAATTACAAAATTTGTTGGAGCCAATATATTTGATTCACAACAGTAATATTGAAGTAGCTGGCTACTTCCTGTTATTAAAGCAGAATTACAACTCTAGTTAAGAAGATCAAAGTGGCTCTTATAACAATGTAAGGAAGTAAGTCTGTCTAACAAATGAACTAAGGTTTTGTCCTCTCAACTGCTTTATCCATTCAGGAGAAAAGTTTGATTGACACCCTTAATGTGCTGGCTATCATTTAGATGTGTAATAGACTTTAAAATATCAGTGATACTTTTGAGATTTTAGTTGGCAAGCTGGATCAAATAAAAAAGCTCCCTCTTTGAAAGGGTAGATAACAGCAGAACATGGGAAAATGGTTTGAAGTTGAAGGAAGAAAGATTTAGGTTGGATGTCAGGGGGAAGTTCTTTACAGAGAGAGTGGTGAGGTGCTGGAACAGCTGCCCAGAGAGGCTGTGGATCCCCGTCTGTCCCTGGACGTATTCAGGGCCAGCCTGGATGGGGCTCTGGGCAGCCTGGTCTAATATTAAATGTGGAGGTTGGTGGTCTTGCCTGTGGTGGAGGGATTGGAGATTCATGATCCTTGAGGTCCCTTCCAACCCGAGCCATTCTGTGATTCTGATTCTGTGATCAAATAGTGGGTAAATTTTCATAATGTTTTCCCTGAAAGTTTCAGATCTGTTTAAGTGTTTAAAAAACTGGCAAAATATAATTTATTTTACACTTTCAGACAAAGTGCACAAAACAATTTCTGGGAAATATATTAACAGAGATAGGAATAATACTACCATATACAGGAATCCAAAAATACAATCCTAATGTACAGGTAGAGGACAGTAAGTGTCTTTTAACCTAGCTTCATTCAGATTGAAGATAAGACTGTTTGCAGAGATAACATGAAATGTAGTGTCTCAGCCATTCCTAGGTAACAGAAGCTTTAAGGTCATATGAAACAGTCCCAGAGAGTACAAAGAATAGCACCTTTCACATTGCATCATTCTATTCCTGCTTCCCAGATGTGTACCATACAGGGCAAGGGGTATGCTACTGTCTCTCAATCATCATTTACTACACTCCTCCATTACTGCTCCATTGGAATTACTTTTGTAATTGAAGAACAAGAAACATTTTGGTTTTGATTTTCTGTACTAATTAATAATAAAAATCAGTGTATGACAAACACACACCCCTTCACACTTTTCTGATACTGCACCTTTTTCCTGTTCAGCTGCTTCACTAAGTTCAGGAAGTTTAAGTCCAACCAAATTTTGATTTCTCATCAAAATATGCTCCTGTTAAGAAAAACAATAACATTTCCAAGTAACTTCATTAAAAATCTCAATGTAAAGAGCTCTGACATGTGAATGCTAAATATAACATTCACTTTATTTAATAAACTTAACGGAAATACTTATATGAAGTTATAGTTTATTGGTATTGCGTATCTCAAATTTCATGCATTCATTATTTAACAAAATTACTGGTCATATGAATAGATTTGCAACTTGTTCCCCTCCTGCTGTAGTTGAAAAAAGGAGTTTTAATAAATGAGAGTGAAAAAAGCACTGTTGGATATAGCCATAGCACTAAGCAAGTATCCCCAAATGAAATGAGAAAATTCAGAATATGAGATACATAAAATTGACACTTTATTCAGTAGGATTTGCTTACATCAAAGCTTCATTGCTACTGTATTCTACTGCTATTCCCTGCAGGTAAAAATAATGTACACCTAAGGACTAAACTCCATCAGTATTTTTTCTCTATTATCACCTCATTTTCTACTTTCATATTCTCAAATATATTTAAAATTCACAAACATCTGCTTTCATTTCTAAGAAGATAATTCTCCTAAGAGTCAGAGCTCAAATCCTTCATAACTGGAATTACATTTCATGTTGTGTTAATTTTTTGATTCTAACTACTAATTGTGTTTAACAGCCAGTAAGATACTCAAAATCATATGGCTCAAGTGTCTCTATGACAAACATTTCTAATACATATGTAGTAAGATACATACATATGTGGTATATAAACAGGAAAAGATGGATAACCAAGCTGACATTCCCAAGCAATACAATGACCAAAGTGCAGAATTTGAGGCCTTCCTCACCATTAGTATGATGGTCTTAAGGAACTATGACTTTTAAAGGGGAAGAAGGGAAAAGCCCTGCTTTGTTTACAACATGTGTGTACATCTTGGTCTCTTTACATTGGTGGTTTATTTTTTCATGTCACTTCTTTTTCATGGTAAATGGCTTCTAAAACTCTGGACATTATAAGACTTTCTCTGAAGGTGTTCGAATAGCAAAAAAGCTGTACCAAAACAACTTCCTGTCGCCTGAGATATTTTAAATATAATATTATTGCAATGGTCAGTATTCCTGAATGATACGACTACTACCTTAAAAGGGAGACTGCCAAGAGGTGAACAGGATTTAAAAAACACCCAACTGAACAAAGTAGAAGTGATTTTTAAAACCGAAGAACACTTACAAATAGTTTGAGTTGCAAGAGGTTTTAAGCCCGTAAACAAAACTATAGTATCCATTTCTAAACTTAAGTTAAAGCTTTCAGCTTATATACAGGTCTCACTCCTTTCACACAGTAATCAGCCTGTTAGCATTTTGTAAGAGTCTGGTTCTGAGGAAAATTCTGAAGGAACAGAGAAAGCACAGTGAAGTGAAAGAAAGGAAGTGAAAGAGCCTAAGCAACCCTTTTAAAGAGAATGTTATTATATCCTCAGGAAGGAAAGATTCTTTAGAACTAAAATTCTTCTTAGAAACCAGAAATCATTTGACTTGTATGTTTTACAAATGACGTGATCATTAATCAACTGCTTCCTGTTTATAGTTCATGTAAACTATGCAAAAAGGAGAAACTGATTTATACTCACCTTTTTGTCATAATGAAAACAATTAGTTTGCTTGACACTTGTATTATAATTATTTCTGAGGGCAGAAACATGCATGTGCAAGAGCACATGTGCATATTGAAGAGACAACAGTACAGTTGATGCATATTGGGAGTGAACTAGGAAACAAAGTAATTCCATGGCATTTAGTTATAGGTTACAATTAACTGAAGTTGCAAAGGAAAAATATTACAATATCATGTTGATTTTGCTAAAACTGCTACCCATTATATTAGTGTACATTTCTTAAAATGATGAAAATAAAGCTAAGCAAGTTGAAAGTTCAGTAAGATACAAAAATAAATTTAAAACAGGATACAATCAGGACTCACCTCTCTGAGTTTTGTCAATTTCTGCATCCGAACAGGTTGAACTTGGATTTGGAGATCTTTGAATGCTTTTATTTGATTGCTGGATTTATTACCAACAACAAAGCTTTTATCTTCCTCAGATGGTAACTTTACGGGTATTTTATCTTTCTGTCCAGGCTCTAAACTATCCCATGATACAGCTCGTAGTAGAGGAGGACGCAGCCCACACAGTTTGAATTCTGGTTTAAAAGGAACTTTATGGTCCTTCATTTCTGGAACAGGACTTTTTAGCTTTGAGTCTATATTTCCTATTCCTGGTCCTGGTAGATAGGTTCTTAAAGGAACGTCATTTTCTTTTGCTTTCTTGAGGAAGGATTTTCCGAGTTCATTTTCAGAGACATTCAAGCAAGTGTTAAGAGACATTCTGCCACCATCACTACCTGAAGGGGAGCACTTAGGTAAAGTATTTACATGCGTACGTGGATCAAAGTTTTCTTTTTGTTCAGAGAGTTTTTCTTTGGGGTTTTCAAAACCAGCAGAACGAGGAACCAACCTTCCCTGAGAAATCTTTCTTTGATCATTCAGCCTGCGATCCATTATTCCTTTGCAAACATTCTGAAAGTAGAGGGACACAAATAAAAATGTGATTTTCTTTTCCCCTGTATAGGGTCATTTTCCTTCACATCGATGTTTGCTTTTAAACATGTGCTGTTAACATTTGAATAATTTTTAAGTGCACTTGAAAAAAAAAAAAATGAATTGGGAATCTTTTCTCTGAATCTTTAAGATAATATCCTCCCCACTCCAGAAATCCCCATGTAATCGGGATTTTCATCATCTTAACATAAGTTTATCATCCTAATGTAAGGTTTGCCTGAGTATACGCCTCTAATCCCAGATCTTATAGAATTTCTAGATTTCTTGGCTTGATTGTTTTCTCTTTTTGTTTGTTCCTCATCTCCCAAGAGAAAAAAAATTAGGCTTGTACACAAATATAAAGAATATACTGTAACTTCTCCCTATGTTTGTCAGATCTCCCTGTTCCTATCCAGTTCCATTTCTAGTAGTGTGTTTATACAATACTGTCAAAAAATTTCATTAAAATGTGTGTGATTACTCTGTTCACCAACCTATTCCTTATCATTCTTCTATTATATTGTTATTTGAGATAAATAATTTGCACCTTTTTACTGTGTGCACAGGACTTCATTATCATGCAGCTTTAACAGGAAAAGTCCTACCAGCCAAATATAAGGCTATTACAGATTTTAGGGCTAAGGATGTATGGTTAAGGTATGTTAGTCATCCTATTCTAACTGTACAGTAAGATACAGACAACTGAGGCAGTTGTATAGAATATATGCATGCAAACTACATAGAATCTTACTCTGCATATATGACCACAGGTTATAATTTGGTCGCAGTCTCCATAAGAATTGACAAAAGAACAACTGCTTATTCCTTCTCTACTTTAGTACAGAATCTGCAATTTTGCTAAGAACACCTGTGTCAGTAATTTAAGGCAACAAACACTCCATTGGGGGGTCTGACCTGAGTATGTTGCTACTCTTCCCCTTTGTAGTTATTGCTCCAAAACTCTGCTGTTACATATTTAAAGCATTGCCTAATCCACTCATGACAAAATCTTTTCAAAGGGCCCTGTGATGCTACTTGAAACAAATTAGAAAGCACTCAAATAAACTGCTCAACAAATAGCAACATGAAGTTGTAACACCCTATCAGCAGCACCCACTAGTAAGTATGGTAACCTCCTCTGCTCAACTAAATAGGTCTAGAAGAGTTCATCCATCTGAAACAAAAGCATACACTGAAGTAGCTGAAGTGGGTATTTTAACTTTAGAATTAAAGTTACTCAGCATATTGGTTTTAGTTAAGATAAAGCATGAATAAAAACGTGTGAACAATAGGATGCTGAGCACAGCTGTAGCCTGTTTTCCTCCAGTATATTTTGGTGCTTTGCAGTTTCTTAGTTAAGTATGCTTTTTTTCCTTAGTTGAGTATTACTATTCTGTTCATTTAGCAAATAGTTCTTAGTTTATTTAGTCACATAAATAATTTGTATATGTGCTCAGAAAAAAACAGATTTAGTTTTAGAACACCATGTAAAGCACTTACCTCTGCAGTTTGCCTGTCATCCTCTTTAAAAGTTCTGTTATTCTAGCAAAAAAAGGTAAGGAAAAGAAATTGTTTGTCTTACAAGATTTGCTTTCAATCTATGCTGCAATGCAGGGTATAGATATTAAGGGATGACCTTTAATACATAATTTTATTTTTATTTTTACATTGTCCCATTTATTTATGAAGTAATCTTACGAACTAGTTTTTTTCCATAGATTAGGATTATATTGGATCTTTTTCCATTTAATATACTTCACAGTTCTCTATGATCCTTCAGTGCTTATTACATCATGGATTTCAGATTTCAGAATTAGCATTTATTAATTCCTAAATTTGTAGAAAAACATGCCAATAACCTCACTTTAGCATAGAAAAAAGGTATTGAAAACACTCACTTTCCTCAGGGATGAATAGGACAGTGTAGTATGTGCAGTAGTTTAATAATCAGGTTAGTGTGCAGAATACTCAGCTTGTTCTTACCTGAACTGGAGGTACTGACTCAACACTAGTGGCTGTACATACATCAGACCCTAGGAAGACACACGTGATTAAAGCATGATTAAATCCTGGTGGTTCTGCTCAAAAATGTGAATACTGCACATTAGCAAATCCATATACACACACTTCCATATAGCATGCTAAGAACAAAATATAATAAAATATAATAAAATATTTTTTAAAAAGAAAAATAAAACCTGAAGTATGAGAAGTGAAAGATCTTCAAAATGTAGCAAAATTCTGTTATTAAAAAGAGTAAAAAAGAACCTGTATCCTAGAAGCAGCACTACAGGAGTACAATATAATACAGAAAAATATAAAAGTAAATATATAAGCCTAAATGAACTTTGTCATATTCACAAGTAAATGCTTTAATCTATAGACTAATTTATTCTCCAGAGGAAATTCTAAACATATTTTCATTGACTATTTATACATGATTTGAGTTTGCATAGAACTTTTTACCTGACGGAATAGGAAGAGTAAGAGAGTTGCTCCTCGATGTTACAGGTGAAACTCTTGGACTAAGGGTAGGCGAAACAGCTTCATTAAAACAAAGAGAAAAATAAGAAAGTAATTTTACTAAGTTTATGGTTTCTGAATTTTTAAAATTCAGCTAAGATTAAAACATTAGTCTCGTAGTTATGAAATTAAAACATTAGTCTTGTAGTTATCATCAGGCATTTGTCCAAAGCCCAAACAGTCACTTTAATTGCCAAATTATACTTGACTACTATGAACTTAGAGTAGGCTTTCTGTCATGTATTTAGCATAAACTAACTAAGTTTTGTTGATATATATAGAACTTTTATTTCCCTCAGTTTCATGAGTCCTGCAGAGAAGTAGACACAAGAGGACTCATAAGGAATTTAGAAAAAAAAGAAATTTTAATTTAAAAATGTATAAAGTTTTACCTCCTTGCATAAAGTGTCAACCTGATGTTAAGACAGAATTTTGTTTTGATTTGGTATTTCAGAACTAATTTATAGTCCTAATTAACGACAAATTGAGATTTTGTCCTAGTCCTCAAACACTTGAGAGAAACTGTTTCTAATGACTCTCCAGAACAGAACAATTTATTCTATTTCTTTTTAGTGAAGATCCGATTCACTTAGTTTAGTTTATGACTATATCCAGAATAAAAGTCAGTACAGTTATATCTGGGTGGTATGGTTTTCTGCAGTACAAATGTTTTGTCAAAGTTTCATTTTATCTGCAGTAGGAACTTGAGGCAGAAAATCTTGAAAAAAAAATTTCTGATTTTTTGTTTGTATATTTGTTTAAGATTCTGACTGAAACACTTCCTCCTTTCAATGTTACATTGTCTTCGGTGTACAATTCAGGTACCTAGAAACACTGTCTTCCACTGTTAAATCTAAATATCGAGATCTATATTTTCTACTTTGCACTGAAAAGTGAAGCTGAGGGGCTTTGACCTACAAATTAACAAAATGTTATGCATACAGCAGCAGTGTATGCATTACAGTAGATGCTTATTTGTGCTTTTGCAGATTTCCAACGTACAATCTAAAATTGTATCCTCAAAATCTATACCTACCTGTGGGTGACTCAGGAAGGCTGCTTCTTGACTTTCTGCCTCTGCGCATTAGAAATCTTTCACTCACTTTCTTTGCTTCTTCTAGTAATTCAAGGTTCTTCTTTTTGTCTTCTTCTGATATGTTGACATCCGGTAGCTGATCATTTACCAGATCAATCACATGCCCATTGTTGTCTGGGTTAAAAATGGCAGAATTAGAACAGTACCTCATGTATCTGAGCTGCACTTTGGAATAACCAGTATGAAAATTATCTTTAAGTTAAGCTTTGAGTTTCCATTAATTAAAAATTCATGCCCACTCATCTTCTAATCCTGTTATATTCTCAATTTTAGGTCATCAAAAACACAATAACCTTCTGAGATTCTAGCTTGTCACAAGAGAATTGGCTTTAGATTCATCTCAACTAGTAGTCATAGCATTTCTGCTGTAGACTCAATTTTTCAATGAGTTTTGTGTTTCCAGTTTTTCAAGGCTAAGGTCTCATGAATCTGGCATAGATTTATGCACACTAGCACTAGTTTTAACACATAGGTGATTCCATTAAGTCTTCTATAGAAAAAAAGTACAGACTTCAGAATTAAAATGATTGTATTTCATACAGATAAGGTATTTCCACAAAAGCAGAAGCAACAATGAAGCTACACCTGGCAAAAATACAGGCAAAATTTTAATATCCAAAGCCTAAGAATTATTAAGCTACTTAAAAAGCAAATTGATCTCTATCCTTTGGTAAATATGCAAGAATTTTCCAAATGAATTATAGATAGTAACAGAAAACGCAACTGTTAAAAAAAAATAAAATACATTGTTAGAGATTAATAAAAACAAAAACTGAAATTCCTTTTCCTTATGTCCACTTACAGTCATGTTAGCTATGCAGCCCAGGAGAGTGCATGGACCAGAAACTGAAAGTCACAGACCTACATTTAGATCCTTGGACTAAAGCATTGTTTTCTGAAGAGTTTTTAATTAATTGTCAAAGAAACTCATTAATCTTTGGCTTTCAAATTTCTTGAAAACAATAATATTTGAGCACTAATTTTTAAATTCTCTAGGCTACCGCTAAGCAAGAAATGTAGCCTGGTTCTGTCTGTATGAGTTGGTGTGAACAGCTTCTACAGATGTTTAGAGAATTTTAGGGAAAGTGTTGTCTGAAGACTAGTTAAAGAAAGGATAGATATCTGCTGTTATGAACAGTGAGCACCTTCTTTCTGCATGGCTGAGAAGTTAATCCCAGTACAATACTGGAAATACTGCTTGCATGAACTCTTATTAAGAAATGAAGAATACCTTCTCTAGGATAGCCCGCTTGTTTTCATTAAAAGCTTATTGTGATATGATAAACAAACAGGATAATTTGAGACTTAAGTTCCCTTTGACAGCAAAAGTTCCAGTGTTTTAAAAGTAACCAAAATCAGTATTACTGAACAGTATTTTGAACACAGCAGGGATTTTAAGCTTGTGCATCTCTGGCCTTATAGAAATATTAAGCTAAAATACTAATCTAACAATTTGGTGAAACTAACCATATACATATTTCTCTGTACCTGTTCACATGCAAGCCATTTATGACCATAAACTCTTGATCACTATGCATTATGGTACCAATATTTACAGTGCGTGCATTACAAATAAGCATGCAGAGGAAAAAAAAGATGTGGTCAAAAGAGTCAGTCTATACCTATGTCTTTACTGCACATTTTCAGAGAAATGTCCTAGCTTAAATGAATAATCATTTCTTACCAACAGAAGTCAATGAACTTGTTGAATTCCTAGTGGCACGGTTAGAATGTCTTCTATGAGGACTACTAGGTCTAGAGAGAAAAATGAATGAAAAAAATTATGGGAATATGTCACTAAGAAACAAAAGGCTCTACTTCTTTTCTATTACCTCCAAAATTTTAACATTAAAAGAGAAAATATTAATTAAATAATACACCTTAAAAATATATTGGAATGGCATTAATAATGCATGAAATAAAATTGAAAATATTTCCATTTTGCCTTCACTCTAATTTCCCAGAAAATCTTGAGTTTAATGATTGAGTTCTATTCCATATTAAAAGTGAGGTTAAGGACTTACGGACTTTGAAGGTAACATATGAAAGTTTTTACTGCCTTTCATATCTTAAAAAATGCAGGTTTTGTATTATGGCATAAAACTCATCTAAATACAGCATGTTACAAAAAGTTATTCTTAGTCTTCATAAGTTATTAGTTTCCTAAAATAAGTTTTATGCTTTAAAATTATTTCTTAAGCTACTGCAATTACACAGAACCAGGGGAATATCTCATAAAATTAAGTGATGATCTAGCAGATAATGCTTTTTTGAAAATAGTTGCAGTGTAATTCTAACTCTTAAGCAATCTTCAAGTTCAGGGAAGTATACTTTAAAGATACAAGCAAATCATAGCACAGATCTTGATCAATATATTCTGATTAGTTCTTCATATAATTTAAGATTAATAAGTAAGCTTTATTAGTAGAGTAAAAATAACAGTAATTCCATTCAGCAACTTACTTTCATGTATGATAGAACTCAAGGTGCAATTCTTGCTCTATCTACCTAAATAGGCCCAAACATTTGCCTCAAAACTCACTGTATTTCGTTATATACTCTGTTCTTTCAACTGTCTATCTTAAAAATGTTTTCTGCTTGAATTTTTAACTGATACATATTTTATCACAATAGCCCAGGAGTGCAGTCCTATCTCTTTCCAAAGCTCTCACTGCTTCAATGGAAATATTTATATGAATAAGGGCAGCACTACTGGTATATGTATATATATAAGCAGTAGTCTAGAATTAGGGATTTAATTATTAAAGCAATGTTTTTCAATTTAATAAAACTTTCCCATGTAGGGAGGATGGGGAACTTCATTACATCAATTACTGATAGACTGTGTCCAGGTTAATATTTAATATTTAGACATAAGAAGAGTATGTGTACTTTTGCAATGCATTGAATATGAGGAATTAAACTGTCAGTCATCTTAGCAGAAGATATTTGACTGTAGCACACACACACAGACCATTTTATGCCTATGGAAGGACTAAGTAATTTTGTCTTCACTAGGCCTCTACTTTCAGAAGGATAGATTTCAAACGTAGCTGTCAGTTGAAGCATGCATAACTTTCACTTACGTTTTTGTTTAAATTACTCTATTCTGAAAGATTAGAAAATAAACATTAATTTTGAAGGACACCAATTTAGGTCTGCAGGATTAGTGACATAAGAAACTGTTCTTTAATATCAGCTGCACTTCCAACACCCAAATTCCCCGCACCCAAAAGGAAAGAAAATATAATCTAATTACTACAAGGGCTGCTCTTAAAATAACATCTCCGATTTTAATATGTTGGCTGACAAGGTCAGGCAGATGGTGGTATGGCAATAGAACTTGAACCTGCCTACTAATATATTCTATTACATTTTGTTTCTGTGTAACAGATGGCAGTAGAGGGGCAGTCTGACATGGAAGTATGGATTAAGCAAAGGTGTGTCACTGAATTTGCCCACATAGAAAAAGTGGAACTCACTGACATTCATCACTGTTTGCTGAATGTTTATGACGACCAAAGTGTGGATGTGAGCATAGTGAGGCAGTGGGTGGTGCATTTCTATAGTGGTGACAGCGGGTCACCTCCACTGGTTCAGATTTGTATGAGCAGAGAGTTGCTGGTGAAAATGCACGGCTTATGGTGGTGACTATGCTGAAAATCAGTATTTTGTAGCCGAGAATTTGCTCTAACAAATAGTGTTATTGTGTTCTTTGTATCTGTTGGAATTTCCATGGGACTAAATAGGAGGCATTACTTTTGGAACAACCTATGTACAAGGACACATCAATAATATTTTAACATGACACACGTTTCAAAGCAAATTCTTAGAAACAGCTCCTGGAATTACTGTACAAATTATGCATAGATTGGTAGCATATAATGTAGTACCTGTTAACCAGATTTTTATCGATTTCTGCATCAGGCAGACCAGCATTCTCTGGAAGGACAATAGAAGGTGTACTGCTTGTAGTTCCTTCAGCATCAGTGTCCTGAATGATTTGTAAAAAATATTAAAAAAAAGTTAAGCAGAAATTCAAAGTACTAAATATCCATCTGAGGGGAAAATAATTGGGATTTTTCTATTTAGCCTACAAATGACATAACTGAGAATTAGCTTTTATTTGGTAAGGCATATTTGAGTTAAAAATCTTTATTTACACTGCTAAAAACAATTATAATTGCTTTGGCTAGGCACTAGTATGTAAAAGAAGAAAATGCTGTATTATTTAGTCATTTTAGTCTAAATTTTCCTTGAAATAACATCCCGAAGTTCCATAAGAAATTTTGACTTCAATTGGCAGTTGGCATTTGTGTCCCTGCTCACAGCAGGGAAGTTAGAACTATATGACCTTTAAAGACCCCTTCCAATCCAACATTCCATGATTCTGTGACATTTCTGAATCTTGAAGAGGAGCATGTTTACTAATCCTGGCACAAAGTCACTTACGTTCCACTGTTATAAATAACATTTTGCAAACACCATTTGCTCTCAATTGTGCTTACTACTTTAAGAATATTTATCTATTAAATAAAAAAATAATTATTTTAGTAATATTTGTTAATACAGAAAATAAAGAGCTGTTGTAAAAAATAATTTGTGCATTTGAATAATTACTCATGATAATTCAGCTTAACACATCAATGTTTTAGAGCATAGAGATTTCAATCATTTTGATTCCTTGGATCGGAAGTCATAAATTTATAATTTTTATAATTTATAATGCAGACTTCTCTTTTATGGAGAAGTTAGGGTAGTCCTAAGGTTTGTTACAACAAGCAAGTGGCAATATGTATAAATGCATACAGAAAGATATTATCATAGAATCATAGAACGGCTTGGGTTGAAAAGGACCACAATGACCAACGAGTTTCAACCCCCCTGCTATGTGCAGGGTCGCCAAGAGACAGACCAGGCTGCCCAGAGCCACATCCAGCCTGGCCTTGAATGCCTCCAGGGATGGGGCATCCACAGCCTCCTTCGGCAACCTATTCCAGTGTGTCACCACCCTCTTTGTGAAAAACTTCCTCCTAATATCTAATTCAAACCTTCCCTGTCTCAGTTCCCCCAGTTCCCTGTCCCTGTTTCAGTTCCCCCTTGTCCTGTCAACTCATAAATAGCTGTTCCCCCTCCTGTTTATACACTCCCTTCAAGTATTGGAAGGACAATATGAGGTCTCCCCAGAGCCTTCTCTTCTCCAAACCATTAGTAATCATGTAGCTGTAAGGTATCAAACACAATAGAATTCCTTTCAACATTTCTAAGAGACATATTTTACTGCTCTTGAAATAAAATACTCTGATAAATTCAAAGAACTCTGAAAGAATTTGAAAATGGTGTAACACTCAAGTATAGAGCATAACACTTCTTTCCCTCAAATGCAAATTAAAAAATGTTTTGAATTCTACATCTGATCTAGGATTCTTGGTTCTGTTATAAATTGCACTTCCTACAGCTCTGTAGTTATAAAACTCATATGATGTTTCTGGGCAAGATCACAGTGTTAATTACTGGAGAGTGGTATAGGAAACATATCGAGAAAACATGAACATTCAAGTTTTAGAAAAATATTCCTTTACAAATGTAAAAACATTTTCAATTAAGTGATACAAGCATGCAACTGATAGTGTATTGTAATAATTTAAAAGCAATTTTTAGTAGTATTCTTGAAAATGCTAAGTATCAATATATTTTGTCAGTCAGTGACAAAAATGCAGGTGACTGCTGTGTGCTTGTAGGTCAAAGCAGCTGAGTACGTACACACCTTGTTTGTACCAATCCCATCACTACCAAAGAGTAAAATCTTTTGAATGACATAAGAACATCAGCCTTAAAGTCACTCAGTTCCTTTTTAAGACTCTAAAAATAACTGATTTAAAAAAAGAAAAGACTCCAGTCAAGGCTAATTAAGGTCAGTTATAATACGTGAATTGTGATCAGCAGCAACAGTAGTTAACTTTTGGATGGATGGAAATTCACACTTCCTGTTGTCCAAATCTTCTGCATAACAAGAGCTAGGGCATGAAGATATTTCAAGGCCAGCTTGCTTGAATAAATATATCTGTAATCTTTATAATCTTAAGAGCATTCAAACTGATATATGCAGGTATTGGAGCATGAAATCCAAATGGAAGTTTATGTTTTCACAAAGTTGTACAACCGCATAAGGATTGGACAGAAGTTTTCCATCATCTTCCTGTTGCCTGCCTACAAGTGTCCTCTCCCAATCAACTTCCAGACATAACTGTTCTCCAGCCATCTGCAGTAGATTCCTCATCTTCTCTCCCAGTAACAGTGACTGCCTGCTACTAGTCTCCACTCCCTTTATATCTCAAGCCTTCCTCTCACAAAAATGGACAGTAAAATTGATTCAATTTTTAGTATTTAGGTGGGAATTTATTCACATATGCTACAAGGATGATTATATATGACCTTCTCTGGGAGAGAAGGAGACTTGGGTGGGGCTGGGAGAATGAAAAACGCAATTTTGGCCATAACAGAAGACCCAAGATGCTCAGAGATGCTCAGGGCAGACAGGTTCTGCAGAAATTCTGGTGTTAAGCTCTACCAAGACCTCCCTAAGAGAACATGCTTTTAAAGTTTTAAAATCCAACCAAATTTGGATGGATTTGAACAGTAATGGAAAAAATGCATTTCTGCTAAAAGGGCTACTGTGCCAGAACAGTCAGATGATAAAGCTTTCCTGGATACCACCTAAATTTTTTAAAATATTGGAAAAAAAGTCCTCTGCCACATGGTCTCGTCCTTATAAAACAATGAAAGACCTTGGCTGAATTTCAGAACATATTTGGTCTGAAACAGACAATCACATAAAACTCCTTAGAAGAATAATGCATCTCAAAGTAGTCTTTTGAAAGAGATGGGGTTTTAAACCAATTTAATTTTGTATATTTAAGTGAAATGTTGAGATGAAAGTTTTGCAAGTAAGGCAATGCATCTCAAGTTGTAACAACATGTAGTTGAAAAAGACAACAGGAGAAAAGGCAAAGCAGGCACAGGACATCTTCAGAACAAAACAAGTAGCACAAATTTAAACAGGAAGAAAAAATATGAAATGCAGAAACTTGAGTGACATAATAATCAGTGTAACAAAGACATTATGAACACGTGAAACATCTTCTGAGTAGACAGAAATACAGTGTTCAGGACACAAAGAGGCAAAAAAGCTGGAAAAAGGCAAAATTGTTTTTTACTTAAAGAGGGGGGAAGATAGTAGCTCACAACCAACCTTAGAAATGTAGGGTTTATGAGACATCATAAATCTTTTAACCTAATTGGCAAGGGTTTATTTTACTTTTCTTATATTTTTAACTCTACAGTGCAACAGTTATTACAGATTTCAACAAAAGCTTACAAATTTTATGCGAAATTACTAATTAAACAAAAATACAGAAGTGGCTAAACATGACATTTAAATGTTTTATGAACTTCACTGGAAGAAATTATTCTATATCAAACACCTAAAATATCCAGTACTTCCAGATTAGCACACGACTAAGAGTTCAACTGCACACTCATAATTCAGACACGTTTCAAACAAAGGGTTAAACAGCTTTGAAACGGGCTAACTGCTCTAAGAATGGCTTTAAAGGGAGCTTCCCATCAGAAACCCAGAGCTAATGAATATTCTGAGAAATGTTTAGAGTAGGCAGCTTATGTAAGAAAAACTGAAATGGAAAACCAGATTAGATTTTTCAAAATGGATTTGAGAAATACAACCCCACGTTTCCATCATGTACAAGATAACTGAAGTACACAATAAGCTACATGTAATGTAAGGTTCATATTCTTTTTCTCAGAACTGTTTTGTTAATACATACATGTTTTCATGCAAGGAAAAGGTAGGAGAGCATCTCTTGGTACAGAATAAGGAAATTGTTAGGCACTGGACAGCATTTTAAATAAGAGATTTCAGTCGTGAAAAGTTCTGTTCAGTGGCAGTGAAGGGCATAACCTGGCAGCCAGTCTCCCAGTTGATAGTTCCTTCTGATGCCCTCTCCTTGTGTGCCAGTTCTATTACACAATACAGGTCTCTCACCAATTACACAGTCATGCTGTAGAACCCACTCTTCAGGAGGACCCAAGAGTGATAATAGGTATGAGTGAGATCGAACTGTCAGAACATTGGCTAGTTTCAACGCTTAATTAGGTTGTAGGCTAATAAGCAATGTGTTGATTAAAATCCTTCACCTGTTAAATTGTTATTTTTAGGCATAAAGTATCTCAAACAAAATGTTTCACCTAATTAACTGACTCATGAGCTATCTCATTGCTTCAGTTCATTTCGGACCTAATTCTAAAAGGCCAGTATTTTATTTTAAAAGAATAGGTGGTTGAAATGCTTCATTTCTGCCATTTCACAAGCCAGCCCTGGTACAGTCATTGATGTCTGCTATCTTATTTTCTTTTTTTAATCTTTGAGGGTGTCTTTCAATACTTCTCACAGAGGGATGAGGGTGCATTAAAAACAAAGAGGAAAAAAAAACCTGCAGTAGAACAAACCCACAAACTACCTTCTTTATCTAATATACGATCTCAGCTAATAGTCTGATAAACTTGCATCCATTTAGGCTGTTTATCTTAAGCCAGGAAACTAACACTCAGCACCGTGTGTTGTTTAAATGGAATGTATGACAAATCAATGTAGGGCTCACTGCTGACAATATTTTCCAATGATGCTGAAGTAGCGGATGTTTTCACCCAAAATATGGAATACAATGTCCTCAGATCCAAGGACAATGATATGCTCTAACTGAAGATGTGCCAGATTATAAATTCTGTTCTCCTTTACACCAGTTTGCATGAAACAGGATGTTCTGGATAACCTATGATTTCATTAATTCTTTAATTCAGCTAAGCTAATAACTTATTAAAAAACTAATAACAAAACCAAATTATTAGAACATAAAACTACTTTTTATCAGTAGTATAAGTTATTTGAAAGGCAAAACTGTCATCACTTAATGATTTTTTTCATTATACTTGCAAATAAAACTTTAAAACGTATACACAGTTAAATAAATGCATATGGGTAGCTCTCGCACACATTCAGTGTAGTTTCAGAACATACTCAGCTATTATTATTGCACATATAGTGAGAGTACAAACAAAAAAACAGATTTCCATCCTTTACACACATGCTAATTGAAGACCACCTTCTATAAATTTCTAAGAGCAACACCAGGTGTTTTCAGATTACTGTGAGGCATAAATCTAAGTTCTTTTCTCAGAAGTTAAATTTTTATGGAAAAACAACAGTTTTCATTCCTTAATCTAAAAAATTCTTGAAAAATTCTAAGAAAGTCAGCTGAATAATCACTCATAGCCTCATCTGTTTAACAAAGCACACCAATCTATAGCTAAGGACTATGTTATGTTGCAGACTCTTAAATGTACACAAACAGTTTCAGCCCCAAAATAAGTATCAGAAAAATCTGTAAAAGTGCTTACTTTGACTGGAGGAGAACTGTTGTGTTGTGCCTCCTTTAGTTGTTCATTTTCTTCAGGTAGGGTTGGCATGGTGGACAGAATGGAGCACGTTGATCTGCAGTGTGGACTAGCACGACCATACACTGCTGAGAATGAGACTGTTTCAAGTTAGCCTGAAGGTATAAGTGCTGCAAGGCCTTGTGATCCACTAGATGTGTTAGATGCCAAAAATACATATCAAATTCATTTTAAAAACTACGTTCTAACACAGAGATCACTTTACAATAACAAACAGTATTAAGGTTTAAAATTAAAACTATGATCTTGTGTTTTATTAAACTAAAGGTTTCAAGGTCAAGTATAATTTTATAAATGCATTCAACCTCCCTTTCTTGTTGCTATTCCCACTCCTCTTTATGTCACAGATTTTATTTATTATTTTTTTTCCTACTGTGACTGTGTTGGCTGTAATTAAACTACCTCACTATAGATCTTCCAAGAAGAAAACAATATCCTGGATATCTGTAACATTCCTTTTAGTAACCAAGAAAGTCCTAATGCTACAGAATATGATCTCAGATTGCAAAGAAAGGAAGATCTTTAGAAGGAGAATTGATCAGTCAAACCACAACACTCTTTCTTTGGGCATGTGCTGAGGCACTTCACAGGCCTAGGTGAGTTGAGCAAATACCATAAACACTTGCTATATGTCTGCTGAAGACAACAACAACGTGCAAGACATTTTCAAAGCAAAATAGTAGTTATGCTTGAATGGGAAAAAACAAATCACTGCCTACTAGATGAGAAAATTATTGTTTTTAGTATCAACTTGAGCTACTGCCTTGACATTGTAATCAGAGAAATGATAGGTACTAATCCTTACAGCTACAGTGGAAGTATTACAAGACTTACTCTGACACCTACCGGACAATTAAGGAACAGTTCTCACAAATAAATCATTTGACTCCTTGATGGTGCCTACAGACAACAGATTAGATGATTAACAGAGACGATGTGATACGTAATGACTGACTAGACAACTAAACCATATTTCCTTGACAGTTAATTTGCAGCTGTGTATAGTACTGTGTTACACACTCAAACTCTAATGTAGCAACAACTTAAAGAGTGGGCCAAGAAGATGAATGTACACATCAAGTGTTGTGTACATCAAGTACCGGTTCTATGACCAAAAAACATTGTCTTCTCCCAAACCTGATTTCAGGTTCCTAATTTCATCGTTATTCTTTTACTACTCTGGAGATTATGATGGAGTAAAAAAATCATGATGGCGAGATGAGTTCATATGAGTTCAAAGTATTTGACAACACAACATCAATTTTCTAGTTTTCCTTTCCATCTCAGAGAAGGGAATATTACTAAAGAACATACTGGTTTATTGAGGCTGGCAATTAAAATTGACAAAATACTCTTAAGAAAAAAAAAATCAACAAGAGAGAAATACCAAAGCAGCCTCAGTACTTACAAATTCCTCACCTTACCTTTCACAGAACTAGGAAAACCTACAAAATGTGTGAAAACTAGTCCACAGAAGCAGTTAGGACCTATGCTTTTATTATGCTACTACTCTATTACTAGAAGAATAATCAGACACAAGGCCATTCATATGAAATTTAATGCATAATTAATATACTGAAAAGAGCTATAAAAGCAACAACTATCTGTGCACAAGCATTTCTGTGCTTTCAAAAAAAAAAAAAAAAAAAAAAAAAAAGAACAAAAGAACAAAACACCACCACAATTATTCCACTGGTGTTCATTGGTAAAGACTAGAAAGATGCAACATAAATTATGTAGTTGTAAAGTCCAATAGAAATACAATTTCTTTTCCCTCCTCTCTCTCCAGTGAACGTTTCTACTTCCTAAGCAGGACATGCTAATCACTGTAAGAAAATTGTGTTTCAATTTTATGTAGATAATTTGAACCCGCTACAAGTGAATTTCTATTGTACTGCAGTAAGAGAAAGTTCACCTTTCTATCAAGATTTTATCCACCTCTAACTGCATATAAAAGTAGATAAAGTTTTCCATGAAAGAAGGTATATTTTTCCTTAATAAACATTTTTGAATCATCCTTAAAGTCCTAAATATGATGGAATACAGACCTTCATGATAACATATTTAATAAACCCACAGAGATTAAGCAGACAGTTAAACTGCTGTGATTCAGCAGTGAAGTATTTTTGTTTCAAGCAACAGTCACTGACTACGAAGGTGAGACAGAGGCAAGGTAATGAAAAAAGATGAAATGGACTAGCTCTTCATTCCTGTAAAAAATCCCTGGCATCTGTAGCAACTTCTGAGTTTGCAACACCTGAAATCCAACACACATACACACATACACACAAAAAAGTAAAAAAATAACAAGGAGAGATGAATTGTTTATCTAACCCCTGTTAGTGTTTGCTTTATGAATTTATGAGAATGTTGAGCTTAAAAAAAATCAGGAGTATTTCAAGTCATGGTGAAAAGTGTACTGGCAGAGTCTCATGCTGAGCTGCATAGGCTATTGTGTCAAACTGTTTGATTGTCCTAGCTGAGCTCCCAGTACATGCTGAACTTTAAAGAAAAATAATGTAAGTAATCTAAAAAAGAAAGAGCTGTTAAGCACAGCAAATTTCAGTTCATTTTTTAGATTTAAAAGCAAATATCTATGTGAACAGGCTAAACTGAAAATAGAAAGAGAAAAATCCTGAGCCGTATTGTCTTAGAGATGCAGCATTCAAAGTACAGCCAAAGGAGAACAGAGGGCAAGATGATGATGAATATATATCACCTTAAAATTCCTGAGATTTGGAGTAGACTGAGTTCAGTCCACATTTGACATGATAAGAACCTTACTTAGACTTCTTTACAAAGCTATCTTAAACACAGGAAAAATCTCCACGTCTTTGAACTGCCGATTAGAAAGAATATGTGTTCTTCTGACCTTCTTTCTTTTCCCTAATACCTCTCCAGAAGGAAAAAACAAACAAAAAAAATCCCAAGCACAGTTCTGAGAAGTGTACAAATAAAGCATACATCTGTTGATTCATAGTCTGAGGCTTCTTGAAATAAACATGGTATCTGCATTCCTTGATGTTACTCCTGCAGACCACTGGTTAACCAAAGCAAGGGCTAATGCTTTTGTTATTTCAACAAAATACATAAGCATATAGTTTAATGTATAAACTATGTGAATTCTAATTATTTTTCAGTCCAAAAGCTTATTTTTAACTTGCACAACATTAATAAAAACAGTAGGCCAAATCCTTTGTAAATGTTACTACTCTTAAACAGCACAAAACATCGCATCTTGTAAATGCAACTGGATATAAGAAATGAAGCAGTCTTCCTGCCAAGAGTTTTGCCATTTTCTGCACCAACTACTGCCTTCTGATAGTAGTAGGAAGGGAAAAGGTTTAGAAATGTTGGAAACATAAGACATTATTGAAGCAAATTGCTTCCTTCACTGCTGAAGAGACCTTATGCCTATTTTATCAGATAATGAAAATTAGTAAATGTCAGTGAGCATCAAAACGTAGAGAAACAGTTCATCAGAACACTTGAACAAGAACTAGAGAAGCTTATCTGCAACTCACAGATATAAGGAAAGAAATGTCCTTGGAAAATTTATTTCCTGGAAAGTGTACAGCCTTGCAACCTGCAGAAATTCAGTATTTATCTAAAAAACAGCTTAAAAACTTACTGAATCCTGAGCAGTACATAGAGTAACTACCCTGATACTAAGCACGGTTCTTTGCCAGTCTTGGGAATCACACTGTTATTAGCTTTGCAAACTTCATATCCTTTTCTCAAACATAAATGTTCTTCAGTCAAAAAAGAAAATCATACATTAATCTATGCAATAAAAACCATACAGAATTATTCCCCCTCAAGATATTAAAAGAATAGGTAACAAAATACATCTACACCTTTAAAATGGTCCAGGTGAAGGATATGTCACTAAGACAATTGCAAGATTCTCTCATTTCTTGTATTAAGTAAGTACTGAATAAGCTCTGTCTGGCCTAGATCTGTCTTCTAAAAGTCTGTCATGAGATTATTGTATTATATTATATCAGAGTAAATGATTCCCAAAACAACTCCAGTAATTGCAAAAGCTTTAAAATTATCTTTAAAAATTCAAAATTAGATACTTGTAGACATTCTTAACTCACATATCACAAGAAGAGCAGATGTGGGCGAACCTCTAGAATGTTAGTCTGCATGAGCCTTTTGCACCTATAAAATGAGTTAAAACAAACAAACAAACAAAATACTTATGCTTTTCATTACACAGTGTAAAGAAGAAAAGAAAAGTAAAAAAAAAAAAAAATACAGGATGGAGTGCTTTTTAACGTTTGTCTGTAACTGTAAACTTACTGCTTAAAATAGTCAGGAAAAAAATGATCCCAAGCTCAAATTTGTTGTCAGATATAGATCAGTGAATGCAGAGAACTTACTTTTACCACTGTGTAGGCTTGGAGTACAATCTCCAGGAAATGGTGATCCGGGAGCTCTCTTCCATAAAAGGGAAAAGTATTTAGAGGCCCTTGGCTTTCAGTGTGTTCCCTCTGCAACTCATTTTACCACAGTAGATAAAACTAAGTACGATCATTTAACTTACCCTTTCTGAGTCACAGCTGAGTACAGTGTTAGCAAAAGCTTAAAGGTGCATTACTCCATCTCCACTGATAGCTTAGCAACTGACCTCAAATTCTCTGAAAGAAACAATTAAGAAAGCATTATATTAATATATTTTGACCTCATACTGCCTCTGTTCAAGTCAAGGAACTCTCATTTGTCAACAATGGAAGTTACGTACTCATGAACGCAGCTGAGCTGCACAACTGTGCGATGCTTTTTGCAATGTTTTTCTTTGTTGTCCTGTACAATAGTTATAAAACATTACCATATTAGAAAGGTTTCTTTTTGCATTCCTTTTGTACAGCTGAAAAGCATATGGAATTTATAGAGTATTTTCAATTATGTTTTGCAATTTTGAATTTCATAAAGAAATGCTAAACTTTTTATATTCAAACCAAATGTGAGCAAACTAGCGTATTTTTCATATGTTTGTGCCATAACCTTCTCAAGTACAAAGCATTTAACACACACAAACAGTTCAGTGGTGTAAATAAACAATGTCAACATGTGAAAAACAAAAACAACAATATAAAAACACATTCAGGATGTCTTAATAGAATTTCTTTAACTTTTTGCATTGGTGCTTCAGAATTTTTGTACAACTTAAACCACAACTGAAGTTGACCCGCTTACATTCTTAAGTTCTGCTCACATTATTATCCATACAATTACGCAGGGTAAAACCTGGAAGACAGAGAAAACGCTTCTATTTAAAGATACAGAACATGACCTCTGGGGCATGCAAAGGGTATGCAACTGCTACGTGAAAGCTTCTGTTTTCATTTTGAGAAATATGGAGATTAATTCCCAAATAACTTAATACTACTAGACAATTAGAACAGCTTCAGGTTGCAAACTAAGAGCAAAAGGATAAATATGAATAACAATGCCTCAATAATGGCCTTATAAAGTTCAACGAGGTCAAGGGCAAGGTCCTGCATGGAGGCTGAGGCAAATCCAATCATTTAAAGAAGCATGACCAGTGGGTCAAGGGAGGTGATTATCTCCCTCTACTCTGCCCTTGTGAGACCCCACCTGAAGTTCTGTGTTCAGCACGGGTGCTCCAGGACAAGAAGGACATGGACCTGTTGGACTGTATCCAGAAGATGGCCATGAGAAGAGTCAGAGGTCTGGAGCACCTCTCCTGCGAAGACAGGCTGAGAGAGCTAAGGTTGTGCAGCCTGGAGAATTGAAGGCTTCAGGAGGTCAGGAAGACCTCACTGCAGCTTTACCATGACTAAAGGGGGCTAAAAGAAAGCTGGAAAGAGACTCTGTCAGAGGCTGTAGCAACAGGACCAGGGGTAATATCTTTAAACCAAAAGAGGGCAGATTTAGATAAGGTATTATAGGATGCTCCATCCCTGAAAATATTCAAGGCCAAGTTGAACAAAGCTTTGAGCAATCTGGTCTAGTGGGTGCTGTCGCTGCTTGTGAACTAGATGGTCTTGAATGTCTCTTCCGACACAAACTATCTCATGATTCTATGAAGGAAACCAGTATAAGAGTAAGAAGAATGTAGCAAATATCTATCCCTTGCCTACTCAGATTCCAGCAAACTTTTGTCTGTCAAACTCAATGGGTACCAATCTTTCTCAAGAACAGAAACCTCCACATAAGACTTGCTTTATGAAGAGGCACTACAAGAAAAAATCTTCTTCTGCTTCCCATTTTCCTTATACATCTACAGATAAAACTTGATAGTTTTAGCCATTTGCTTGAATGGAAGAAATGACAATCTACATTAGAGGAGAATAAAATGTTCTTTTGATGCATGTTCCCACTAATCTGACTGGGAGCACCCAGAAGAATATCTCTAACTATGTCTGGTTATGGCTTAAATTTCTGCTAAGAATAAAAATAAAAAAAATTGATGGAGAGGTAATTATCGTACACTATAAATAAAACTGACTCCTACAACAATGTATTTGGTTTCATCGTGTGCCTTGAACTTTAAATAAGCAGTATCAAGAAACTTGGTAACTCCAACAGAGTAACATACAATGTTTCCTGGGAATTCTGTACTTTAAACTCCATTTTGATCTCAGCTTCAGCCTTTTCTCTTATTCCTTAAAAGAAAAATCTGCATGATTTCACACACAGGCAATTATTTTTAACATAATTAAATGCAAAGTTAAGACTTACTAGATGGGAAAACAGCCTTATTTTGGCTGTGAAATACTATCAGTCATCTTTGTTTTCGCAGTGATTATTTTTGTTTTATTAGCAGTCAATCTTTAGATTTACTCCTCTTGCAAGTACTTTTCTTCAAAAAGTGGAAGAAATGAAAACAAAATGATACCATATGCTCAATCTTCTGAAAAAATAGCAGTGAAAGCCACCTATATATTTCACAGACTCTGAAAGGATTATGCACAAATCCCCATTTATGTAGAAAGATGTCCAGCAGTGAAGCAAGTAGAGGTTTAAGATTTTAATCATGGTAGGTCCTTTACCTCACTGCTTACTTCAGAAATTCGTTCAAAGTCATATAAGAAACTTTAGCTACTTGTGAATAACAGTGTGCGCATATGCCCAGTGTCAGATTAGGTCACAGAATGGTCTTAAGTGCCTACTTGTATTATCCTGAAGTTTTGAAATATGTCTCCTGCATTTTAAATTTCCACTAATCACTTCTAACGGTATTTGCTTTTTATCATTTCAGCAATTCATTCCATTCTTTTGTGTAAAAGGAAAAAAAAAAAATCAACATAAAAAATATCACTCTACCATTCAGAGATGCTTGCTTCCATGAGTTCAATTTTAACTTCCAAACATAACTTTTACCTCATCTAACTTTCAACTGACCTTATTTTTTTTCTTCTCCGTAATCATCAGTGGACTTTCAGCTAGAATGACGAGAACAAGACAGCAAGAAGCACATCCCAGGTCTCTAAGAAGCCAGCTGGGCTGAACTTTGAGGTACTTTAACATCAAGGGCTGTTGTCAGAGAAATGCCTCCTATTTTATTACACTGGTCCATAACACTAGAAGTGGATCTCGATAGCATGGCAGAAGAGATTGAGACTTCCCACCACTATCCTGCTACATTTCGTTGCCATGAGACAGATGGAAGCAGAGGGGCAGTCTGACAAAATGGCATCTGGTATGGAAGTGCGGATGAAGCGAAGATATGCCTTTGAAT
The DNA here is from genome assembly GCF_987193195.1 of Phasianus colchicus. Classification (NCBI taxonomy): domain Eukaryota; kingdom Metazoa; phylum Chordata; class Aves; order Galliformes; family Phasianidae; genus Phasianus; species Phasianus colchicus. The sequence goes on along the minus strand of NC_143440.1, from coordinate 9,887,577 downwards.
TCCTTCATGCAGGAAAAAATGGCACCCCTTGACATTCATTGACATCTGCTGAACGTTTGAGACCAAACAATGGCTGTGAGAACAGTGATGCATTTCAGCAGGGGTGACAGCAAGAGTGGGTCACCTCTGCTCATGCAGAGTGCAGCAGGTAGGCTTGTGTTTACCAGTGGAGAAAATGCATAGCTAAGAGTAGTGACTAGGTTAAAAAAAATAGCACTTCATAACTGAGAATTAATCAAATAGCGCTACTGTGTTCTTTGTATATGTCCTAGTTTCTGTGGAAATAAATAGGGGGCATTACTTTCAGGGTGACTTACATGTATTTTGTGAACAAAATGGCACATGTGATATTAACTCACACTTAATGAATTCAGCTAGCATTAGCAAATGTGATTATCAGAAGATCGTCAGATCACAAGGCAGACTTGGCGTGTTTCTTAACTTGCAGACTATTTTTGATAGCCTTGAAGGAAATGCAGTTTACAAGAAGATTGTGAATATGGAGTGGGTAGATATTTGGCATGGAGAATCAAGACTTCTAAACATAACAAACAGCATGTAAGAAAATATGAAGAAGAGTGGGAGAATCATGCATTAAGTGCCATTCAAGAGGATAGTTCAAAAAGAATGCAAAGCTAGGAAATGTCTGGAGGAAAAACCTATGATCGTATGATTAAGACAGCAACTTTTAAAAAAAGGAAATCCAAAAGAGATGAAAGCTAAATGTGAATAAAAAGATGTTGCTCTTTTCCTCCTAGATAACTTACTATCTGCAAAAACATGCTAGTTTGTTTAGGAAGAAGCATCAGCCTTTGTCTTGTGGTCCTGAAAAAAGCTTTCTGATGCAAGAACCGTACATTGACAAGTCCCCAACAGAATTGCTCATGACAATTTCAGTAACATCCTTGGATAATAAAACAGACAAACATATTTTCACCTAAATGAGCATCATTTAGTCAGTAACAGTCATTTGGGTTTCTTTTCCTTCTATTCTTTCTTATAGATTTGGAGAAACCTAGAAACATCTCCAACGTCTGGACTGCATGTATTATAAATCACATTCTACTTACACATTTATTTTCATCAGTGATGTAGGTTGAGTTGGGAACTTGAGCTGAGATTCTCTGACTGGCATTTGACAACATTAATGTAAAAAGAGAAGGGGAGGCAAGTTCAGGAAAGAATAAATTTCATGTCCTTTGCTGCCTTTCCTCATCCCCTCCCTCTCCCCCCATCCCCCTCGCCCCCCTACTCCCCTTTCCATTTTAAAAGTTATTACATGAAGTAATATTTTCAAATTCAATTTTTACATATACGTGTTTTACAAACTATTCCAGGGCAGCTGGATATCTACTTTATATAATTTGGAAAAAGTTACTACCAAAGGCTTAATTCAGAAACAAAAGAAAGCTGGAGGTAATTAGGGCAGAACAGTATTGCCTAGTGACCCAGGATTCTTATTGCTAGCAAGCAAAACATTTTCCAAATGAAGAAATTGAAAATTCTTTCTTCCCGTAATTAAAAAGGGTAATCCCAGACAGCATACTTTATTGAACAAAACAACAATAAATAGATTTATTCGGAATCCTAAAATGCACTTGCAATCTTTTGTTTTTGAGCAAGATGAATACACTAAGCTCTCCATCTTGCATAGATAAATGGTAAAGCAGCAAAATAAGTTTTTAATTCTCATTTTATGCTTCCTGCATAAAATTCACAGAGATTCACAGTGGCTTACTTCAGTGATATGCACAGATGTCTGCAATTGCAAAAATCAGCATACCCAAAAGACTGTGTCCCACTTTCTTGCTTATGGGAAAAAGAATTATGAGTTCAGTTCTGCTGAGTTTTTAAAACATTGCTTTACACAAGGAAAGGAATAACTGCAGTATTATCTTACTCAAATAATTTGCCATTTTGCAGACTGAGTGTTGAGTATTACTTGATCACTCTTATATGTTACTGAATTATTGTCATACTGGAGGAATAATTCCCAGAATCAATGAATTCAAATTGGAAGTTCACCTGGACAAACTTTCTTCTTGAAGCAGCATAGACAATGAAGCAACTAAGTTGCTTTGCATTTTGCCCATTTGGATCTTAAGAATTTCTAAGGATAAAATGCAGGATTTCTGAGATTTGAACTAGCGTTTACTTATCTCCACAGTATTTCCTCTCTCTCCTTATATATACAGGCGGAATTTCATTGTACTTTATTGCCATTTTTATTTAATTTTTTAATTCAATTTTTATTGCCACTTCTGTAAAATTTGTGAGTCCTTCTTCTCAGTTACATCTTGTTTCATATTGCAAGACTGCTACTAGACTCCCCTAAGTAGCCTCATCTTCAGGCTAAGCAATAACAGTTGGTTCCTGAAGACTCTCCTCACAGAATGTGTACCTTCTATTTCAATGGCCCTTCCTTGATTTATGCAATGTGTTTACATAATGCAATATGATTTATGTTTATCAATATCCTTGGGGGCTCAAAGCCAGATGAGTTAAAACAAATTGGGTGAGAATGTATTCCTGCTTTTCCTCCATGTCTAACAGTCAAAAAAGACCCTCAATTAGCTTCACTTTTAATGCCAGATAGAGTATTAACTATAACTAGTTAACAACTATTATTTGAATCCCATGTTTCAGTCACTTTTTCCACACATCCAGCAGTATGCTCATCTTTGAGTGTCTCAAATTGGAGACAGGAATACTGTAAGTCATCAAATAATGTCATTTTGATATAAGTAGAACAGTCTTATCCATAGATTACACACTGACTCTGTGAGCCTAGCTGTCTGTGAAGAAACAGAATAACCAATAAATCTACCCTTTCTGTCCTGCTAACAAATGATCGCAAAATCTGAACAGACAATAACATCGAAATTTTCTAATGCAAGCTTTTAGGTGCTCTGTAAGGAAGAACAACAGTTTGAAAACTAGCAGTTATTATAACTTCTTGTATCAATACTTAGGTTCAGAAACAGGCCATAGTAAACAAAAAAAAACAATCAAGCAAAAAGCAAACAAAAAAAAAAATCACTGCTAGTTAGACAATGGATGATTGATTTTAACGTTATCCAAAGAGGAAAACAAATCAGTGCAAAACTGCAGCCGAAAGCCCCGTCCTTATTCAAAGGACCTACACACTTGCAATACAAGATTTTGCAAACATACTTTGTAGAAGGTTTCTGTCTATAGTTCTCAACATCCACTGTTTTCTGTGGCTTATGTCATTGCTACTGAAAGCGTGATTCTAGGAATATATTAAAAACAAACTGAAAAGTACCTTCCAGATGTAGTTATACTGCAACATTTTCTCTCTATGAAGTTCTTAAATTTCTTACAAATTAATCATTTACTTTGATTTTCAAGAAGTGTAATGTGAAGAGGACTGTTCAACCTACGTACTACATGAAGTCAGAATTTCATTGTTTAGAAGCAGCTATTTTTTCATATTGTGATTTAAAAACAAGGCCCCACTAAATCTAGAGAGTGAAAGGCCATCCTCCTACTGCTGAATTTAGCTAAGAAACTCACTCTGCATTTTACTGGCTAAGTTAGAAATGGATTGACTGTCTCTCCAGTGAGATACTTATTCCTGTCTATTCCAACAGATATTCCTCAAGGTGTGCTCCGTCTTCAGAAAACTGTGTTAAATTGTCACAATTATGAAGTTAGAAGTAATGCCAATAAATAGTATTTGATTTAATCATTTAAGTGCTGCATATGTATTCCTTCAAACATGAGATATGGTCATTGAGACTGAGGTAAACAAATTACATGAACTTTACATATTCAGAGATACTGTGCTAATACAGAAACTGTTCCATTAGAAATGCTCATGGTACACCTGTTCTCATGTCTTATAAACTCAAGTACTAATTTGCATTCTTCATGATAATATTTCATGCTGCATCCACAGCACTATTGTAAACCTTATCTATAAATAAAATTTGGTAGCTTTGTGAAATGAATTCTTCTTCAAGAAGCTCACATTACAACTTTCTGTTATTTGGAACATACACTGATTCAGGTCAGGAATCTGAACAAACTCCCAGTGCAGAAATGTCTTTGAAGTAAGAAGACAGAGGCCTGATGAGTATTAACTTTAAACAGAGAGATGCAGCATTATGACAACTAACTACACAGGTACTTCAAATGACTACTGAAAAGAAGAAGGGATCTGTCTACTGTCCCTGCTTTGAAAATATCCTGGAAGGAGACCTCACTACCTCTCAGGTAGTACTTGCAGGGCTTTCTCAACTCAACTCAACTCTGGTCTTATTTTTGGCTCCTGCTCTTAAACACCACATTAATCTCCCTGGTTCAGGCAAGGTGCACTTCTCAGTGGGCGCAGATTATCAGCCACAGCAAAAATTACAGAAGAAATCATTTACCCTTGCTTCATCATTATTTGGCATGCAAATGAGCTTCAGAGAAAAAACAAAAACAAACAAACCAAAAAAAACATATCACCTAAACTCTATTTTTATGTGGGGAAAAGAGGAGCAAGCATGCTGCTTATCAGTTCAGAAAGAACATGGATTTCCTGACTTGCTGTAAGGATAGTGAGAAAAATAAGAGCAAACAACTGTTTACAAGAGAGGAAAGCAAACTCTCATTTCCTGTCTTTTCAATGCTCTTCTTTTAGTTTTCATCAGAATCCAAAATGAATGAAGATAGATTGTTGGTAATATACAAACAATAGATTACAAACCTGACTTTCCTTTGCATTTATAATATAAAGTCCTTATCTATAGAATCCCAGGATCAGGTTAACACTGTAATGCAAAACAAAAAACCCAACACATTCAAGGCTTTATTTTGCAGGTGTCCTCAGGAAGAAAGAACTCTCATAGACTGTCCACTCCATTAGCATCTCAAACCTTCTATACTGCTTAACTCTCAGGATACTAACTCTAAGAATGCAAAGAAGCTTTTGACCTCCTACTGCTGGTTTACTCATTTTGAGCAAACAAAAGTGCATTAAACATGGGCTACAGAGAAATAAGTGTTTTCAGATGTTTAATCATAAAGTCATACTCCTGAAACCAGATGTAAACAAATGAATTATATAATTCTTCTAACGTTTAAATCCATCTCTGCAGGTCTGACTGGTCTTTCATATGAAAGAAAATGAGGTCTATTTTTGTTATTAAGTTCTAGAGCCAGGAGCTTTATAATTTGCACTGATTTGGAAAAAAAAATTAATTGGCTTGTTTATGCTAGAAAGTATGGTCAGCAAAATACAACTTTTTGTTTTCCTTAGAAAGTTACTGAATATAAAAGTATTAAGTCTTTAATAACAAGATGGTTTGCTAACCTAACCTTATTCTTACTGTTTTCTAAGATTGTTCTCCAAAAACAAATGCAGGAAAGCTAATAATAAAGATCAAAGCTATCAGAACAAGAAAGGAATTTTTATGGATTGACTGGCATGCACTGTACCAAAAAGATGTATTTTATGGGTAATTAGACAGTTTAGAACAAAGCTTTGAGACAAACAACAGTTCTGCTCTTCTGGAATAGCATAAACCAAATGCAGCAAATTGTTAACGTCCAATTTGTCAAAATCTTTCTCTGATAAAATTATTCAGTCAACACCATTCCTTCACTGATTACATCCAGGAGCTGATCCAAAAACAACTTTACACATAATCTCATCAACATCTAAATAAACCCCACACATTTATTACATTTTTATCAGTGTTGGGCACAAAAAGTCGTTTCTGAAGAGGTGAACTTAAATCAGAGAATTACTTCTGCAGGAAGAGCTACAGAATTTTGGGCTAACATTTTTAAGACTTTGGCTTCAGAACATAAAATGAAAAACGGGGGAGGTGAGGAATAGATAAAAGAAGCAGAATTATTTATGGAAGAGTCTTTAAAAGAGAAACAGGGCATAACCTTTGCCAAGATTTGCCACTGAAATATAACATCTCCCTCCAGTTGTTCTCTGTTTCTCATCCACACTGTGCTCTCTACAGAAACAACACATGGATAAGGCATATGCTTACCTCTCAGCCATCCCAGTTTGCTGGGATGAAACAGCAGTTTAGTTCAAGCTCTTAGTGACTGGGATTGTATGACATCTCCCATTCCATTGTAGCTTTTAGAAGTGTGATAAGTTCTGGCAGAGGCTCAAGGTGATCATGCTGGGGAGCAGCAATGCTCACATTTTGACATTGAGCTAAATCTAACAGAATCTTCTTTCCTAGTGCTTTATCAGATATGCTAAAATTCAATACCAGGACAAGAGGGAAAGTTCTCCTACAGGTTAAGGAAGGCAATAAAGGGTAGAAGCTATGAGTCTGTCTTTCTGCTGCAAAGATTACACTCCCACAGGGACTGTCACGTTCAGTATTGTCATGACTTTTACTGTCTTACAAAGAAAATTCTATCTGACCGCAGTACTATTTAATAGAAAATAGAGGCAAGAACCATCCTTCTCTTCCCAGAGGATCAAGAAACAGACTGATAAGAAAGTTTACACACCCCTCACACTCTTTACACAAAGGATTTTTAACATGAAGGGGCTGAAAAGTCATGAAGGATCTGGTAAAGAGGGCATGTAGAAAAACAGGTGAAGGAAGGTAAGATGATATAATCAGACCTAAAGCCAGCCAGAGTTATGAGATATGAGCAACTAAATGATAAAATGGCAGATAAAAAAGACTGCTTAAAAGTGTAAATTAATGCATATTGGAAAAATAGCCTTAAATATACTTAGCTAAATCAGAACTCAACATTATGTTTTACCAGTCAAGAAAAAGATCTGAGTCATTTTGGATACTTCACTGAGAATAGCATTCAGCAGCAGCCAAAAATGCAAAAAATGTTAAGAATTAGTAGGAAAGAATTGAGAACAAAATTGAGTATAAGCATTCTATGCCCAAATCTTTAGCAGTTCTAGTCACATCTCAAAAATAATGCAACAAAAATTCAAAGGGTACATAGAATCAAGAATGGTCAGAGCTCTTCAGCTTGAAAAGGAAACATTTCTGGGTAGAAACAGGAGTGAAATTTAAAAGAAATCACAAGAGTTAGTTTTATAGCCTCTGGCCCAGGAAGCTCTAACTTGTGGATAGTTAAAAAAATATTTAGTTCCTGTGTTGGATTAGGCAAATAATTTCTGTGACCTTGACATACGGTTCTAAAGTTTGCTGGTAGAAGTGGGTTAAATTTTTAAATGAAAACAATATTGAGAGAGTGAACAAAGTGAACAACAGAAGGCAATTGTCTTTATGTCCATTATGAGTTCTTAGCATTGGTGAAGGAATGGATGGATACTAATGCAGAAAGAAGAAAAAAAGTCTCTCTTGCATTACATGTACACGCTAAAAGTACTGCCAAGACTAAAATCCTGTTGCCATAGGATAGTATTTTGCTGGATTCCAAAGTAACCTTGAAGAAATAAACATATCTCAGAAGAATGCCTGGTGTCTCCCTGCTTTGTCATACTTTATGTTCTTAAATACAAAAAAAACTTCAAATGTTTTTAGGAAGCTATCTGGGTGGCAGGTCACTGAATGTATTCTCAGTTTTATTAGTAAAAACAAGGTTAACCATATCAGAAATACTGAGCTTTTCAGGGGAAAAGACAATTCCAGCACTTTTCAAATTAAGCAGGGTCTTAAATATACATACATGTGTACACACAGTAAACTGTGTTCTTACTTTTACACTCAGATAAAGGAAACTCTATTTAATAGAGTATATAAGTGAGAATCAGTAGACTCTTCTCATCCTTCTCTTCCCTGAGGATCAAGAAACAGACTAGTAAGGAAGTTTGCACACCCCTCACACGCTTTACACAAAGTATATACACAGTTCTCTTTCTTCCTTATTTGCCAGGGTTTGTTTGTCTATTCTTCACTTTGACACTACCTTACCTATCAGATACATTCACTTGCACAGTGCTGCTTACACTTCTGCTCCCAGTGCCTCACATCTGGCTGAGTAAGAAAAAAACACAAAAATAATCTCAAATCATCTGTACAAGATAGGGGAATATTTTAAGATTTTCTTACAGCTCCCATTGTTTTTCTCTCAAAGAATCCATACAAGCACAAATGAATAAATCAACATTTTTGAGACAAAGGCTAGACGTAGCTCTTCCCTTTAACTATTTGCTTGCCAGTATAAATTAGGTCTCAGTAGAAAGTGAAGTATAAAATTAAAATAAATTTAAATATATGGTTGGTCTGAGATATGATGGAGGTCTTTCCTTCCCAGAATATTCAAACTTCGGAAAAAAAGAGTAACTGTCACATGATTTTACAACTCTTACAGTAAGTAGTATTTTTTGTAAGCCAATTCTATAAGAGAAATTCAACAATTTGATTGCTTTTCCAATGAAGAGATAATGCATGCTACAGCTTTTCATGCACTATTTCTGTATTCCACATCATAGACTAATTGTACACAGACAACTAAGAATCTACGCCCAAGATCAGAGCAGCCAAACTGTATTTAGTTTCTGACTATCAAACTTGGTAAGCAGCCTACTTTTTTCCCCACCACTTTAAAGCACAAAGCTTCCTCTCATAGCAGAAATGCTTTGAAGAGACAGACTGCACATTTTGCTTATCCCTTCAAGGTTTTCTTTGTGCTGTTTTACTGCAACACTAAGATAAATAACATGGCCTTAAACTTAGGGCTCACACCTTGCCCTCCTATAGTAAAGTCTGCAAGACAGACTAAGTAATCACCAAGACAGACTAAGTAATCACATCAAATCTTGGGAGTGCAGACAACCAAAGAAACATGAAAATAAGCAGGGAACTGTTCTCTTCTTTAAATACCTGCTATGCTTATTTCATGTTCACCTTCACCGAAAAGATAGTTACAGCAAGCACCAGTCTTTGTGAATTATCCCTTAGCAACAGCACAAGATTCATACATTATGGGACTTAGAGTAATTCATTTCTAAAACATGAAAAAAATCAAAATCCTTACCCACTGACATCCCAAGAGCTACTCAGGACTTGGCCAATATGAACATTTTGGAAAAAAAATATGAAAAATGACATCTTTTGGTTACAAACTATTAAGAAGCTGCAATTCTGTCTCCTCTTTAGCCAAATAATTTTAAAGGAAATATCACATTTTCCTAGAAATTTGTATAGTTAGCTAGACTTTTCCCATAAACTTCATTCTGTCATCCAGTATTGTCATTGCTATCCTGCATCCTTCTCCAGATGCATATCAAAATGCATACTGGAAGCTGCAACTGAAACAGCTCATGGAACCAAGTAACCAAGCTTTGATTAGAGAAAGTAACCAAACAAAATTTTGAAATCTTGGTGACTGAAGTTCTGCAGTTCATCTTGGAAGAAGAAAGAAAAAATAGTAACTAACAAATGTCATTTAAAATGTCCTGAAGAATTGGTTTGGGCAGGAATACACTCTTCCAATTCATTGACTTCATTTGAGGTGGGTTAAACACAGATTGACTTATATCTCTATGGCAAGCAAACTATGAATTTCTAGGTAGTGAGAATCTGTCCCACAAAAGAGCAGCAAGCCTAACATAATACTAATAAATGATCTAGGATCAGGCTTGTTGACCTTTTTTGCACATTAATTCTCAAAATAGAAATTGCAAATGAATGTCTAAGGAAAGAAAATGGCCACATCACTGATTAATTTAAAATTATTTGCATCCATTATAGAATTTTGACATGTTTCTTTTTTCTGGCAGTCAAGAGGAATTCCTTTTTTTTCTTAATTAAAGAACAACTTGTTTTAATTTTGTAATAATTGATTAAAGTAATAGAAAAGTTTATAATAGGAAAATATAAGTAAATTTAATCTGCCATGCACAATTGTTTCCATGGTCACATATAGAGGCGTGCCTTTTCCTATTTAAAGTATTTAATTCTAACTCTTGTCTTTGGCACAAGCATTAATTGTTGTGAAATGCTTTTAATCATCTTTATCACATATGTATTTCAAGTTCAATGTTTCTGTGATTCAAACATTATATTTCATGTACATTCTTTTGTTTAAAATCATTGAATCCGAGAACCGTATTTAAACAATACCCTCAACTATCTAGTACAAATTAGGAACAAAATATAACTTGTTCATTATGTCATTATGATGGCAATTTCTTCAAGAAAAAAGAAGAGGTTATTAACTTCTAAAATCTTAGTTCTCTTTACTAGTCTTCTCTTATCCACATCCCAGGCTCAAATCATTAGGAAGCCATCTTCCCAACAGTTTTGGCTCACATGTTGAAAGAAATGAGAAAGATGGAACAACTAAAATGACTAGATTTTAAATAAGCAATTCAGGATAATAGGCTTCCTTAAACTCTGCCTATCTTTGCTTTATTTGTTCTACTTCATATGTAATTGACTACTAGTCAAGCAATGCTTGACAAGCCAGCTCAACATGATATAACATTTTCATCTATGAAAAAAAAATTAATCTAAAATTAAATGAATACTAATTACACTCTTTGATCTGTGAAAATAATATTGTGTCAAATTGTGCTGAATGTGTTTCTAAGCCACATAAAATTTTTTTTCCAACAGAAAATTTTTATTGTCAATGTTTCTTAGTTAGAACAATGTTTATTTTAATTTCCATGGTGCTTAATGGCAAACCAGTAAATTCATTTTCTAAGCATTCTTTCCAAGTGTTTTCTTTTTTTAACCCTCTTGCAGAGAAAACTATTTTTCATTTTTTTAAGAAGAGGATAAAGTTAAAAACTAAACATGCCATTTTTGTGTTTTAGCTAAGGAAATACTATCATTTTTTTCTCCAAACTTCTCATTAGTCAGTTAACTCAAGAATGATTTCCAGAGGAAACAACAACAGGATCTAGAGAATAAACAAACAGGGGAACTACAACACTTTCCGTAACAATTCATTTGCCAGCCTTGGGGAATGCTACCATGTTTTATTTTTATGACACATGTAAATAAAAAAAGCACTTAAATTCTAAATGCATGTAAGCATGCTTGTGAACTAAGTTGAAGGAAAAAGCAAATTTTATGTAAACACACAATTTTAGTTGCAACTAGTACCTTAATTGAACAATATACTGCAGAGCCACAAACATGTTAGTGCTTTTAGTATTAAAAGTTACATTTTCTTCATTTTTGCAGCAAGATAGAGCAATGGCATTTCAGTTACCTCATTTATCAGGTTCATACTTGGTTTTCATTTGTAACAATACCAAGCCAAAATCAGGCATCAGTAAGCTACATACCTTATCTAGCTAAATAAAGGCATGTAGAATTGATTTGTTCCATTGACTTCCATGAAGCTGCAAAGCTGATATGTGAATATTTCTTAGGGAGGTTTATATATTGAAGACATACTAAGGGTGCTTTACACTGGTGTGGGATATTACGCAATCTTTGTATTAGAAACCTCATCAATTTAAATAATTATTTCATAGCAGAAATGCAACAGAAAATATTAGAACTGTGTGTTTAAGAAGGCTTAGGATGCAATAATTCAGCTATAAACTGTTCAAGAGATCTGATTATTCATTGTATATGTTCTTGTATATCCTTCACTATATTTGCAAATGTTTTGGCAATCTCAAAGCATTCAAAATACTAGCAACATAACTATGGTAGTAAAAGTTTATTTGGAAATGATTAAGAATTGATTCACCACTGCAAAGGAGAAATGATGACTCCACAAAGCAGCTAAGTGAAATTGGCCATCATATCTTACTTAGTCACCAGTACAATTTATCAAACATGGCTAATGCATTATGCAGCTTCAGTACAGATTCTAATCATTAAGATGTTAAATTAATTATGTTAATTAATAGTACCTGCCCAGTCTTCTGCACTTCTGAAGTAAATCTGTTTAAGATAATCAAATGTTAGTGTACTTTTAGTTAGCATGAATGCATGGTCCCATACTGAATTTTACAAAGTAACTTTCATCCCTGAACATTCATCTGTAAGGAGCGCTGAATTCAGGGGGAATTATGTTTCATGGTTACAAACTAAAACGTAGTTTTTATTGCTCATTAGGCAAATCCAGCAATGTTTTTTGTTTTCTAGTTCATAACTTAAGTTTCTGATTTGAACAGAAAATTATGAATATTTTCACAGACACTAAGCTAACATCTGCCTCTGTGAAAGAGTGAACAAAGACCAGAACTGCTGTTACATGTTTTCTTGGTGTTCCATGCGTGGTAATCTGTAACCAATACTGTTTTCCTCTTTAATTAATAACTTATTTAAAATTGTTTTATGGAGCAGCACTCACTTTAAAAACTCCGAATGCACAACATATTATTTAACCAAAAAATTGCTGTGGAACACTTTTAAAAAGTATCAGAATAACAAGTAGCTGTCATGCATCTCTTACATACACCAGAGTCCAATTGACTTCACTGAATGCAACCCCAAATGAAAAATTACAGCAACTGTTTCAATAAATAATGTGACTGGAAAAATAGATATTACTTATAAGTAGATTTTAAGTTCAGGAATAGTCATGATCAACAGAGTGCCCTGTAGCACAGCTGAAGAAGGACACTAAAAAATCAACAAGACAACGATTGGAAAGCTGTAAGACAGAACTTCCTGTTTAAAACAGAAACAAGTTTAGGTATTATCTAGATGAAAGGTTTTGCTTGCTTCTTTCTAAGCAAAACAAACTACTCTTCCCAAACAGATGATAAAGCAAAGAAAGAAAACAGGATGTTACCACAGGTTAATTTATTTCAATTAATCACAGAATAACTTATCAGTCACTAATAGAAATAAAGTATGTAAACTCTTCACTTTAGAAGGAATAAGATCTTACTTGGTCATTTTTTATTTAAGTTTACTTCAACATAATGGGCCATAGACAGTAAGCTGAATGAAGCCAGAATGGAAGGACTTTTTGCTGTTTTCATCTTTTGAGCTTTTTGGTTTTTTGTTTGTTTTTTAAACAGGATCACTATCTCCCTTTTGTTTTGTGAGCATCTGTTTACTGCTGCTGGTTTACGTGATTTTATTTAAAACCCGTGAAAGCAGGAGGAAAAAAAGAATGACATACACATTATCTAACTGACAGAAATACTATTTACACACTGAGTAGTCTTCAGGGAAAGAGATCAGTAGTTTGAGCGTGTCGTAAACCTATGACAGGGAATTTAGAAGGGCATATAAGGGAGCAGATGCAAGGGAGCAGTATCTATGATATAGAATTCCAGGAGTTTCTTCAGCCTCGGAGCTTGCATGCTGACCTTAAATATGAACAAAGTAAAGGGTCGTCATCAGTGGAGAAATTACTTCAGATGCATGGAAATTTTCAGGGAACAGATTCTTGACCCACAGCTGCCTTTTCCAAATGGCCAGAAAGCAGATGAGGGCTGCTCTCTCTGGATAATACTTTATTCTTCCTGGCTGAGCTTCAAAATATCTGTTGCATAAGGAAAGTCTAATTAAAACGGCTGCCTCTACCCAGACAACTGACATTTATTTGCCATGGGAAGAACCTTTCCACTAACAACATTCCCATGAGCCTGACTGAAGAACAGAGCAAGTAGCCTATAGGCTGTTCCCAATGACTGCAGAAACCTAAGCTCTTTTCCCTATAGGCCCTGCAGCCTTGATGGAAAAATACGCAGAATAGGTGTCTGTTCTACAACCTAACTGTGTTGTGCACTGCTTTAGGAAGAAGACTGAAATATGAACTGCCACCAACTATTAGAAGTGGGTGTGAAAATCATAGGAGAGTCATCAGCACAGCCTTTCATGACCTGTACTTCATTTATATTTATTACAGTTTTCCAAAATAGTTCAGATATCAGTGCACAAATGGACAGTTTGTAACCTGTGCCTCTCCAAATTTGGAAACAAGCTTTTTAAGTAGCTGAACTCAAACAGCCAAAAAACAGGTTTTGCTATTTCAGTGATTTTTTATCTTCTCTCACTCACCAAAAATAATTCTGCTTGTTTCCCTGGTCTCCTGCCAGTCTGGAAGAGCAAGAGACAGCACTTGCTGTGCCTACTTTTGAGCTTCATATATGCTACATTGCCAGCTAGCAAATCAAATGGAATCAGTGATGATTTCAGCTCACAGGGGAGCCCTTTCCCCTCAACAGCACTATTCTGGATCTCTCCTACCACAACAGCTATTTGCACTAAATCTGTAGGAACTTAATACTTTTGAGATCCTCTCTGGCCAAACTCAACAATTTAGATGAGTTCAAAGGCTACTGGGAGGGAATGAAGAGAGGGCAGGGAAGAAGGGGGAAAAAGGCTGACAACCAGAATAACAGCAAGCACAAAATTTATTCCAAAGAAAACAAAACTTAAAATAGATTTTGGAAAGAATAAACGCATAGCTAACACTTATAAAAGGCTAGTGGTCAACACATAATGAGAAACGTGTCTCTAGCCCATAGCCATCAGGCTTTTCACTTCAGTTCTTTATTCCTTGGAAAGAAGCTTATGTAGCCACATTTTCTGTTGTACTCTGCCTCTTCCTGCAGTAATTTTTGAAGCTGGTGAGCAGTTTCAAATACAGCTGACCCAGGGCATGGCAGGCATGGTGAGGTTTGTGTTTTCAAAGCAGATGCAAATTTAGAGGTAAATCATCTTAAACACTCTGTCACCATACAGAATGGCTTTGAAGTATATAACAAACTGATGTTCATAGAATCATAGAAGCCTTGGAGTTGGAAAAGGCCGCTGAAGGCCTTTTAGTCCAACTTCCCTGCCATGAATAGGGACATCCACAGCTAGAACAGGTTGCCTAGGAATCTGTTATCACAGCTAGAGTGAAGATGCTATAGGCATAGGCCACAGCTCTGTTGAAAATCAGCTTTCTGTATGTTAGGTGCTTACCAGTTTTGAAAAATATAAAAGCTAAAGTTTCACACATTTGCTCCTCCTCTTCTCCCCCTGCACAGCCCCTACTAAAATAGGTTCTTCATATATTAATACAAAAACTGTAAAATTTACATTATTGTAAATGAAGCACAGAAATAGAAATAGGCATTGCTCAAAATCAGAGCTCTCAACTTCAAAGCATGTGCTAAGGAAAACTCTTGAAATGATTGTGACTGTTGTGCATTACTGGCAACACAAACTAAAGTGCAGAAAAAAATGCTGCATAGTTTGAGTTAACCTCAAATGAACCTTGAAGATTCTTTAAACAACTAGGAATAAAGAGAACAGAACTGTTGCATTGCTTTCAAACATGCCCCATTTTTTTCCCTCCAAGTCTTTTTCCCCCCCATACAGCATGTTGCTCAGTAGAAGAGCAATGAGTAGAAAGTATGTGAAGTAAGAATGTAATTGCACACTGAGAGATGCCAATGTCTATGTTTCTATAGGAAACTGAACTTCCTGACCTCTTCAAAGAAGCCTTGAATGTTCAAGGCTTTAAGCTCCAGAGAGATGCTAAGAATTCCATTAGCTATTATTTCACTTATTTTCTTTTTGATAACAGTTTCCAGAGCTGCTTCAGGATCAAAGGCATTTCAGATTGACAACTGTAATGTTACGAAGACAAAGCCTATACAGTCTGCTGCACTGCGTATGCTGATTTTTGCACTCATTATCAAGGGATTGGAAGAATTTAGAGAGAAAAATAAAACACTTACAGCAACTTGTCTTGCAGAGAAATGGGGAGCTGCTCAAAATACTGAGCTCTGTCACAGAAGTCACAAAGAAGAAACTGAATCAGGTAGGAATCCTTTTGGCACAGACACTTTGGTTTTTATATTTAGGCCACATTTTGCTAACAGGTGGCAGCACATCCCACCTGGAACTTTATGGAAACTCTCTCCTCTTATACACCGGGAAGCTTTGTCATATTCTCGGTCCAATAATCTCCCCGTCCCACAAAGGGATGGTAATGAACTGTGGCAATTCGTACATCATTTTTGAGAATTTTATTGCTATAGCAACTGAATGTAGGCTTTTAAACATAGCAACAGACTTTTTATAGCACTTTCTTGAATGTCAAAGTGGCACGTTGTTTTATTTTCTAAGCAGATGCTTGGAAGATAAGTACACAAGATGATTACACAGTATCCACCTTCAAGAGGAGGAAAAAACCTTCAACATCAAGCATTATTTTAACCTTTGAATTCAACAGATAAGTTTAAGGCATGTTGTGAGTGTAATAGTATTCTGAAAAGTCGTGTCACTGTATCATCTGAAAATAAGGTTAGATTAAAAAATTTTATGTTGATTTGTGCTTTTTTATAAGAAGACATGCAAGAAACTTACAGAACCCTACTCTGAAGGGAATAATGTTACATAAATCTGATCTTTACCTGTTAAGCAATAGAAAAAGCAAAACTCTCTTAAGTGGAGGCATTTTCTTGGGAGGGATCAAATTCTACTAAGACACACCACTAGTATATGTACAAAGGCAAAGCTCTGTACATTTCAAATGCAGCAACAGTGATTTGTGAGAACTGAGTTTGACCTGCCATGCAATTAAGGAAGTACAATTCACAATTTTCATAGTAAAAAAAACCAGCTACTTTTCTTTGGTATAGTTTTTGTGGGGTGGTATTTGTATTAGAGGTAGAAGTTCATTTCTGTATCATTTTTACAAGCGATCTGTATAAAAGGCTACTTGGTTTAGTTTAGTCTCATTCTTAACACTTTCCTAGACAGAAATACCAGGCAGCAAGAAACAGATCTCCTAAGGAACTTTTAGGTATTATTCACCTTTCTGTTATGGTTACATGTCAGCTTTGTATAGAGTGGGATGGTTGATGTTTGCTATTTCACCAACAAAAACATTTAAAATCTATTAAACAGGAAATGTCAAAGACAAAAAAATAAAAAAATAAAAAAATAAAAATCCAACAGGAAATGTTAAGAGCTGAAGAGCTTCTTATAAGGCTACAAAGTTGTTAATATTTCAGGGAGATGACTCCTTTAGCATGCAATATATATATTTTGGAAAGGACATTTTCCTGCTGTGTTTTATGCAAGAGAGACTTCTAACAGGCCCCCAAAGGTCAGCACGTACAGAAAACAGTCTTACATATGGAGGCTTTAGAATATATCCATAAATTCATTCTCCCTGCTTTAGACATTTTCACTCCATTCAGTGAGTAAATACAGCAGTTTTAAAGTCTCCCATCCTTGCTTTAAAATATCTAAAATACACGGGAATTTTGACACATCTACTTGTTTTTCTACAGTGTGCTCCAATGACTACTGCATTTAACAAAACCAGCTTTTAGAGCAATCCTGATAATTATATACCTATCAAAGAAGAAGAATGATAAGTTCAACTGCTGCAACCCTTGGGGATGTTAAGATGATAGGCACAACTACACTTGCATTGAAAACCAGCAATATTTAGATCTGCTTTCAAAATTTTCCAGCCTGAGATGTCATACAGAGCATCAACTTGACCCAGCACTTCCTCCTGGGGCGGACACCATCCTCCACTGCAGCTAGGCCATTAATAACATTGAGCTATTTTCACAAGCCCAGAGGCCAGCCGCATTCATTCACTATGCAAAAGAAAAACACAGGAAATTCAGTTATTGAAATAAAAGCATGCATATTTTTATACAGTTAAGTCATTGAACCATAGAATCATAGAACGGCATAGGTAGAAAAGGACCATAATGACCATCTAGATTCAATCCCCCTGCTAAGATTTTCCTTCCTCTCCACAAGTTCTCCTTTGACTTATGGTTAGACACTTCATTTCTAATTTTAGTGTTCAGCAGCTAGGGCATAGTTCAGCACAGCTAAGCAAGATTTAACAGCAAATTTTAATCTATATTTTTGGTTAATTATATTCTACTACATGCATGTGTGCACAGACCTTTCTAAAAAGGCCACTTCAGAGATGTTTCAGAGGAAGCAGAAAAACATTTGAAAATGAGATCCTGGATTTTTCTTTTCCAAAATTTCAGAGCTATATGTCATTCTACAAATCCTACAATTTGTTGGTACATCCCTCTAAGTTCAGAGCAAGACAGGTGAAAATACACACACTGCTCCTACTCAAATTCCTCTAGATTCCAGACTCTCATCTCCTACTAATATATGCTTTACCTTAGTGGTGTTCATTAGGAACATGATCTCTGTACCACTGAAGTCACTGGAAACTTTGCTGAAGATTCCAAAAGCAGTGGCTCAAAGCCAAATTCCCCACATACAGCTTCAGCATAATAAAACATTCCGCAGAATTAAATAAACACTAATATTTTTTCTTTGAAGCGAAGCCCCTAACCCAGATAAATTGCTGTGCTTGACCCAGCAGCACAGAAGATAAGGGACACAGTACAATTCTTACGTAAATTGATTTATATTAATTATGTTTATTAACTTTTCAACTGCTCTGTTCTTCTCAGAAATGGCAGGAACTAGCACAGCAATCTCCATTGTATTAGTGGCTCTGTTTGAACAGTTACCACGACAAATATATTTGCGTACATAGCAGGGGAAAGGACAGGTTTCTAAAACGTTGCTTTGTATCATGATAGGACACCACAGAATATGCTTTAAGAGTAGTCAGGGAAAGAAACTATCAGGGTCACATACATACATAGTTGACAGACATTGCCTGTCATGTTTGTGTGTTAACTCCCCCTCCTCTTTTTCACCCTTTGTCCAAGCAACCTGCATTACCATAAAAAAATAAAAATAAAAATTCTACGAGCCTTACTTTTCCAAACCCATAAATGATTGTATTAACAGCATTCGATGCCTCTGTTGACTTACAATACCTAAAGGCATGAGGTTTTTTCTTCACAACAGCCATAGTTTTCATTCTCCTTAACCTACCACTACACGTGTCCATAAGCAAGAATTCTACAATTCTCTAAGATCAGCAACTAGATGAGGAAAGACAACTCCACAATGTGTGACAAACATATACCTATGATCCTTGAAATGAGAATCTTACACAGATGTCCCTTCTCAGTAGCAACTCCTTAAACCTCAGTTGCTACAATCATCCTTACCTAGCTTTTCAAAAAGTGATTTGTCACCAAACTAGAATTAAAAGCTGCAGAAAGTAAATAGTTCCAATCTTTACCACCAGCTTTTTCCATTCTCCTTTCACAGAATCACAGAATTGAAGGGTTTGGAAAGGAATTCTGGAGAATATCCAGACCAATCTCCTGCTAAAACAGGTTCTCTACAGTAGGTTACATAGGAATATATCCAGGCATGTTTTGAGTATCTCCAGAGAAGGAGACTCCACTGGGCAGCCTCTTACAGTGCTCTCAAAGTAAAGAATTTCTTCATCTTTCAGTTGATAAATTCTTAATTCTGCTTTAGTAAAGACTAGAACTATAGTTAAGGATTATACCACTATTAAAACTGACTCTGACATATAAAAAGATAAAAGGAAAGGAGGCATACAGGTTTTATGTCCATAATCAATTTGTAGCTTAATCCAGACGGATACAAAGCAGATGGCTTTATGAAAGTTAAATACAAGGATAATCCTAGGACCCTTAGCACAGTGCTTATGTAAACACAGTTTTCACTATGCATAAATGAACAAACCGTACTGTTTGTATCAAATTACACATAAGCAGCAGTTGCTGAAATACTACAAAGTATTCTATTAGAAATAAACACTTAGTTCATACTTAGAGGGCTTGGACCATAAGTTATTCAAGTCTGTATACAGAGTTAAAAATAACTATTTATTAAAAACCTATACGCCTTCCTTATACTATCTAAATTGAGTTAAATGAGTGCCTAAATCATCACCAGTTAAGTAATTCACGTGAGACTAACAAACCAGATAGGGGTCTTTGGAGCCTTGAAAACACAGGAATATTTAAAGAATGAAGACTTCCTAGTATTAAGCATTTAACATATCAGACTTTCTTAATTTCCACTGTTAATTCTAATCAACTAGCTTAGATTTTTATGGGATTTGTCATTAGATCACAAAGCTACAGCTTTGGTATCAATATTGATTTGGGGTTTAATCCTTGATTTAAAACATGAAGATCAGCCAGATTAAACTTAGTGTAATACATTTTGCACTGACAACAGTACAGGAAAAAAAAAGAATAATTATGAGCCTTGAAACTTTGCCTGTATTGTTACAACAAGACACATTTATCGCATTCTCTTGAAGCTAGTTGAACTTTCTTTAAAGTAATGTATACTTGTCATACCATGTATAAGTGCAGTAAGTGTTACTACTTGCAGAGGAGACACTATTTTCAAAACTTTAAATTTTCCAATTTCTGCACTACATGAACCAATTTCATAGCCTAATCACTGCACAAAAGGGAATTCTTCTGATGATTGCAGAGGATCTTTCACCAAATGGAACCACGCTACACGCAATTTGAAAATCTAACACACTAAAATGAGTTGTTGCTAATATGTTAGTAACAGAAACCTGTCTGGAGGTTCAACAAGCACTTCCTTGTACCAACACCATTCTTACATGGTGTTTATCTATTGAAAAGAAGCCTAATAAACATATTAGTAAGACAAAAAAAAAAAAAAAAAAAAAAGTATTTCAATTAACTGAGAAAAATAACACTTCACTGCAGAGTAGCTACTAACCAGCACAGGTAAAGCTGAAGACTAAAATACAGAAATAGTAAATAAAGTAAATATTGTGGCATTTCATATTAAAGCAAGCATGTTTTTTGTTTGATTTCCCCATCATTCCAATACAGCACTGCAATTAGACAACTCTATAGTGTTAATTTACCTCTAATGGGATTAAAACCAAACACCAAGTATAAAGGAATCGCTCCGGAAATGTCTTTTTAAAAGACAGGTTCCAGAGACAAGTAGGTAATCCATCAAAAAGAACAATTTTGGCACTGTTAAACACAAGAACGTGGGAAGAAAAATCATACAATACAATAATAAAGTAAAAAAAAAAAAAACATCTGCTGAATATCTGTTCCTCTGTAACATGCACTGCTACTAATACTCTCTAATGATTAGCCCAATACAGATAACCTTATCTGTAAACCAAGTTGCCTTGAATCACTTACTGATCACATACCTTTGTTAATGAAACCTCAGTATAATTAACACAGCTTTTCCTTTTTCGTTCTTGTGTATTCCCAAAAAGCACGCAAGAAGAACTAGATGTCATGAATATCATCCACTTTTTAAGCAATTAAGATTTCTAAAAGGGGCAGAATTTGACAGGGGGGAAACTTGGGAGGGGAAGAGACAGAAAGAAAGAACAAACAAACCACTCGGTATCATAAAAACAAGGTACTGTACCTTTAAGGAGGAAATACGGTTCTGTTCTATTCCACAGCTGAAAAAGAGCTTATTCTTGGTTATAGAGATTACTTACCTAAAACTTCAGTTATTCCCCTTTTTCCCCTCAGGCCAGCCTCTCTTTCACTCTCGGGAGCTTTTACCATTTAAGGTCAATGTTACATCTGGCTCTAGTAAGTAAAGCTGAAGCAGTTTTTAACTCAGAGATCCAACAGGCTGTCTAACATTAGAATGAGAGTTTAAAATTAAAGTAACTCTTCAGAAAGCCTTTTTCTTGCCTCAAGGAATTACAGAATAAAAGGCTTCCCTATTCTGGCATAAGTACTCTTAAGTACAATGCTATGCAGGCATCCCATTAACATTCTTAAAATTCGCAGCATATATGGCTCTACTTACTCATTTCTGATGAAAGCACAAATGAAATACAGTTTACATAATATTATACTAACCCACAGTTCTTTTTTGTTGGTGGTGGTAACAATTGTTTTTTTTCCCCCATCTTAAAATCAAACCGCTATTACTATTTAGTCTTTTCCCAGTTTTCTCTCCTTGGTTAGAAGGAGCCTAAATTAGGGAGTCAGTACAAGGCATGTGAACTTTTAAAGAACGTTGGCTTCAGTCCAGTCATGGGCTCTGCTCTCCAGTTGCAAAGTATAATTCCTAATGAAATTCACTGAAGTTGCCTACGTCCCATGAGAGATTCTAGATACAAATGGAGCAGGAAGACCAGAAGAAAAAAAGACAAAACATTTATCAAAATATATTCGGAAATCTGCAGGAAAATGACATGAATGTTGACAGCTCCCAGCTCAGAAACAGATACAGATCTTTCTCCAGCCCTTCAGCTAATTAAGATATTTTTCTCCAGTTATTGAGTTTTAAGTCATTACTTATAAGCAAGCCAAATCCTCTCCAAAAAACTTCTTCAGTTCAAGTGGGGACATAAGAGCTGTGAGGGGGAAATGTCACAAAACAGAATGTGAATATGTATGAAGTGACTAGATAGAGAGTTTCAGAAGGAACACACCAGGCTGCTTTAGAAGAATAGAGTAAATTATGATATTAAGTTATCAGCCATTATTAAATAGAAATGAATGAAAGCATCAAAGTAGAAAACAGAACAGAAAAAAAAAAAAAAAAGAAAGGATTTGTTTGTCCTGGAAAACATGTTCCATATAGGAGTGATGGGTGGAAACGTGAGGATGCTTGCAGGAAAAATGTTTGAAAATGAGCTGATCCCAACATATTACTACCATTCTAATTGGGAAATAAAGGGAAATAAAAAGACTAGGCATCTCATTTGTGCCATATGAGACTTGAGCTTGAATTAGGAAATACAGTATTCTACATTCAGGTCATTCTTTGCTCCCAAAAACCAACATAGGAGAAAATTCTAACAGTTTCATTTAAACCTTCAAGGTGATGAAAGTAAATAGGCATTTGCACTATTCACTGCCCCCTCCACAAACATTTTAACTCATCTCTCATCTTCTTGGATTACTATTTTAATACTCACAAATTTAAGTTCTTGCTGAGTATGCTTACAGTCTCCCATTTAGTCGTTTGAAAATCCAGAAGTTTCTTGCTAGAATCTGTAATTTATCATTTTTCAGCTTAATTTTTTCAGAGTTTCCAGGCTGCAAGTGTAAAATGCTTCATTTGAATGAAGCAAAAGTTGTATATTTAAGTCCGCATACATGATAGCTTTGAACTGCTTTGAACTCACTTTGGGCAAGAACAAGTTACTTATTGCTTGGAAAGGAAACTGATTACTTTTATTGATCGTTTGTCTGGCATCCTATACCACCGTTGGCCAAATTTAGCCAAAATCTGCTGAGTAATGGAAATCTCAAAAAATATTCAGGATCCTGGAAATTTCATGAAGCCAGCAGCTTACTATGGGATAAACCTAGAGTGACTGAGTCATAATTTTTTTGGCCCATCTATTTGCACCACACAAACATGACTTCTGCTGCCCAGTCAGTTGTGCAGAGGGGACACACTGAAGGTCTTGGATGTATTGATGATGAAAATGCAGCTTTCATCAATATTCAGCTCCTGCAACTGCTTGTATATTCTTGTACCTAACATCTTCATTTGCAAATTTTTCACCCACAAATTTGTTCAATGTGTCTGAATGCTCTCTGGATAAAGTAAATGAAAATTGTTAGCTAAAAACCTAATGTTTTTGAACTAGGGAATATTGACATCTAAAGCTCAATTACTTTTAACTAAGGTGTTAAAGTTGCACAAGGGAGGCACAGTTACATATCATAAAAATATTTGTCATTTAGAAATTCATTATATTTCCTAAGATCTAGTGATAACACCTTGTTAAACATTCTGAAGATGGCTGGTAGCATAAACAGCAGTGAACTATTGCCCTTTCACACACACCTTTCTCACATTATTCAAATATTTATGTTGCTAATATTATGAACATGTTCCCCAGAAAAAGCATGAAATTGGTGTCTTTTTACAATAAGTATTCTGAATTCTGTCACAATAGGTAGATGCAGCACCCTGGAAAATACACATACTGGCAGGAGGCTGTATATATCCCCAACAGTTAACTTCCTATTTCCTCAATTTCTCCATCTCTGTGTCTTAAGATGCACTGGAGTACGTATCAAAACAAACTTCAGGAGCTGGGTTTCCTGGGTTTAAGTTTGTTTACTTTGCCTTTGAAAATGTGAACATAAGCACCAAGAACATACTCAAATTGAAATAATTCAGAGAGGGTCTTCGTTTCTGAGGCACAATCATTTTTACCTGAAAGTTTTTGTTGTTGTTGTTTGTGCAACATCACATAAGTAAACTTGCAAAATTTTTTTCTAGATTTGGCTTTAGTTAGGCAGTAAGAGACAAGAAAACTAACTTGAAAGTCTGATTTCAGTAGAAATTATGTTTTTATTTGAGCTTTCAATGGGCTCACTATAAAGCTGAAAATTCTTACTTACCATATATGTAGAAAGTAATGCCTATGAAATACTTACATAAGAGTTTCCACATTATTTTGACACTTCAGGGCACACGGTATTAAAATGCTACCTATTGCCTTATCTGCCCATAAATAATCATCAATCACATGACAAAGAAGCATGTTATGTCTGTAAAAAAAAACCAAACAAATAGCAAGACATAGTAGTATCTCTGTTCTTTGATCATTTACTGAAGTATAAAGATCGCAAAGAGGCAAGCTAAAAATTTCCAGAAGTGGTATTTGCACTTAAAATTGGAACTCTATTATGTATTTCTATCAGTCACAACATCACGACCACTAGTGAGATTGACAGTTTTCTTTATTGAACCAATTACACAAGGCATTCTCATCTCTCCTCAACTGTAAGGAAAAACTAGTTAGAGTCTCAAGTTTATGCCCAGGATTTCCTGGGTGCTTTCATTTTCTCACACTTTGTATTACATTTTTAAATATACATCTTTCTTCAGATCTGTGTTTCCTTGATTGTATGCTACTACTGCCATAGTGCATAGCAAATTGAATCATGTCATCAAATATGATGGCATTTGTTACACAGATCTCTGAGTGTATGCAACTAAAACTGTGTGGCAAATCATATCTGATAGACTGATCTGTACAAGTTGAAAATCTGAAGATATGGGTCTGATAAATAAATCTATTAGAAAAAATACACAAAGGAAAACAAGCAATAAGCATTCCACATCTGGAGCTCACTCATTCTGCTGAATACTAAATCTCAAATAGAACCTAGAGTACTTCAACTAAGATGTATGCTAGTTCAACAGGATTGTATTAGCCAATATTTACTGTGTCAGTCATTTGTGCAGCTGTATTAGATTATTATTTAAAAAAACTTTACTTTTAATAATGTTTATGCAGCAACTTTTCTAGATGAATCTTCAAAGACAGGACTGTTCACTATTTTTTTCTTTTTTTTAATTTCCAACTTTCTACAGTAAGAGTACTTAATAAGAATCAGCAATTTCAATTTGAAAGAATATGTAGTGGCAAAAGAAATCAAGAGCCTTCAGAACACAATAAGGAGACATGTTACAGCCCAGTCATTTTACAGAAAACTTTTATACTGACTGGAAAGTAAGTATTCTTTGAGGTCATACAGATAATCACACAAACTAGTCTCAGATATGTGGGAAGATATTTGAAATGAAGAGAAATACTCAAGTGCTTGCAAAATCCTACCAATTAAATCATCAAGTCTTTTTATTTAAAAAGCTAACATTTTTCTCAGTCTTAAAATAGTCAATTATTTGTCTCTATATGAGAAACAGAGTCCAAAAAACAACACGTCAATCTGCTTACTCCCATCCATTGCCAGATAATCAAAAATGATCCAAAGTGTCAAACAGTTTAATTGGCCAAGTCTTTCTGGACAAATACAGAACAGTTACAGAAGACTCTACATTTTCATTTCATACAGTTCAGTCTTTCCTATCCCCCCTTTCTCTCCCCCTTCTTTAAGGCACCCGTTTTAAAAGTGAGGTTCCTAGTAAGTCCCATATTACAATGTTTTTAATAGCTTACAGGAAAAATAAAAGATAAAAGACTATCAGAATTTTAAGTCTTTGCAGTCAAGTTAGTTATGTTTCCATACTCTTAACATGAATTGTTTTCTGAGATTCAGCTTCTTTTCCCACTTAAAATAATTGAAACCTTAACACGTACGCATGTGTTTTATTTGCTATATTCTTAAGCAACCATATTATACCCTATTGAAAAATTTTTTGGAAGATTATCCAAATGAGAAAAGATTCCACTCATATTTTTGATACGTATATATTTCAAATAGGGAGATTTTTCAATCACAGGAAATATTCTAGAATACTGACAGCTGCTGGGTAACTTATCCATCAAGAAAAGCTGAAGAGGTTAATATTTACTGTGAGTAAGGTCCATCTCACCTTGTTTGTGAGAAGTTCAGCAGATTTGAAATATCATGTGGATGAAGAAAAGATTGCTCAGGATGACAGGCTTCTCTTTCCACGTAGATGTGCACATAACACCATTGTATCATTGTACTCATTGTACATCACTGTACTCCAAGATATACATGGGGAAGACTAGTATACCGGATTCTAATCTAGATCAAAATATTGAAGTTACACTACAGTATAAATACTTATTTTCTGTCTGCTCCTTTCCAGCCCCCTTTTCATCCTTCCTCCCTCTGATCTAGAGAGCACATTTATCATATCACTTCATATCACCTAAAACCTACTACTTCCTCTGCATTTTTGTTAATTCTGTCTATCTTTCACAAGAAATTCCAAGTCTTTAACAGGAGTCTTGTGTAAAAGACATAAACACAAAAATGTCATAATACATTGGACTTTCACTGACATACTTTTACTAATAAATGAATATTCTGAGTTATATCATGCCATGCTTTAATAAGTTAATGAAACCTTCAGCACTGTATTTTAAGAACCAATAAAATTATTTTTGGCATTTTGTTTGACAGCATTTGTTTTATAACATACAATCTCAATCTACATCTCAGATCTTCCTTCCAACTACTAATCCATAACAGAAAAAAAAAACAAAAAACACTCCAAACCAAGTCAAAACCAAAACCACAACAATTTTACTTACAGCTATCCTCCTCTAGGAAGAGGACATACAAATAGTGGATATTCAAGAACCTAGTAACTTTGACAAGCAATGATAATTCTGGAATTGAGAGTTTAAATGTTAAACTACTCTCCAGTCATATTCTGATGCTGCCATTTTAGTAAGAAAATAAGCACAGGTACATCTGACACAAAAACATGACATTTATGAGATAAAAAATATTTCAACTGCGTTGATGAATGCACTTATATCAAAGAGTTAAAGATGGGTAGCATATCTGGGTTTGTGTTAGTACTATGCCACAATAATTCATGTCAAAGCAGAAGGTACCAACACTCAAGTACAGGGCTTTTTGAACTCTTCATATCTCCTTCCTCCAGTGGAGCTGAAACACAGACACAGACTCCCTGTTTTGGTGATAGAGAAGCAGTGAAACAAGACAGGCAGAAAGCCACTCTACTTTCTACCAGATACCCCACAGATGTTCTGGGCTTTTACCAGAAAAATGATAACTGACAGCAACTTTGCAGTTGAAGCCCCCTTATTCCACTCTGAAGGGTGTTCTAATACAAACACGAGCTCAAATCCCCTTAGCAATGCACTATATTCTAAGGAAGGCAAAAGCAGCAAAAATAAAAACATCCTCCAATCAACTCCACAGTGATGAGGATAGCACTGGCTTCGACAGATGAATGTCTTCCCAAGGAGAATTTGCACAGCTTTTACCAGGGGGCAGAATAAATCTGTTCAACATTGCTTCATCATTATTCTCTCTTTACTGACAGCTTGATTGTATTTGCAACAGATTGTTTCAGTTAGAAAAATTATCAGTATTCCTTTTCCCCAGAAATGCTCCTACTGTTTCACTTGTGTTAATCACATGGCTTTGCAAAGTGTTTGAGGTGCTGTCTACCTTGTGAAAAGTGATATACTTGCCTTAGGTGCCTGCAACTTTCTCAAATGTAGCTTGTTGATCTAAGTTTATGACTTCCCACCCCATCCCTGACTGAGAGCTGCTAAGCAGTTCTGGCTTCTCTTCCCTCTGAAGTCTGGCTACCGTACAAGGTAATCCAATTATATGTTCTCTGTGGGAAGAGCTGGAGAATAAAAGGCAGCTGCAGGCAGAGAAATAAAACAAGGATGGGTATCAGCTGTGAAGTGTCCAAATGCACAGCAGAAGTGCTGAGTTGTGTGACATTGAGAAAGCCAAATTATGTAGCTATAGAATTACAGCACTCCAGGCAGCCTGAGATTTGAATATAATTCACCCGTCTCCAAGCTGTTGCTTCAAGCTATTGCAAATGTAGTTATAAGTTCTCTCATTTGACTTAACTTACAATTGAGAGGGAAAAAACATAAGATTATATTTGTCTAGTGAAGCAATAGCAATTTTAAGAAAACAAAACAACAGAAGTTATTTCCTCAAGGAAAATAACATGCTTGGCACTTTTCATCCCTGTTCCTCCATTGAAGCATGCACTACTTTTAAACAGTTTTACTTGCACTAAGAAGCTTTCAACTGTGTGATGTAAAGGAACCTGCGCAAATTGTCCAAGAAAAATATTTTGTTTTTGTTTATTCCTTAATACAAATACCCAAAATAAGAGTCATTCCTGTCCGCATCCTCAGAACGCTCATGATGCTCTTTCATATCAGAACCAGTTATGCCAGATACTTGGTCTGCTGCAAACTGAAAGCTTCTGCATTGCAGTACTTTTAACATTGCTTTACCAAAATAATGACACTTTCTTGATTTGTCTGCTTGTTTGTTTTTTTTTTTTTGTTTTTGTTTTTAATTCATGTCGCTAAAATCTTTAAGTAGCTCAATTTGTAGAATTACACACATGGACAACCAAGTCTAAAAAGAAAAGTAGGTAAAAGACTTTATACACCATTACAAGCATAAAATACCCCAGACCAAAGGCATTTATCTAAAAATACCTATAAAAGTATAAAAGTAACTTTAAACAAATAAGTGGAATAGCCCAAGAGGAAAGTATAACATAAAATTTTCCTCAGCTTTAACTTAACTGTGAGCAAAGACTCACACTAATATGTAATCTCTTAGGCAAGTCACAGGAACTTCAGGACTGTGCTTTTAATTGTTAAAAGAATTCAACTCTTGCAAGGAACAAGAGCAAGGTGTGGAGACCAAAGGGTGTTCACATATGTACAGGAGAATGAAGGTACAGCATTATAAAAAAAGGAATGTTAAGCAGGCACAGATCTAAAGACAAACAGCAAGATACATACTTAATAAAAACAGGATTATAGAATGCTTTACTGATTATACATTTGAAAATATATATATACGTATTAAAAAAAAAAAATCTTCAGTATTAACCAGCAGTGGAAAGAGAAAAATTAAAATCACTGAAGTCAGATCCTAACTTGCAAACCCTAAAAAAAAATGCAGAAAGATGGTTCAACTTTTCAAGCCTGAAGACGTTTTTTTAACCATTTCCAAACAATTCAGAGACAATTAAAGAAATCCCCACATTCTACATTTAAATAAATTATTTAATTATTAATAAATTATTTAAAATTAAGAATGGGAAGAAATTGACTAAAGATCTTTATAGCTAGCAGACTTCTTATCAACAGCAGGATGATGGTGTTTGTCCTGTAGGAATAATTTTATTCCACCAAATTCAATATTACTGACTTAACTCTTCTGGATTTGTACAGTTCTAAGAGTCCTAGGACAAATACAGCTAAGTCAACTTTGCGAAAGATAATGAGCATAGCCAGTGGATTACAGTAACAATTACATTTGTGCTGCCATTGCTCAGCTAGTATGTGGGGTAGCTTCTTCCTGCTACCTAGGTACCCATGCCATGTGCTAGTGTGAAGTGCACAGGGGCTACAGCTTTTATAAATCCTTGCAAGACAAATAGTCTGAAACAGAAGGAATTCTCCTACTTTCATTCAACCCTTGTGCAATCCTGCATTAGTCTTCATATAAAGAGTCAGATTTGATGGAGCATTATGTTCAATTAATAATCTAAATAAACTGATTAATATAAGACCAGAATTGAACTGAAAGGAAAATATCCATCCCCAAATTTTATCTTACCTTGCTGAAGTCTCTTTCTTTCGTCTAAGATGGATTCCTCACAGATAGAGATAATGCAACAATTCAAATATAGAAGATATGAGTATAAAAAAATATTTTTTATCCAGAACAACATGAGAAGTGCTCAAACGGCGAAACTTTCCAAAAATGTTGTCATCCTTATTCTCTGTACCAGCAAGAACATAGCATCTGCATTTGTCTTCTATATAACTCAGGCAACAATATCCTGGCAACCACATTTCAATGGAAGAAATCCAGGTAATTAAAATGACTACATCTAGCATCCACCTCTTTATCATCCCACTTGATAGGCCAGACTTACTCATTTGGGAAGTGATGTTCCAAAATCTGCTACACACAGTCAAGTAAGTTGTTATGTCTCTGAGCTATAACGGGGTCTTTAATTTCAGATGTCCATTTAACTGCCTCTTTCACAGTATTGTTTCTGAGATTTCAGAAATGAGCTTTACTGTTTGGTATGTGTCATGTTAAACACGTGCACACTTTGGTGGATTTCACTACATTTCATTGATGAGTTCAGTATTTTGATGTATAAAGGCTAAATGGCTTAAATTCACTGTGACAGTAAAACTACTTGAAACATTAACATTCTACTATTAATAGAAGCCTTGGCTTCCACAACTCTTCAACTGCACAGCTAACGCCATTTTGGAAGCCAAATCTCTACTAAATCGAATTATGAAATGAGAGTTCAACAGCACAGAATTTCTCAGTTCACTACCTTTTCAGAGGGCATAAAAGGAACTGTTTAGGCCTTTTGTTGATATTTGGAGACTTCATCAGTCAGTTCCTCTGAAACAGAAATGAGAAGCGACTCTGCAACAAGACATGAATGACTGTGGACACTGTTTATACCACTCTTAAACAGACCTCAAAGTGACACTAATGCACAAAGTAAAAAGTGATCCCTGCATTTTGATATTAGGAGGCATAAATTTAACTGTAGGAAAGGATTTCATCTGAGTATGTACACTCAAACTCATTACATGTAACATTCAGTTTTCAAGCATTAAAAAAAAAACACGTTATGACAGTAGAACACATATGAAAAGACAGGTCTTAGAAGGACAGCACCCTCAAACTGGCAAAACAGAACTGATAGTCTACAGAAATGCTTTAAGTTTCTTTGCACCTTATCACCTCACATAATTAAAAATGTTTTTAAGTGGAATTTTTTGTTCTCACTTGTGTTATCTAAGGCTGCTAGTAGTTCCACACTGCTACATTTTAGCAGGCATGTACACTGGAGAATCTCATGGGTAAGAAGGGAAGGGGGAGGGATTGGGAAAAAAGGGATAAGGAAAACAGCTTTCTACTCCTCCTTTCTCAGTCTGATTCATCAGTCCCTTTTTCAATGCTACCTTCACAGCTCTAATCATCACATTAGGTTTTTAAAGGGTAAAATGAAGTAGATTGGATTCTAGTATTGATATTTTACCCATGTAAGAGACTACTGTAACACAGTAGATCTTAAGGGTGAATAAAGTTCAGTTTGAATGATATACAAGTCATACAAAGCCCTGCAATTAAATATAGAAATAGTTCCAGTTTACTTAAGGAATCACAGATAAAACAGCTTTAAGCAGTCTATCCACATCTGCTCACACAGGTATTTACTTTTTCTTCTCACCTTGCAGTTTACCTGGCCAATAATGCAAGAATACTTTCCATATTCGATTACATGCAGTATCAGTATCATCTCAGCTCCTACCAGATAGCTATTGTGGTGAAACTTGAGATATGAGATTAAAAAAATAAAAAAAACCTGAAAGCATTTTCAAGCTCATAGCAAAACAAGAAATAGACACATAACGCATGCACACACAGCATCTCCTAAGTTGCTCCTGGATTCTGCATACGATGCTCTCCCTCCATTAGAAGGGGGCAAGAAGATTTTTATTAGAAATCACGAAGTGGTGCAGCTTTTGCTACAATACCAGAATAGATCAGGCTGCTGCCATTCAATCTCTGTAAGTACAAGGACTACTTGAAATGGCTGGGTATTTCATCTGAATAGACTACAACGTCCAACAAAGATGATGAAAGCTGAAGGATTCCTATTTTACTTTTTCTCTTCTCCAAGCTGAACAAGCCCAGTTCCCTCCCTCAACCTTTCCTCAGAGGAGAGGTGCTCCAGCCCTCTGATCATCTTAGTGGCCCTCCTCTGGACCCACTCCAAGAGCTCCACAACCTTCCTGTACTGGGGGCCCCAGGCCTGGACGCACTGCTCCAGATGGGGCCTCACAAGAGCTGAGTAGAGAGGGACAATCACCTCCCTCTCCCTGCTTGTCACCCCTTTTTTAGTGCAGCCCAACACAGTTGGCCTTCCGGGCTGCATGCGCACACTGCCAGCTCATGTCCAGCTTTTCGTCCACCAGGACCCCCAAGTCCTTCTCCACAGAGCTGCTCTCCAGGAGATCTTCCCCCAGTTTGTATAAATACCTGGGATTGCCCCGACCCTGCACTTGGCCTTATTGAACCTCAGTAGGTTTTCAAGGGCCCACTTCTCCAGCCTGTCCAGGTCCTTCTGGATGACTTCCCTTCCTTCCAAGGTATCAACTGCACTGCTCAGCTTGGTGTCATCCGTGAACTTGCTGAGGGTGCACTCGATGCCATCATCTGTATCATTGATAAAGACATTGAAGAGCACCGGTCCCAAAACTGACCCCTGGGGGACAACACTCATGACCAGATCTACACAGTAGTCCTTTGAGCATACAAAAAAAGAATGAGCATTACCTGAAGAATTTTTCAATTGCTGCTGAACTGTCAGCAAGAGGGGAATATAAATTTCCAGTTTCTGAAACATTACTTTTCTTTAGCACTTCAAAGACCAGGAAAAGGCCAGTGAAAACTATCTCAGCTGTTCAAATCAGTGACCAAAAAACCCACTGAAAGTCAACTTTTATCAAGGTTCTTTATAACGCACACTGTAGTATGGAGTAAACATATTAGTAGCATTGTAATTCAGAAGGGAGATAAAGGATAAAAAAGCAAGCATCACAAGAGTGATGCAGTTGTGACTGCAAGTAATATCCATACTGTTAAGGAGAAGATCAGTTCTGTACTGTTATTAGAGCTGAGTTTGCTTCCAATAACAGATTTGGTTAGTAAAGCAAGATGCAATTATTTTCTATTCCAAGGAGGAGATAGGGAGTGAGACTCTGAAGAGAAGGAACATAGACATTCATAAACTACTAGCAGTAGCTCACAAGGGACAGAAATCTTCTACTCCTGCAATATTCAACTGAATCCTCACTGTGATATGACCTACGTAGCTGCAACCACCACTGAACAGCTATTGCCTCTGCATACATGTTGAAATAGACATGTTTCCTTGTGCTATTCAGTAGTGAGCACTGCCAAAATCATGCCTGACAGAGGATCAGAAGGGCTGAGTCTTCAGAAAAGTCAGTCACAAATTCATCACCTCGAGTACTTGTATTTCTCTGCAAGTCTGACGTTCTTTTCAGAGTTGAGACAGCAACAGATAAATTAACAGAATTTTTAGAACAGAAATGAAATTATTCAAATTAGCAAGCAACAAAAAATGTAAACAAATAACAGTTAGATCAGATAAATGATAATGTCATCTCCAAATTAGTTCAAAATGTAGCCTTCTGTATTTTCATGAGAATATTATTCAGGTATGTTCAGGAAAAAGTTTTATTGATTATCATGAGATATTAATCTTACCCTAAAGCCTCAACTGACAAAACAAATGATTATATATGAATCTTACCGCAGGTTAATGAATGATCAAGTATAAGCAATACTTAATCTCAGTTATTTAAATACTGTTTATACTGTATTTTCACCTCACTCAGTGAAATTTGTTTTAATCTCTTCATGCTCTATTACTCAGCTGACACATGGCAATCGATGTGTTTGAGCTTTAAGTTGCCACCAAACGCTATTCAGTCTTCGTACCCAGTTTTTAAATCTTTTTTCCCCCCACCTGTATCCTAGTCAGTCAGAAGCCAGAAACAAAGAGCTTGAAGTCTATAGTACAGGATATTCCATCTCTTTAATTCAGCCTTTGCTTATATTATAAACATCTTAACCTATATTCCTTCAATAAACACATACCCCCAAATGAGCATCAAATTAACAAACCCTAGTGTCATGTCACTGCACTAAATAATTGTACTTCAGATATCCTCTTCGAAACACATACCTTTCTCCTTAGCAAGAGCATAACACTCTTACGCTTAACTCAATAAAAAGAACAAATAACAGCCACTCTAAGAAATTCCAGCCTTTAGCTGCTAGGCTGATATTGTTTGCCATCCCAAACAGTACGCCATTGCTCGGGTTACATAGTTCTTCATGATTTCATATATCTGTATTTCCCTTTCCGCAGCTTTAACTATTTCCCTCAGAATAAATAAATTTGTTACACAGTTCAGGCTACAGAGCTTTCAATTTAGTAATAAAGTAATACAGAAAATTATTTAAATATTCCTTGAGTCAAATCCTTCTAGAAGATGTGAAGGTCAGATGTGAAAATCCTCATCAGCTGAAAGCTTAGGGATTAAAAAAAAATACAGCTAGGCTGAGATATTTTGAAAGACTTAAGACATGATTACTGGGCCTTTTGGCATAACGCAAGAAGAACTAAACAAGACTATCAACTCACACACAATGATTCCATTTATTTCTTAAAAACCTTAAATATCCACATTCTTCGGAAGGTTCCCAAGGCCAGATAGAACTAGGAAAGATTGACAGCAACATGGGTACAGGCCCAGCAAGTGGCATAACAGACAGTAACAGCTTTTTAAGGATTCACATGTTTAAAACTTTTTTTTTTAATAGGCATAATACTAATCCAAAACACTAAGAATAAATGTATGCCTGACAGTGGGTGATAGCATGACCCCAGAAGAATGCCCTTTAATAGCAGTTGTTTATTAAAGCCATGACAGCAATATAAACTAGAC
The DNA here is from genome assembly GCF_987193195.1 of Phasianus colchicus. Lineage (NCBI taxonomy): Eukaryota > Metazoa > Chordata > Aves > Galliformes > Phasianidae > Phasianus > Phasianus colchicus. Next base: position 9,852,783 of record NC_143440.1, on the reverse strand, counting down.
AACAAACAAAACAAGGGTACTAGTTAACTTCTGCTTACAAAAAAGCCCTTTCTAAATATCACTTCCTAACTGAGGGAAAACTTTACAAGCTTTGAATTAGTTTAAAATAGGGTTTTTTTTGTTTTTTTTTTAATTAAGATTTTTGTGACAAACAACTGTTACAAGTACCATGCAAAAATCTATGACAACCATTTCACACGATTATATTTGAAGAAACCATTTCCAAGGGGGAATTGTTATAGCATTTACCGTCTGGAAAAGAACAAGTTTCAGAGTGATTTAAACTTTGCATGTAGTTGCATTATATAATTCAGAGGAACCAAGTGTATTTATGCTAAGAGAGAAACAATATTACCACTGAGACATTCATGTATATACAACTTTACAAAAAAATCTTCATACAGATTTGAAATTATTTTTTATAAGTATCCTACTGAAAACATTTCAGCACATTTCTAAATTTATTTATGAAGTTGCTTGCTTCCTTAAGCTATTATATTTGATAGAGATCAGTGAAACATCTACTGCCCATTCCACTGCATGCATCAATTTATTATAACTAAAGCCCTATATATTTGCCTGGTAATGTGTTTATGGAAGATGTATTTATGAAGAGCCAAGGCATTAAAGCTGTACTGGATAATAATGCTGATGCCAATATTTTCATTATTTAATATTTTCATAATTTACTAGATATGGCATCAGAATGCAAGATAACACACTATAATTAGAATTGAAGCTAATAAATCAAATACAGTGAGTGAAAGAGTGTCCAAAAACTGAAAGCCTTACACTAATGCTGAGGCAAAGCGTGTGCTCAAGACAGGCAGCAGGGGACAGAGCCTGGTCTCTTGATCTTGCCAGGGGCTTTATCTCCTCTCTGAACACAAAGTCCTGTGGGGTATGTAGTTCTTCTTCTCTTCTGGAACAGGTACCTGGACCTGGAGCATTAACTCTTTAACTTCCAGTGCACTACATGTTGTTATGATGTGGAATACCGATAACCAGAAATCATAAAACCGTAACAAAGCAGTTAAACTGTATTGCAGCCTAGTGTTAAACAAAAAATTGTTATGACACTGGCAATTGGACAGTAAGGAGATAATGCATGCCAATGTGTTAAAAGAAGAAAAGTTATAAACAATTCCTAACATTTTGGATATCAGAATTCATATACAGAGTAATTAAAGTAATTTTTTCAACCATGAGGTAAACATTCTACCTGCTAAACAGCTGCTTCTGACTCATTTTGTTTTGAAAGTGATTTTGACCTTTATCAAGCACTGTAGAAACCTCTAAATTTTTCCACCACTAGAAAGTCAAAACTAATCTGCTTGAACCACTTGTATTATTCATGGAAAGACTATCTCCATGCACTAATGGAGAACTCCCACAGAACTGAGAGTGCAGCATCTCTCAGCTTATCCAAACTAGGCACTTGTAAAGTAGATCTTGAGCTTGTTTTGACTGAAATGTATCACTGAAGATACCATTTTGCTCTTTTGACTTTCCCCCTTTTTCAGCCTAAAGAATACTAGAATACTATTTCTTCTACATTTCGTCAAAGTTTTTGTGAATTTTTTAAAAAAATTTTTACTATGATCTCCAGTTCTCCCTCCAGTGCTTGAACTTATGCTCCTGATTGTTTCCTCAATGGTATGACAATGACAGTTTATCTTAGGTTTTGTTTTTACTTTGAAAAACAAAGTGCATTGCCTTGGGAAGACTTTGGAAGTAAATTTTTCTTCCTTATCACAGTCTCAATGATGGCTGGATTTTCTGTTGTTCTGACAAAAAAAACTTTGATTTTTTTTTCAAACAATAGAGGTTGTATTTTGAGATTTTTACTGTTATATATTAATAAAACAGTTATATCTCTATACTTCCATTGTAATTGTTTTACTAAAGTATTTTCTTCTTAAAATACAAAACCTTCTGGACGCAGATGATATTCTAGATGTAGAAGCATCCTCACTAGTTTACAGTGTTTGTTTGTTTCAAAGTTGTTGATTAGACTTAACCCAACAAGGTTGAAGTCCTTATAGAAATTCTGGATATTTGTACAATATTCACTGAGTCACGAATAAAGAGTCTGATAGATGTAGAATCAAGACAATATGTCACTCTGATAATGCAGCTTCGTACCTTGGAATATTTAAAAGTAGCTTTACATGGCAATGCTATCTGCTTCGTAAAATTAGCTATGTTGATTTCTTTCAACATATCCTGGAAAAGTACATAAAAAGGGAGCAGACAAGCTCTTTCACGACAGAGATGATATTGTTTGTTAGGATCTTTGCATCCTACTATTAAAGAGGTACCTCTGTTGCAGAATGTAAATAGTTAAGTACAATAAAAAGTTAGCTTCTGCCTGCCTCTCCTTCTCCTTCTATCATGTCATTTAAAAAAAAGCAATAGCAAAGTTCTAAATCACAGAATCACAGAAATATGTATTTTCCTCCTGAGAATGACTGAGGGATAAGCATAGCTTCCCTTTAACTTAAATAGCAACAAAACAGATGAGAATGAAAAGCTATTTCTGTTGAAATTCAGACAGAGGTATTTGCCACTATATAGCTGTCCTAACAACTGACTCTAATAAAAAGCATCTTTTAAATTATCCTATATGCTAAGATAGTAAAGACAGAAAAAGGACAACTACACCTTAATAAAGTGAAATAAAATTTCACTTTTGACACTCACTTTTAAAAAATAATCAGCTTTCACTAATTAAACACTATTATACGCATCCTACAAAATTAATTTTTTTCAAACTGTTTACTCAAGAAAAATACAAGCTCAGGTGTCGTGTTAATAACCATGTATGATAGGACATTTAGAACAGAAGCATGAAAATGTAATACTTCATCTACAAATACAGCAGTTGTAACTGGAATATTTATTTCAGGTTTTTGCCACGCTTGTTGTAACATCATTGAATTACTATACAAAAAAATCATAACATGATAGTTATGAACAGGAAATACATTGCTCTGTGAAACAACAAGAAAAATAGCTATTATTCCCTGAGGGAGAGAGGGAAAAAAACCAAATACCACGCACAACCACAGTCAACCGAACAACAAAACTAATAGCATCTGGTTTCCAAAATCCTGTATGACTTAATTCCACCTTTTTTTTTATCTGATTACAAACAGAACAATCTTTATACTACTGTTTCACTTTCACAGTTCGAACTCACATTAAAAAAAAAATCAGTTTTGTGTCATAGAAAACCAGTGAGCTCCTGGGGCTCTATTTCTTCTCCAGGTTTCATCAGTAGGAAAAGCTTTTATGGCTCGTTCACCAGTACCTGGCAAGTAGTTATGGCAGGAAGGCTGCATGAGGGAGGGAAAGAGGTACTGTGGTGGCAGCAGCAGGGAAGAGAACTAAACATTGACTAAAATATGTTTACTTTATCCCATCATGTCAGTCTCCATTTACAAATGCTTATTTGACTGAAACTTAGTTCTAACTCTGAGCCACTGAATTTAACACAATGAACTGAAAAGCTGACTTTCGAAAGAGAAGTCAAAAACTTAGAATATAGTTTTTATGCAACATGTTCTCAAATAGTTTTATAAAATATTGACAATTATACTCAGGAGTATCAGATGAAGGAATAAGCCAATCAATACAACACAACTGGTAGACTAGACTTGTAACTTAATTATAATTCTTCAAGCTATTATATTTCATTTGAATATCACAGTGGCTAGGCCATACCAGATAAAGATGTCACATTATACTCAGATAAATTGATGTCTTATATGCCATTTGGTATTTGAAGAGCTATAATCTTCTCACCTTCTTTGCTTTAGTTTCATAATTCATGTATTATATTTAAGTATATAATAAGTTACCATTGTCGTAAGTATCCTTCTTCATCCACATTCATTGCCTGCGGCTATCATTGCCTCTATGCTGCACTTGAGTTCTTAGTCTTACTAGAATTCTTGTCTACCAATTGTTCTCTCCCTAACAAAGGCTCTGGTCTTTTTCCCTATAGAAAATTCAGACAGCTTTAGTAAACCTTCTAGTATTTTGGACTTATATCTGCTTCAGTTACTGCTCACTTTTCTACATGATATATATGAAAAAAACATTATTTGGAATATTTTTCCTTTTTAAACTAACTCATCTCACTTTCTTTACAGGCATTTAAGAGTTTGAAAGACCAGCACTTATCTTTTAGAACTGGAGCTCAAGGATGTGGCTGCCAATGACAAAAAGAGCATGAAATGAATAAACACAAATGAGAAGGAAACTCACAGATTAGTGAAAAAGGCTACATAAGTTTCTACAGACACTGAATGAGGCAGTAGTGACTTCAGAGGGAAGTTACGATAGGATGAATGGGCCTGCAGTCCTTAAGAAGTTATGCTTCAACTGGTATTCACAGCTCTTCAGATTTGCCTTCAAGGAGACCTTCAACAATTGCAAATTAATTCTAGAGCAATAGAAGCCTCTCTACTGGAATTTAACTCATACCTGTTCCACCTTTCTACCCATCCAGCATACTGATATGTGCAACAATTGATAATTTTCAGGAGAATAACAGCTCGAGAACTAATCTATTTAACATACCAGGTCCATCTATACCTTCAAGTTGACGTAAGGAAAAGGCATTCAAAGAACTAGGGGAGGAACAGATAGTAATACCCAAAGTCAGCAGCAACATTCCCCTCCTAAATACAGGTTATATTAAACTTTCCAGATTAAGAACAATGCATTTACAGTGTCTTAATAATAAGTATCTGGCCAGTCATAAGCTTAATAAAATTCTACTGAGCCCTTGTTATCTATGAATGCTTGCCTCTGAGTCCTGCAGTTAAGCAGAGAAGTTAACAGTTAAAAAAGAAGGAAGCAATCTACTTTCATAGGCAAACAAAATTGTATGCACATCAGTCCCTTAGCTTCCCCAAAATATTTGGCCACTATAGAGCAACACTAGGGAATTGATCTCCCAAAACCAGAAAAAAAAGAAAATCAGGTCTATCATGTCCCTGTGACATGCCTACACATTGCACATTCTCCAGAAGACTTTTCCCATCACTCACTCATATGATGTGGGATTTCTTCTTTTCCTGCCTACAGGACATCAGACTGACCCTCCTATCCCTTTTTGGAAAGGAGAAAATGTGCCACTGCTTCATTGCCTACTTATTTCAAGCTTTCTGCATTTGGAAAACAAAGCCATTTTAAGGAGTTCTTTTTCTTAAATAACACTGCCTCATTTTTCAGAGCTGATCTAATGAGGGAGTAAACATGGCCCAGACAACAATACAACAGATGCTACTGATCTGAATGATCTGTTCCTCAGAGCAGGCTCCAGCTTCCCACCCATAGAAGCAGCTGCCAGTCACTTTCTACCCTTTAAGCATTGTCTTAAGCTCACATTCATGCTAGAAGTTTTGCACGTAGAAAACAGGTTGACTCAACTTGCTAGGAGTTAGGAAGCATTTCGCAGAATTACAGATTTTAAAAAATATGCTTTTTAAAATAAAAGAACCTCAGGAATAAGAAAGAAAATACAAACTTCAAAAATAGATTACTTAAGTAATAGCATCTTGTCAATTATTTCTCAGTACTCTACCATCTGCTCACTACAAAAATCACAATTTGTACTTGCAGTATTGCAAAAAAACAAAAAACCCTACAATCGAACAGTATCTGTGAGCTGAGCAACTGGTTAAAAACATTATCCATACAGAATTTAGTTGAATTTAAAAAACTTTAAACTCATTATGTCTGGTATTGTACAGAACCAAATACATACCAGATCACTTCTGCAAATATTGCCATTCAAGTATTTTAATAGTTAAGAAAAAGTTAGCTGAAACTAAAATTGAATTCAGAAATTCTAAGAGAATGAAAGGCAAAAGGCATGCTTGCTTCCTTGATATAGTTCCTCTGTCTACATTCCACTAGCAAGAAGAACCCACTGGTTATCTACCAATGAAGCTCTTTCAAAATAAATGAAAAATTCCTATTAGTTTTGTCCCCAGATAGATCTGAGATAGAATATCTATATACAACTTTTCTTTTGGAATATACTTACGTACTATGATTGCTTATAGAAAGTATAGAAAGGTTTTTTGGGATCACAGAATCACAGAATTGCAGGTGTTGAAAGGGACCTCAAGAGATCATCAAGTACAGCCCTCCTGGCTAAAGCAGGTACACTATAATAGGTCACACAGGTAAGCATCCATTTGGGCCCTGAATATCTCTGTAGAAGGAGACTCCACAGCCTCTCTGAGTACCTGTTGCAGTGCTTCATCACCCTTACAATAAAGAAATTCTTTTGTATGATAGCATGAAATTTCCTATGTTGAAGTTTCAGACCATTACTCCATGTCCTATTGGTACACACCATCTGGCCTCATCCATTTGCCTCCCACCTCCCTTTAAATACTTAGAAGATTTACAAGATATTTATAAGATCACATCTCAGACTTCTTTTCCCCAAGCTGAACAGCTCCAGGTTACTCAGCCTTTCCTCATACAGGAGATACTCCAGGCCCTAAACCATCTTTGTGGCCCTCCACTGGACTCCTTCTAGGAGATCCCCATCTTTTTTGAACTGGGGAGCCCAGAACCGGGCACAGTATTCAAGATTTGGCCTTACCAGGGCAGAGTAGAGGTGGAGGACCATCTCCCTTGACCTGCTGGCCCACACTGTTTTTAATATCTAGATGTACATAATTAGATACAAAGATTTGGGAAGACATATCGCATACAGTTGCACCCAATTCCAGAAATACAAGAAACATGTTTATAAATGCTTGCCTAGGCACTTACAAGAAATCTCCCCACATACTTTTTTTTTTTTTTTTTTTAAGATTCAGAATAAATCTGGGGAATAAAGGATTATAAATTCATTACACCTTTTTACACAATTAAAAAAAAAAGTGTTTGAACACTCTTGTCAGTAAATCCCACTGATTTTTAAGGTTTTTGGAATAAAATTCAAGTTGCCAGAAAAAAAACAGCACCTTGGAAGTCAGCCTTCTCTGTATAAGAAAAAGCTTAAGTCTTCCTTGAAAACTACTAAACAAACACATGGGTAACTTCACAGAGAAGTGCCACATGCTGGAGACCAACAGCAGGAAGAAAAAATAAGCAATAACCCTTTCTCTTCACTCATCCCATTAGAATAGTAACAGACTATTAACTGAGCAATAGTGTAATTGGTCATCCTCAGGAATGATATGTACACCAAAAGAGTCACAACCAGGCTTTACAGAAAGATAGCAGAAAAGATCACAAAGCAGTCTGTATAATTTGCTAATAAGCTGAAGTAAAACTTGTTGCTTAAAATTAATATCCAGTTCTTTTTTGAAAGAGTGCATACAATAGATCCTTAATATGCAGATATTAAACTGCTTGGCAGCCATGATAAGGCCTGGAGAGAAGAAGGGGTACATCAAAATACAGGATGTTATGGTGAGAATCTGTGTTTGAGTATAGCCGACTGGAATAACTTGGATCTCAGAAGGTCATAACTGCAACCAGTATTTATTTTTCTTGTAGATTGAATACCCACTCTAAAAGTACTAGAGGTATGCTTCTTTTGCAGACTAAGAGGTATGATTTGCCTGCTTTCCTACATAATTTCATGTATCTCAAGCCCTTTTCTGTTACTGGGTGATACAACAAATGACCTTGCGCTCTCTTCTACCAAGAAAACTCACTACCAGAAGGACTGTCAGCAGGAATGCTTAATGTGCTATTGTTCACTGTGGTGTTCATCTCAGTGGGGTTTAAGGGCAACTATTTAAAAACAGGCCACTCATAATGTCCACATTGTTAAGGTTAGTTCAGTTCTTCATCATTGCGTGAACTCCCTTTTGAGCTACGTTTACTGCAAGTGAGAACCTTACATTAGAGGCCTTTCCCACATTAACATTGCTGAGATCATGAAGCTGTGAATTCATGTTGCTTAAAGCTCAGGTATTATAGGCTCAGTCGGTACTTGAAATAGATCTTTCATATTTAACAGCTTTCCTAAACTAACTTTTCCTTCTTTTCTTTGCATGGATCCACAATTTTCTCACTGAAAATCACTACATAATCACTTTATTTCTTACCTCCACACCATCATCTTCTAATCAAAACTCAACTGTCATGCTACCATCACAGATGTTTATGGCTACTTGTGTTTTTATGCAACAAACTTTAACATCCAAACAGAAATACTCCTTTATTAGCAACAGATACATTGACTGTTTGGATGTATCTAAAGCCTTTTCAATAATTAGTTAATTTTAACAGTAGCACAAGAAGCAGCCTCATGCTGCCCCAGGAACCATAGATACGGGAAAACAACTGATATTTTAACTGGGCCCACCCAAGCTGTGCAAGCCTGACAGCTGTGTAGCTACACGTCTAAACCAACACAGAATCCCTGCCAGTGTTCTGATCACAATTGAAAGACATACCATACCCAGGCTCTGCTGGGTAGTGATAATGGAGCAATTCTGGCCTAGCCTGCGTTCACTTAAGCTCCCAGCAGCACTTTCCAGCCTGTATCAAATTCCACATTGCCAGGTATTCTTCCTTGCAAGGATAAACACACAGCAACACTAAAAATGCTTGCAACTCGTGGGGTGCATTTGCTTGAGCTAGTTTAAACTAATTTGTTGGGATAGTTGCCAGGAATATAAACTGTAGATTTAGCTGAACCCTACTGCTTATGTTAGAGGGGTAGTTAACTATCTGAGAATAGCTGTTTCTTTCCCAAAGTTCCATCACACAAATAGAAATCATGACTAACATGAACCACGTGTTTATTTCCCAGCACCCTATAAACGAATGATATTTAACTATGCTACTTTACCAAATGCATAAAGCAAATTGAAAACAGCTCGATGAAATCTAGCACAAAGTAACAAAGCTGAGTGTGATTATATATTGCTGGGTTTTTTAATTTTATAAGAATTAAAATAATATCTTAAACAAAAAGGACACTATCATAGTTTGACGGCTACTATATAAGAGTATTGACCTCTTGACTGTAGCATAAGTTACGTCGTAATAAAGAGGTTATTAATTCATATGGTTTGGAAAGTTTGATCCCACCTAAATCAAAATCATAATTACAGACCAGCAGTCTCTCAGTACTAACATAAGAACAATCAGATGGTTCCTTTTCATTGATGAAAAGTAATCCAAGTTTTAATCTTCTGAAACACACAGAAAATTGTAACATTGCAAACAGCATTACAGAGTTAAAGCTGGGCCTCTCATACCCTTACGGTAACTATCACCTGTTCCTTTGAAATCAAAACAAACTGTAGCACAGCAGATAACTTAACAGTGCAGAAAATCTGAAGTCACAGGAACAGAAGATCTTTTGTTATTAAAGAAACGCCTCAAAGACATTGCAGAAGCAAAACAAAACCTGCTTTCTGGCTAATTTATGAACAGCTTCTGCTGCAGTTGGGAAGTCATAAATAGGGCAACTGTCTCTAAACATAGGCAATCTTAACTCCAAATTTCCTTGAACATCCTTCCAATTAACAAAGCAAATTAAACATTATTTATCTGTGATTCATTCATTCACTCCAAGGTCTGGAGTTCCATGAAGAATGTTTATCAGTTGTTCTGATAGTAAATTAATTTTTGTAGGTGACAATGGTGAACTACTGTTTTCACATAAAGTTAATCTTGCAATTTTTTACTGATTTTAGGGAATTTATTAGGGAATTTGTTTTGTTAGGATTCTGCTTCCCTAAACAAAGTTTGCATTTTGTTGATAGATCTTAACTCAAAACTTGGAATTTTAGAATTTTAGCTAAACAGCTTTGAAACTTGATTGAATTAATGAGAAGGACAAAATTTCTCTATGATAACAGCCATTTCCTTATGAGTTGTTCCAGTATACCATCAGTAGGCGTAGGCAAAGAAACAATTGTATCAATAACAACATAAGACTTAGTAATCACTTTTCTAAAAGCAAAAAGTCAAAAACATTCTCCCTTTTAGCAATTTCTCTAAAATGTAGAATGAGAAATATTAATTTGTCAAGACTGAAAGCTAGACATCAATGTGGGATGCAACACTGATTCTCAGGCTGAAGACAATAGTAAGACATTTGCCTTAAAGATAATTACACAAATTAGTAACCCATCAAAGTTGTTTAAATAAATGTCAGATGTGCTTTTATGTGACTCAAATGTCAATAAACTGTAACATAGCTACGTGTTTGGTATTTCATAACAGGCATTTTGCTCCACAGCTTGGAAGTTGACAGTTTTATCTCAAATATACTCTTGAAAAGCACTGCAGAACTGGATAAAGGAAAAAGCTGCATCCTACAAAATTCAACACTTTGTCATCTTAGCCAATAAAATTTTAGCTAACATAAGCAAGCAGATAGAAAAAAGGAAGTGAAATTAATACAAGTAATGACGACACGATAGCACTATGGTTTATATTTTAAAAAGAAAGAATTTCCATTAAAACTTACTCATTTGGAGAAGACATTTATTTCTATGAAAGCATCCACAAATTCAATGAGCATCTCTTCATTATTATTATTATTTTTAAAACATGAGAGCAACGTTCACTTTTGTAAATTCTTATGACAAGGTCTATTTCTGCTCTCAAATAGAAAGAAACAGAGAAATCATGCTGTTGAGTAGCAAATACTCCAGGAACTATATTAAAAATCAAAATTCAATAAACAGAAGGACAAAATATCATTTCAACAAAACCCATGTAGATGTAACAACCATGCTGGCCCATCTTGCCTTGTAGAAACGACAACAACATCAACAAACAAAATCAGATGATTGTAGGCAAATACCTGGAAAAAATAAATTAAAAAAATAGTTCCAGCAACCAAGTTGACAGGAACATAAAAAAAAGTTTGTACAAAGAACTATTTTTTAACATTTAAGAAAAGATGGCTAAAAGGTTCTTCCTCATTTGCAGTTTTATTCAGACAAAGTAACTACACTTCAGCACTAGGTGTGTTTTACATCCAGGCTAACAGCTGGATGTAATGGTAGTTTGGAGGGAAAACTAACCTCAATGCAAGCTGTTACAGAATAATTGACACTGTAGAGATGTCACCACAACCACTTAAATGGTCTCTAAATTTGAGTATGGCTCCCCAAGATAAGGATGAACCAAACAGTCTCCAAAGATTCTGAGATTCTATACAGGGAAAGAAAAGGTACGAGAACATTTTCTTTTTTTTTTTTTTTTTTTTTTTTTAATATAGAGTACTTCCATTTATACCTCAATACTGCCCTCTGCTGATATTCACACTGCTTGATTTGCACACAAAAAAAGTGAGGCTGTAATGTGAGTTCTAGTGCGTTTCCAGCACGTGAAAGAAGGAAATTTAGTTGAAGAATGCTCATGTTTTCTAATAGTCATCATGAGAGGATGAATCTCTAGGCTTACAGTAGAGGAAAAAAGGGATAAGTGCCTTTACCAGATTAGTTTGAAAAGTGTCTGTGTCTATGCATACACACACACGCACATATATATAAGACATATTTTAGGGCAAAGTAGGAGATGAGGGTGAAGAGAGCTAAGATTTTTGAGGCGCTTTATTTAGAGCAATCTCCAGTGCTCTGGAGCAACCCTATTCAAAGCATATAAAAAATTTCAACAATGGTCCATAAAGATCATCTGAAAGAGAAGATTAAAAAAGGATATGATTGAAAAATCTCCCAAACCTGGAAGATCAGAGTGATGATAACAATTGGCAGCTATGGTTTTACATGAACAAAGTGGTACAAGTGGTAGGGAAGAGAACTTTGAAACCAACAATCTTAAGATTATTATTTTATTTTTATTTTTTGCAATTATTGTAATTGAAAAGAAAGGTAAAAAAAACTGCAAAGAGTTTCTCCAAACAGTTGACAGTATCTTTTTGCTAGCTATTTTTAAAGTTTTAGTTGTATGAGAATTGAATTACTACATTAGATAGAAAGCTATGAAAAGAAACCAAAGCTTTCCCTTCACTTTTTTTTTTTCCTGGTCTACTTAAGTTTCTAAACAGATCACACTGGTGTCCTAACTTTGCAGTACTCTGCAGAAATGTTCTGTTTTACTTTAGATACACCACTACTAAATTTGTGCACAAGTTTGTTTGTTTGTTTTCCTGTATTCCTACACTCTCTCACTGGCCAATAAGAAATCATACTGAACTAACTGTACTCCCTAGTTAATGAGTAAGAATAGCTATGACTGACCTTTTCTGAGGGAACGCAATACAAGTATTTCTAAATTGGGGTTAAAAATCTAATATGAGTAATCTTGGCAGAGGAGACATTTACTTGTATACGAATTCAAAGAATTCAGGTTTCCTATGATGGTGTATAAAAGTCTTGCGTTGAAGTAGTGATTTATAAAGGGCCAGATTGACTACTCCATCTATTTGCTTATGGAAAAATACATGTTACCTTAGAGGAAGGTAAAAAGTTTTTTTTTTATTAAGTACTTCTGAACAGGATGTAACAGCATTAAATGCCAAGAAGTGAAATTCAGGCTAAAATTCCAGGAAAGTTTCAGCAGCAAAGCTGGGCTGATTATCTTAAGAGGTAAGTTTAAATTTAAACTATATTAATAACAGAATGTAAGTCTCTGAATACAGCCTCTGCACTAAGTGTCACAACTAAGTTAATAGCTTATATTTAAAAAAAAAATATTAGTAAAAAGCAAGCCTTGCCATTGATCAAAAGGAGGATTTTTTTTTTAAACATCAGAGATATCAAAGTCTGAAAGTCAGAATCTAGGAGGTACACATACCTGATTTTTCAGATTTCAGTCACACTACTTCTACCAATTGCACCTGCATTAGTCACCCAGTTTATCGAGTACAGTGTTACACTAAATTACTATGAAGGATTTGCACTTGAAAAATATTTAATTATTAATTAGCCAAAAGTGTTTTCCTTACAAGCTGTGCATTTCCAGCACTTCATGAGTCATCATCTATAAGCTGAAGTCACAAAATAATCAATCTACTGAAATGCAAATGAGATCCACCCTTTACTGGGACATTAATGTTGAGAAGGAATAACTTGTCAAAATGGCATCTTCTTTCATTTAAATACCTGATCTGTATACATACTCAGATACTTGAATGATATAAATAAACTTTTACTCAATGTTGCAGAGACAACATAGTTCTGGGAGTTTCATTACTGGCTCCTGAATCAACAGAATTCTTGACTAGGTTCCACCAGCAGCTTTATTAGTAGCAGCTATGCGCAAGCTGGAAAGAACACAACTTTGCATCCCAGCCTGAGCTTGCAGATGAAAACAGTTATTTATAAACACGCTTCATCACAGACAGCAATTTCAGCAGAGAGCTAAGATACACTAGCAGTTACCACTACTGCCCTTCGGCAAGTGAAATCAGCTGTCAACTCTAGGCAGACATCCATACACAGCTTTCTGAGAGGCCAGTTTCATGCCTCACACCAGTCAGTTTTACCCACTTTGAGGACAATAGGTACTGTTCTATTAACATGAAAAACCAGTTTCTATGCAGATTGCAGTGCAGTACTTCTAGCCTGGTAGCTTCTACTCCTGAACTGTAGCTTAGTCTCCAGTATTAGTAAATATTAGTAAATGCTTGAAGAGGCACCTTGGAAAAAAAAAAAAAAAAAAAAAAGGAGTGGTGGGGGGGAATGAATGCCCGAAAAACAAACTGCACATTGGTTTTTGTTCTAGACCCTGTGACCTGCTTCTGGGAAGTTACAGTTCACAGGTACTTGTTCAATTAAATTACTTCTTACGTTGCTGCCTTTGCATCATTACCCACTTACTCTTTAGAATATGAGCAAGTAAATATACTTAAAGCAATGCATGAAATCAGGCTGCATCTCAAAGCAAAACTTGCTTCTAGTAGGTAACAGTTACTGGTTCCCTCACAACAAGAATGTAGTTAAGCACACGCCAAGTTAAAAATCTGTGGCTCCACATGCATGCACCATGTTAATCGTAATCTTGAAATACATGTTGATGCGAGGTATGAAAACAGCCTTCTACAAGGGTGGCAACCATCCACATTACTTCTCAAATAACTGAACAAAATGTCCCTGGCCACCCAAGAAAAACACGGAAATAAACACATCCAGTACAAGACAGAAACACAGAACAGACATTTAATAAGTAAATTAACAGCTAGCCACACATAGTGTATTATAATGGAGTTTTAAAGTAATCTGATTTATGTTTTTTCATCCACAACATAAGATGACTTAAAGATAAGGATTCTCCCTCCTCCCACCCCCCCCCCATTATTAATGCAGAGATGAGCATTAAGTCTTATATAGTTATTGGCATAAAGCTTAAGTTTTTAAAAGTAATCCTTTCCATCTTGGGATAGACAAAATATAGAAAATATACCTGCTTCACAGCTAGGAATTAGTTACAGCAGAAAAATTGTTTCAATTTTTGAGGTAAGGGAAGGGGAATAAAAATGTATATTTTGCTTTTAATTTTTTTTTTTTTTTTTGCCCATAGCCTAAAGTTGTTCCTGTGCCCAGCAGGAACTGTCAGCTCTCATTTAAGAGGTGAGAAAGAAACGTTAATGAAATAGTACAGAAATGCATGTGTGGGTCAGGCAAGTGTATTCATATGGAAATACACCAGTAAGAATGGAAGGTAAAAAACTCAATAAGGTGCCAGCATCTTTGACAAAGACATTGTAATTAGAATTAGTTACTGCTTAGCCTGTAGGTATGTCTTTTAGCAGTGTTCCTGTCACAGTCAGAGAAAAGTCCATGAAATTTGGAGTTTAATATTTTAAATGCCTAGTATGTACTATGTTAAAAAAATTATATACTAAATACACAATGTATGCCATGGAAGAATTTATACTTGTATATACATATACTTCAAAATCCAAATATTTTTATTTTAGCATTCTTCATTATTAAAGTAATCTTAAAAGGTTACAAAATAAGCTTTTAATGACTTTAAATGTTTACTCAATAAAACTAAAAAGACAGGTTTTAAAAATCAGTACAGGACTAGAACTGCCAACATTGGCTCTCCTATTTACATCTAAAAATTCAGATATCAGAATGTACATGTACCTACATGTACAGGTAGGAACTTCAAAGGGTTTTGAAATAATAAAGGCTTGTCACTGCCCTCAGTGCCTTGAACTCAACACCTCCAAAATACAGGACAGACTGACAATGGTCACAAGAACTTATTTTTTTTCTTGCAAGGAAGTGAGTTAAAAATACAAATCATACCAAGTTTCTACAACATCCATGACAGGCAGTTCTCTCCTTGTACAGACTTGGGATTTTGCTCTTGATATTTTCAGTATCATTAACCGAAAAAGATTCCCTAACAAAGAAAGAAGGGAGACAAAAGTACACCAACGGAGAAGACATTATGGATGTTAGAGACAAGAAAATAAGCTACTTTTTCTATTTGATTTCTGTGTATAGAAGTCTATGTAATTTATATGATAGATCTGGTTAATGAAAAGTACATTAAAAACAACCAGCCAGCCCCAGGAAACAGAGAATGATTTGTTGACATATTCCCAGAAGCTTTCTTCATCTTCAGGCTGATTCTCAGGCTTCATCCTTCCTGAGAATTTCAGCACAAGTGTTCATTGTTATTTTTGGAACTGACTTCTACACTCAAGTACTTGGTTGTGTAATGTGTTTTCCTTTCCTTAAACTTTCTGTTTAAAAGGGTTGTTTTTAGAGACCATGCACAGATTTCAGAATGAAAACTGTGATAAAAAGCAAAGAGAAAGTATTTCAAATAATATGTAGTATCTCTACTGCCACCACAGCATTTTTACAGTGGAGTGAGAGTGGTAGAATACATTTCTTACTGTATCTACAGTTTTTAATCTTTGACTTTCAGTACACAAATTGAATTTCTTCCAATTAGAAGAGGTTTACTTGCTTAGAGGAAAAAAAGTTTCAAAATTATCCCACTGGTATTGCTAAGCACATTTTCCTCCATGAGCTTCCTCCTTCACTCAAGAAGTATTTTATACAATAAGTGCACATGTTAAAAAAGTAGAAGTTGATGGAGATGCTGGATCTTGATGCCTCTTACTGGGTAAGCAACTAATTGCTCTGTTTTTGATCTGTGTATTTAGCAACTTCATTTCAAAGGACACTACAACATTACATCAGACCCCAGGAATCCTCCTAGGAAAAAGCTTGGCAAATTATAAAGTCTGTCTTCGTTTCTCTAGGAAAGAAAAAGCAAACCAAAAGCTCAACTTCTGCTGGTTCACATGGAATTTTCTGTAAAACTAAGTATTCTAAAACAGATTAACATCTACAGTGCCAAAACTCCTAAAGTTTACCATAACTGAATAAGTCAGGAAAAAAAAACACCTCTACATATAAATCCAATGAAGGTCTTAAAAAGATATTAACTCTTTCTAGTAAGCAAACTGTAGGATAAAAGGGAAGAACTTAAATGAAATTGAAGAGCTGAAATGTAAACTGGTAGCTCTACAGTCTTTCAAATAATGCATAAGCATCCAATTAATTAGGAACATACATTTAAAATCTGTACCACTACTTATTAATTCTTGAAAGTCACCATCAAAGAGTAGAGTCTGTCTCAATTAATGAGGTGTTTATAATTCGATTTAAATTTGTCATTAAGCAACTGGGCTTATCTATCACAGCTTCCTGAAAGAAGCTGAGATCTCTGTTAAGGGAAGTGACTGAAAAAAAAAAATCATTTCTCTTGCCTGAAGGTGGCAGTGATGATACCATTCTTACAAGACTTAATCAGTAGCAGTTTTATGTTTAAAAGTTTCTAGGTCTCTAATCATAAGAAAAATAGCACTGTATAATTGCATTTTTACTATGTTTTTTCAGACACCATACGTTTCCCATAAAAAAAATGCCATCCCTAGCAAACTATAACTGTCTTTCTAGAGTTTGTAAGAGATATTACACACAGCAAGATATAGAACAACATTTTACTAAATCTATTAACCATTTCTTCAACATAGATGTATAACAGCAGTGTCCAGTGTGCATTAATGAGGCTCGTTAGGGCCACACTCATCTAGAGGTGCAGGAGCTCTATTTAAGTTCAGTCCAGACCATACACTCCTTACCTGAGTTATTCTGCTGCAAAGCTGGTCCTTAGCCCCTCAGAGCTATATTTCTGCCCAGCTGTAGACACAGCTGATCTGGATCTTCCTCCAAGAGCTGATTTCCGCCTCAGCCTAGGGCCTATGAACAGGCTATGTTTATGACTGCCCTACTAATGGTCGTCATCTCAGACATGCCTCATCAGGAGCCTTACCTGACACCTGCCATGCTCAGCTACTCTGGGGTTCACACCAGTTAACAAAGTCCTGGCTGTCACTATGCTCATCTCCTGGCTTCAAGCCTGTAGGGAGAAACTGGCCTTCATTGCTCCCTAACATAACACTAGACTTTACAAAAGTGGAACGCAGTATCACTTGTTTCTTTTTTCCATAGTTTGGAATAGAAAGGTCACCGAGTGACTATTGTTTACATTATTGCAGTTAATTTGCACTCTAAAAATTTCTGAAAACCATTCCCATCTTTAGTAAAAAAAAAAAAAATTAAAAAAATTAAAAAAAGAAACAATAGATTTAATTTACAATCAAAAGTAAAGAGACTTCACTAATAAAAGAAACTTGTCCTGTTCTAAATAAAAGTTCATTCATTTACATGCACACCTCAAACAAATGCAATTCGGTTGCTCAGGCAGTCAAAGACTCCCTTTTTATTATTGAAATAGCTCAGTGCAGTATATAGCTCAATAGTTCAATATTATTGAAATAGCTCAGTGCAGTACTGTAACGTGACAGAAAGAGTGACAGAATAGCAAAATCCCAGGCTGCAGCACAGAGGACTTGCACAAATACAACAGCCACAGGCTCAGAAACAAAGGAGAGAAGCCAGTTGCCTTCAGAACACCTCAGATACACAGGGACTTCTAGCTATCTCCCCTCACCTCCACTGCCAACCCTTAAATGAGGTCTGGAAAGGAGTGGATCCTGGCTCCACCCCTTCCATCACTCAGATGCACTGCATGCAGCTGAGCTCCCCCAGGTTGGCCCTGCCTTCCCACCAGCTGCTCCATCACTGCTTCAAGCCGACTTGGCATTTCTGCTACACTTCGTTAAGTTCCTTTTCTATTCCTGAAGAATGTTTAAAGTTACATGTGGTAATAAAGTTCTTAAATATTGCCCACTGTCTACTGAACGTATTACAGGCATGTTTTTAATGGAAAAATCACCGATTTTTAGGAGCGCACTCTCACCATTTTTATTGGTTTCTGCATTCTTCCACTTTGTTGCCGGATGTGAAAGTTTCTCCACACATAAAAGAACTAAGGACCGGTGTAGGTAGGAGAAAAGATAGCTACGCTTCATTGGACCGGGCAATTCAGTTGAGAATAATTAGTGCATAAATTAACGTCCTGATTCAAAGCGTCGATTAAAAACATTACTGTCGCTGCAGAAAGCGACCAACGCCGCCGCCAAGCGGGTTGCTCAGGGCTGGCGGCCGCCGCTCTCTGAGGGGCGCCCGCGAGGCCGTCGTTGCCTCAGCAACAGCGCCGCGCGCCGCAGATCTCCGCGCTTTCCCGCCTCCCCACGCGAGGCTCGCGCTTCGCTGCGATTGGCTCCTCGCGCCTCGGGGGGCGGGGCGGGTCCGCCCGAGCACATCCGGGTCACTCGGTGTGTGAGGGGAAGTGCGAGCGTCGTTGCCGTAGCGCGTTGAAGGCCGGCGGTCCGGCGGAATTCGGCGGCTGGCGGCGTCCGCGCCGTTGTCATCGCTATCATGTCGCGGGGATCTATTGAGATCCCCCTGCGGGACACCGATGAGGCGAGTCGGGGCCGGGAGGCGGAAGCGCGGCCTGCTCTTGGGGCGGGAGGGCTCGCGGTGTGAAATGCGTGCTGGGCGCTCTCCGTGCGGCTTGCTGTGGGCCGGGGCGGCTGCTGACAGAGAGCGGCTGGGCACGGCCGGGAGTTCGGTCCGGTGTCCTTCGCACCGCCGTGACAGAGGGCAGGGGGAGCCGTTTGCTCTCCCGCAGCGTGTTGTTTCGTACGCGTTAGCTGCTTGTATCGACTGCTGTAGTGTGTATACGGCTCACAAAGCACTGCTGTGTTCTCTGTGCGTTACACGTGAGGGGAGTTATCACTCTCTGACAGAAACTTCAGTTGTGGGTGTCAGCATGAGTGGGTGAGCTCGATGCTCATCAAGCTGTGATTAAGAATGACTTGAGTCCTGAGGTTCTGGATTAATCTCTAAGGACTGCTGTAATAAACCATTTTATAATAGTAACCTTGTAAAATCGAAGTCCTTATAAACTGAGTGGATCTAACTCAGTCGTGGGAATGGGAGTCCCTGTGTAGGTAACAGCAGGACAGACCTGGTTATAACTGCTGTGCTGCTTTCTCACTGTGAAGTTGTAGTGACGTGGATGATGAATATCACACACAGTACAAGGTAACAGCAGAGAGATATTTAAATGGTGTTACACCTTAAATGGACATTCCACCTTAGGAGCATTTATTCCTTTTTCCTCAGTTTTCATACCAGAAGTGTAGACCCACTTGGTGAAACTGTGCTTGTTAAATAATGATGTCATGGTAAGAAGTTTTTGATATCAACCTGCTCTAGCTGTAGGCACCCATGTTTGTTCCAGGGGAATTGGACTTGATGACCTAAAGGATCAGATGATTCTATGATTCTATCATTTGCTCATTATGACTGTAGTTATTAGTGATCAGAAATTTATTCTCTGCCATGTTTGCCATTTCAATAACCTCTTCATTAATTTGGGCATAGTGGAAAATTGCACTGTTCTTAAATGCATCTTAGAAATGAATTCTGTAATGCCCTATTCCTTGGATTATTTTAACTGTGTCACAGATCTTTGTTTTACCTGTAGAAAGTGGTTTAAAAATAGAGCAGTTCTTGAAGGGAGGTGTGTGAAGGCAAGTTGGTTAGCTGATTGTTAGCTGGAGTGTGAACTTCCAGAGCCTAACACATATGGTGAAAAAAATTACATTAGTAACTCATCCCTGACCAGTAACCCTAACACTAACTCTTTTCTCAGGTATTTGTGAGGGCCAGCACTTTTGTACTTTCCAGAATAAAAAACATCATCACTTCTTTCTCCACTATTTTGTGTGAATAGAATTGTTTGTTTTGTGTGCTGAAATGTCCAGTTTGCTTTGAGCTCAAGGATAAATAACAGTGTTAATACTTTATGAGAAGAAGGTCTGCGTTTTTTGGTTGCAGGTTATTGAGCTTGACTTCGATCAATTACCTGAGGGTGATGAAGTTATAAGTATACTGAAACAGGAACACACACAACTGCACATATGGATTGCCTTGGCGGTGAGTATATGCTCAACTCTGTATTTAATTTATCAAAGAATTCCACTTAATGTTATGACCAGGGATAATTGAATTCGGAACTGGAACTTAATTTGACTATTTGGTAAAAGGTTCGAAGCGGATACTTCTGAATTGACATGTTAACATTGTTAACTTTGTCTTTTCTCATGAAACAAGGCTCGATCCCCACCCTCCCGAGTTGTTTTTTTTTTTTCCATATTTTTGCCATTTTGCGTCTTTGATTATGTACTGCATTAAAAATGGAGTGCATTATTTGTACTGATGAAAGTATGGGGAAGCAAAAGTACAAAAGTTCAGAGGAAAAATAGTTGTAAGACTTCTGAAAAACTAAGTTGGGATGGCGATAGAAAAAACATTGCTAATATCATAATATAATATTACTGCTTTATTTATGTGGCTTATGGAACAGTCCATTAAAATCATGTATGTTTTACAGCTGGAATACTACAAACAAGGAAAAACAGAAGATTTTGTGAAGCTGTTGGAAGCTGCACGCATAGATGGGAACTTGGACTATAGAGACCATGAAAAAGATCAGATGACATGTCTGGATACTCTGGCAGCATATTATGTACAGCAGGCTCGAAAGGAAAAGAACAAGGATAACAAGAAGGAACTCATTACACAAGCTACCTTATTATATACTATGGCTGACAAAATCATCATGTATGATCAGGTAAAAAGAATCTGTAAAAACCATGTTTATAAAATTTTAAATGATTCTTTTTAGTTTAATTTCAACATTTTTCTTTGTGAATTCAAAAAGTTCTTCTAAAGAAAGCAAATATTGATTCATTGTAGGGAAAGTCGAAAATGCTTAGGCTTTTAACTCTGGCATAAAACTTGAAAATATCTGAAATGAGTGTGTGGTGCTAGCAGGAATAATTAGTTATCTCTAGCTGGGGACACCTAATAGAACTGTATGCATCAACTTTTGTGGGTTTGGGAAGGCAAGGTTGGTTGTTATTCTTTTGCTTGATGACATGTGAACTTTGAGACATTTATCATCTGTTTAAACACCCTGTTTGATTTTGCTTATCCCAATGTGAGAGAGATAAATTAATCATTGAAAAAATCTTATTGCACAGCTAGATAACCTTTCCCATGGTCTGATCTTCATATTTTATGAAGGTAAATGTTGTGGATATTGTGTTTTCTTTATCTAGAATCACCTGCTGGGAAGAGCCTGTTTTTGTCTGCTTGAAGGTGATAAGATGGACCAGGCTGATGCACAGTTCCATTTTGTGCTTAACCAGTCTCCAAATAATATTCCAGCCCTTCTCGGTATGAGTTTATGGATATTTGTGTAAAAATAAATAAATAAAAATAAAAAATCCCTGATTTCTCTACTTGAGTTTTGGAATGAGCTATGTGCTTGGGAAAGTGATATGTATGTAAGCAGAGAGAGAAAGAAGGGGATGAAGAAGTGTGTACTCTTGACCAGAAGTGCATTATGGATATTTATTTTTATTTTTCTTTACTCACTAATTACCGTAGGCTTAGTAAGTGTCTTTATTCTGCACTAGGAAAGAATTAAGTTTAAGCAGGAAGCCAGGAAAGTGTAAATTGATGTAATTGATTGTTATTTTATATTTGACATCATCAAAGATACCAAAAGAGCTGTGGTTGTCTGAATTTTCTGTTAGTCTCTTAATTGTAGCTTTTGAAAACTGGTACAGTACGTGTTCAGTAAATGATACATGTGTACATGTGTGCTGATTTACAACAGCTTTGTTTATGTTTCTGATTAATTTGTAGTTTGATGCATATGTTTTAACAGGTAAAGCGTGCATTTCTTTCAACAAGAAAGATTATAGAGGAGCCCTTGCATACTACAAGAAAGCGCTGCGTACCAATCCAGGTTGTCCAGGTAAGGTAGAAACCGTTTGCTAGTGGAAGCATCTAACTCAGATCTCCCTGATTTAAATATCTCTGGGCTTATTTGTGTTCTGTCCAAAAGATCCACCAAAACCATCCCCAGAGCTACCACCAAAAAAACCCTTCATCCTCTTGGAGAGGTGAGATGTTTCTTGACTTGGCGTGCTACTTAATTGTTACAGAAAGAAATCATGTTGAGGCAGATGCTTATTTTTTTTTTTTCTCACTTATTACCTTCTACAGCTATTAGAAAATAAGAAGTTGTATATTAAAATTGTGTGGAGTAGGGAGGAAAGTATTGCTCAAGACTACAAACTCCTGAATAAGGGTCAAGGAAATTATGTCAGTGCATTAGCATTAACGATGAAACAACATGAAATGTAGAATCCTACCCATACTCTACGATAAGACTTTTTATTGTGTTGTATGGTTTTCTTAATGCAGAAATCTGGAAAAGCTGTAAAAGCTATGCATGTGGTTTAGAAATAGTCATAGTAGTGAAGGATATTTGCATTGGGATCATAAATGCTCTAAAACCTTCTGAGGGTTGTGGTATGCTTTTTCAGAACTTATCTGAAAAAGGTTTCTGCAAAGGTGATGTGCATTCCGTAAGTCTGGCTTAGTGTAAGAATCACTGCTGCTAAAATAAGTGTAGAAATGTAAGCCATACTTTGAAACTAACATATTTTATTCTCACTATATATAAATGTCTCTGTATTTGTAGTCCTGAAAGAGCAGGACAGTATAAGTCCTCTATATTAGCTTGTCTGTACAGATCATGGAAGTTAGAGGATGATAAACAGCATCTTGCTAACAGTGAATTGATTGTTTGAGGCAGAATGCCTAGCAAACTTGTTAATTTGACTGTTTTCTGAAGGCCTCCTACTCTCAGGTGAACTTTAACCTGCTCAAGACACTTGCAGCCCTTTCATCTTTTTTCACAATTTTTTCATGTCTTTCTTAGTTATTTTTGTTACATTTTCATAGAAGTAATATTTTATCTGATTATTGTTTGAGTATTTTAAAGATGTATGCCAATCTGGTGAAATCTTATGAAGAAACCTAGAAAAGTTAACTTTGCTACCAAGTGAGGGAGGCTGTCCTTTAAAACAGCAGATCATTAGAAGGTTTTAAAAAAGTATTTCTGCTCAGTATGTTTAAAAAAAAAAGAAAAAATAAAAGTTGTTGAAATTTTGGGATTCTGAATGGTGTCATCTTGTTCTCCAGCTGAGGTTCGATTAGGTATGGGTCATTGCTTTGTAAAACTGAACAAGTTGGAAAAAGCTCGCTTGGCATTCAGCAGAGCTCTGGAGCTAAATTCAAAATGTGTTGGAGCTTTGGTTGGACTGGCTGTCCTGGAACTCAATAATAAAGAGGTGGGTCTGACTTAACTATAAGCCATACTCGCTTGAAACGGCAAAGGTTTTATCATTTGAGGGGCACTCCAACTTTTAAGAGGGATACAAAAATGCGTGATTAAATCATTTCAGCCTGTGTTACTGTTGAATGATGTTGTAGGTTTGTACTTCAGGTACGTGCTGAATAACTTTCTTTAGTTAAAAGCAGTCAATTCTGTAGCTTATAGAGGTGCTTTTCTAAGCACAGAAAGTCCCTGATGAGGTGTGTGAATACACATCCATAAGAAAGTGGTGATTTTAAAAATCTTTAATGAGCAGTAGTTGCGTATCTAATAGCCAGCCTTACTTAACCTTCTTGAAGTTTCAAATGTCTAAGTACATGAGTTTGTACTCAAGATGATCTGAAAGTTCCCAGATACTTGGAGACCTCGTTTGCGATGACAGCTGTATCCAGAGCATCAGAATTTTTTCTGAAAGAGCATCCACTAGCAGGAAGATTGCAGTAAAAGATGTGGTCCTAGGAGATTCGTCCCAGGCTTCCAAGGCTTTATGGAACATAACCTTTCATACACCTGTGCAAGTTGTGCTCAAGCTAATGTGGAACATAAGCTCCATGATAAACCAAGGAATCAACAAATTTTAACTAGGCTGATGAAATCAAAATGTTGTATCTCTGGATGTATCGTTAGAAAACCATACTGTCATAAAACTTAGCTTAAAATCTGAGATGGTCAGTCTATGCTAAGAAAGTTATCAGTGGAAGATGGGACCTTTAAAGTTTTAAATAAGTAAATAAGCAAATAAATTACCAACCTTTCTTGCATAGTCGTATGTTGCTAATATTTAATATTGTTCCAGTATTGCTTTCTGTGGAACACATAACTCTCTAGGAAAGAACTTTTTTTAGTACAGAATATCTGAAAATGATTTAGTTTACAAAGTCATGGGAAAAAATTATTTTAGACTTCCATGAGTAATTTGAGTAAATGTGACTTGGAGAGGTTTTTTCCCCATAAAGCTCTAGGGACAACCAAAAATATTCTAACATCAGATCATAACAAATAATTCAGTGGGCAAGAAACTGATGAAACCTGCTATTTAACATGTTTGATTCCCTGAAAATTTGTTAAATCTCTTAAGTCCCCTTAAACTTTGCAAAGCTGTGACTAAAAACTGACCCACTCAAATACATTATTTTTTTCTAAGGAATGTATCATCTGTGCTTTACCTCTGGTTCCACAACTTGCACTGCAGTGCTAGCATAACATTAGATTTCTCCGAGGTACGAACTTTTAATTGTTGATATTGGCAATATTTCTCCATCCTTAAAGATACTACGAGGTCAAATGAGGGTTGAGATTATGCTGTGTTCTCTCTGGAGTTTGTCTTCTCTCTGGTTTCATTTCATGATGGTGCCTTGGAGCTTTGAGACCTCTGCCCATCTGCTGAGTTTATTTGAAACTGGACATGGGATCCAAATTACTGGAAAAATCAGACTTAATATGATTATAAAACCTTTTTTGCTTTTGAAAGTTAAGCAAGACTGATTCCGTATCTCCTAGCCAGTCTATATTTTTGTGATAAAACTGGACAGATACTGCCTTTATTAAAATGAAATTTGTTTGTGTGCCTGTTGGACTTCAGATTTTATAAGGCTGAGACATCAGTTTTTTACTAGATTATTAGTACTATAAAATTTTTTTTTTTGTTCCTTTTTCCTATTATTAAATACCTGCAGATTTAAGATCTTATGCTTGTGATATATATCTCAGCAACATCCCCCAAAAATGGTGCTTACTGTCTGAGTTTTGGACTTGAACTTGTCATCAAGTCAAATGTGCACTCATGGAAAGCTTTATTTAAAGTTAGGCCTCTGTATAAAGGCATGTGTTCTTAGAGTAATACCATTAAGTCCAACTTCTGCCATTTTTTAAATTAGAACTTAATTTCAGTAGTTCTTAATTCAATATTGGGTTTAGTTCTTGTTTAGAATTTGAACGTGACAGTATTTTCACTTCTCTGTTTAATGAATGATTAAAAGGGTTGAGACCAATAACAAACATCGAGAGGCGCTGAACAGTAGAAGGAAGGCTATCAGAGGTGTGCAACTGAAATGCCAAAGGACACTAAGGCTATGTAATTCTTTTTGTTTCTCCCTAGAAAGTAATACTTTGTTTTTCTTTGTTGTTGTTTGCTTGTTTCTTTTTTTCCTCTTCCGCGATCTATCTGATGGCTTCATTTTTTGTTTCCCATCTTTATGTCGCAGGTAGAAAAGCTGGCAGCTGCTTTTTCTTTTGAGAGCCTAGCACACAGGCTCTGTAAGAGGTCCTGCAGCAGTTCAACTGAAGTTGAAAAGAATAGTTTTTAAAGAATAGTTTTTAAAATCTTAATAAGATAAAGCTATTGAGATGCTGCTGATACCTCTGAATGTTTCATTTAGGCTGATTCCATCAAGAATGGTGTCCAGCTCCTCTCTAGGGCTTACACAATTGATCCCAGTAATCCAATGGTGCTGAATCACTTGGCTAATCACTTCTTCTTCAAGAAGGTAAGTAAGTGGTCTATGGAATTTTACAGTCAAATATTTAATAACCTCCAAGCAGAAAGGATTCCAGTGTTAGGTTTGATCTCATTTCACCAGGCTAGGTGATGCAGAATATGGAATTGATAATACAGATGAATATGCATTAAGTTTTTAACTTAATTTTTTTCATAAGTTTTTCTTAAGAAGGCCAAAAATAGTACATTTATTTCTTAAATCAAGCTCACTTATATCTCCTGAAGGGATTTCCGTTTTCTTGTTGTTTGTTTTTCCTTCTCCCTTCTGGGTTTTAAAATATGCAAAAGATAAGAATTAAAGAGAAAACAGGAACCTCTAAAACTAAATCTGTTGTTATTTAGTAAATGATATGGCTAAAACTTTCCTTTATTTGCTGTGTATTCTTGTGTAAATAATACATGACTGAATGAAATGAAGGCTTTCAAATTCATTTATTTAGGATTACGGTAAAGTACAACACTTGGCTCTTCATGCTTTTCATAATACTGAAGTTGAAGCAATGCAGGCGGAGAGTTGTTACCAGCTGGCTAGGTCTTTTCATGTACAGGTAGGACAAACTTTTAAAAGCCCCCCTTTGAGGTTTTACACCTAAAATTCTTGTTTAAATGTTTGGAAAAAGCTTACATGTGAAAGCACTACCTGCTATTTCTTTAATTTTTGTTTAGGAAGATTATGATCAAGCTTTCCAATATTACTACCAAGCCACTCAGTTCGCCTCGTCTTCTTTTGTACTTCCATTTTTTGGATTGGGTCAAATGTACATTTATAGAGGGGACAAGGAGAACGCGTCACAATGCTTTGAAAAAGTTTTGAAAGCCTATCCTAACAATTACGAGACTATGAAAATCCTTGGATCTCTTTATGCAGCTTCAGAAGACCAGGAGAAAAGGGATATTGCGAAGGTGAGTTGTGCTTCTGCCAGCGTTGTGCTTTTACGTACAAGAGCATCACTTAAGGTAGAGACTTTTTTCAAGTCTGATTTTCAAGGTGTGTGAAACTCAGGGTTACTTGACTCTAAATATGCAGTGTTTAATATCTACTATCATGTGAGATCCTCTTACTTGTGGAGAGCTACAGCTTCTGAACAGAGCTGGGGCTCCTACTGGTCTCTGGATAAAGCAACTTCAGAAATTCAGAGGAGCCCTAGCCTCACATTTGCCTACTTACTATTTTTTAATAGGCAGAATACTTCCCAAATTTAGTAGTAATTTCCTAAAGATTTAAAGTTAGTTGGGATTTCTAGAAAACACTTGTCATGGCTAACCTGAAAAAACTGTGTTAATGTGGTTTTGCTTTTTTCTTTATTAAAATATTTTTTTGATCTAATATTGGTTAAATGCATGCATGTAATAGTAGCCATCACTTTCTAACTTCTTATATTGGTGTGACACTTAGTACTTTCCACTTCTCTAAAACTTTAAAACCTGTATTACATTCTGCAAAGAAGAGGAAAATAACAAAGAAGGAAACTAACAAATAACTTTGCTCTTTAGTTGAGATTTAACAATTTCTGTCTACAAAAAAGTATGATTACTTTCTGCTATTCCTTAGGGACATCTAAAGAAGGTCACAGAGCAATATCCTGATGATGTAGAGGCATGGATTGAGCTAGCCCAAATTCTAGAACAGACTGACATACAGGTAATTGATAATAAACGCTGAGGGAATTACATATATGCTTTTTATAAGAGCACGCAACGCTCATTCTCCTCTTTCTTGCATCTGCTTTTTATTTGTACAGGGTGCACTGTCAGCTTACGGTACAGCCACACGCATTCTGCAAGAGAAAGTACAGGCTGATGTCCCACCAGAGATTTTGAATAATGTGGGTGCTCTGCACTTCAGGCTGGGAAACTTAGGAGAAGCAAAGGTATGTAATTATTGAAAGTTTGAACTGAATTTTATGATCACCCAGAAGTTTTCCTCTAAGAACATTCTGGAGTGTTTTATTCTTTTTCTCTTTTTATACTTCAGAAATATTTTTTGGCATCACTGGATCGTGCAAAAGCAGAAGCTGAACATGACGAGCATTATTACAATGCTATCTCTGTAACAACGTCCTACAACCTTGCCAGACTGTATGAGGCGATGTGTGAATTTCACGAAGCAGAAAAACTGTACAAAAACATTTTAAGAGAACATCCTAATTATGTTGATTGTAAGAAACATTTGGTATTTTAGTTCCACAGTCTGTCTTAAAATACCAAAAAACTTTCAGTTGAGTGTTTTCTGGTCTTAAATCTGTCCTCACTTCTTTTCACAGTAGTTGTAGGGTCTTCTTACCTACCATTTTCTCTATATGTTTTTTTAAGGCCTGAATCATTCTTATAGTCTAATCTCCAGGCATAAGACTTCTGATTATTGACAGATTTTTACTGTACTCAAAAAATCTAGCAAGACTAGTTTGTCTAGACTTGTGTGCCTGTTGTCCCTTACTGCTCCCCTTGCTTCTCTCCCCAAAACCCTTAGCACCTCACCGCTCAGTTGCAATCAAGATTATCTGCTCAGTATGCCCAGCTTCTGCAACCCTACCTGCTTACATCAGTGGAAATATAGTGATTATACCAAATGCTCTCTACCATGGACCCTTGGCCTTCCTCCACAGAAGAAGAGCTGTTGAGGGCATCAGCGCAGTGTTTTTTTTCTTCTTTGCTTTACTCTTTCTCTTGTTTCCAAGTATCCAATCTGATATGCTCTCTGTAAAGGAAAGGTGATAGCACATGCTCAGCAAGCTGCAGCATGCTTTAGCCTAATCCTTAGCCCTATCTCTTCTTGTCTGTTATTGCTCCTTGATATCTGGTAGTCTTCGCAAAGCTTGCAGAGGTGGGAGAACTGTTTAATGTGGAGGGAGGAAAAATTGTATAACATGTGGCCTTCACTATTGGAGGTTTCTTGAATGTCAGTAACTTGTGAAAACAAGTAAAGTAAGTTAAATGTTACTGTCAGAAATTTGCAATTTCTACATCATCGTTGTGGATGGAAGTTCATCTTTACACAGTGCATCTCATCTTGAATAGAACATGAGAAGTGTCGTAATGCCATCTTTAGCAGATCAGGAAAAAGATTGCTTTTGAAATACATGTGTGGCTAGTGTTTTTTATATTCGAGATCTTGAACCTGTTTCTTGATTGTTTGTTGTTGTTTTCTTTCTTTTTAGGCTACTTGCGCTTGGGTGCTATGGCTAGGGATAAAGGTAACTTTTATGAGGCTTCTGATTGGTTTAAGGAAGCACTTCAGATAAATCAGGTTTGTAATCCTTTAACTGCTTTAATTGAAAACCCTTAACACTAGCTTATTCTTTCAATTTTGTTTTCCTTCTGTTGTCATTCTATTTTGTTTGTTGATACAAACTAGGAAAAGAGTGAGAACTGCTATAACCTGATCTTTTTGAAATTATTTTTTTATTTTTAATGTGGAATTTTATTTAACAAAAATAGCATCTTATACCTGGAAAAGCAACCTTGTATGGGAATATTGTGCCTTTGCAATTATTGACAGTAAATTTTTACTCAGGACCATCCGGATGCTTGGTCTCTGATTGGTAATCTTCATTTGGCTAAACAAGAGTGGGGTCCAGGACAGAAGAAATTTGAAAGAATATTGAAGCAGCCTTCCACACAGAATGATACTTACTCCATGTTGGCTCTTGGCAATGTCTGGTTGCAGACTCTACATCAACCCACAAGAGACAGAGAAAAGGTAACGGGCATCCGTCTGTCCCGTGTGTGTGATTTTACTTATTTAATTTTTGTTAGCTACTAGAGAGCTTTTTTTTTTTGCCTCTTTGACATACTACAGTCCATAAAAACACTAGGTAGGTTTTTTAATACTTCGTTATACTAATGAGTGATCAACTGGGATACTTCTCTCCACAGGAAAAACGTCATCAAGACCGTGCATTAGCAATCTACAAGCAAGTACTCAGGAATGATCCAAAGAACTTGTATGCTGCTAATGGCATAGGTGAATGCTAGACTAGTTTTCCTTAAATTGTAGTTGATGTTATTCTTATGTTTTATGCTTTAATACATGTAGAATTGTTTTTGCAGAGCCTGCACATTATTTAGTGGAGCACATGAAAGAATAGCTTTCATATGACAGCTATGTCAGTTTTTAATGGGAAACTTGATTCAAGCAATATTTTATTTTCTTTGGCAGGAGTACATAGTACATGAACTTGGAAGCTTACACTGTACATATTACTTTCCCCTTAGGAGCTGTCTTGGCGCATAAAGGATATTTCCGTGAAGCTCGTGATGTTTTTGCCCAAGTGAGAGAGGCAACAGCAGATATCAGTGATGTGTGGCTGAATTTGGCACATATCTATGTAGAACAGAAACAGTACATCAGTGCTGTGCAGATGGTAACATCTCTAAATTGAACTACATAATGTGTTGGGTTAGATGACTTCTGGATGGTTCTTAGCTGTCATTGGCAGCTGTTAAGTTTCTGAGTAATATTTTAACAATTTATTGGTTTATTTCTAGCAATACTATTTGCTGTCAAGTATAGACTTAAGCTGTCAAATAGTTTTTTTTTAGGTAGCAGAGTTAAAATACAATTGGGTTGGAATTTTAGTTTGGGAACTGTTTTGTTGCAGAGGTTTCAGTTGATGTAGTTAATGTATGTGATTTACTCTCAGATGTTAGTGAAATAAGTAAATACAGTTTGCTGCTGGGATTTTTTAAATACCAGCACTTCCTGATCTTATTTATGCAGTTGTTTGCAAGGACAGTTGGCGATGTTTGGAAAACTAACTGCCATGATTTCTCTCGCTATGCTTAAAATCATGGGGTAATTTATGTTGGGAGATCTCTTGAGGTCATCTAGTTCAGCTCAAGCAAGCTAACTTCCAAGTATCAACCCACACTATTTAAGTTAGTTGATCAGAAAGCACACAAACAAGCTTAAAAAAAAAAAATATTGGACAAGACAGAAGCTCAGAAAAACTTGTTCCATTAAGCTTTATTCAACATAGAGTCTCAAAAATACTTAATTCAGAGCTATCCTAAAGCTTTTTTGTGATGGACCTCTTTAGCAGTTATAACAGTGGTTATAGAACAAGCGCAAATGATTTCAAGGTCAAAAATTTAGGTTAGATATAAGGAAGAAATCTTTTACAGGGAGGCACTGGAACAGGTTGCTGAGGGATGTGTTTGATGCCCCGTCCCCAGAGACTTTCAAGGCCAGGTTCCATAAGGCCATTGGACAGCCTTCAGAAGTCCCTTCCTACTCTAAGGATTCTATGATAGTTATAAGGAGGAGGTATTGGGCCTTTTATACTTGATCAAGACCTCAGAGTTACTCTTCTTCAGTAAACTATTGTTTAAAGGATTTTGTAACATGGTCTGTTGGGTTTTGTTGTGTTAGGGTAGAGTCTGCCTTCAGGACCATCTCTGCTTTTACATGCAAAAAGCTTAATGAAACATTGAATTTTAGTGATAAAGTGGGGAAACTTACCTTTTGATTTGTCAGAAAATATTGTACTTATTTGCTGATATATTTAGGTGAAGCTGCTTAGTAGAAATGTGTATATTCACTGTGATGTCTTATTGTTCTCTGTATTCTGCTATGCAGTTGTGCAAACCTTAGTCTGCAGTAGATGGTATTGAACTCAAAGGGAGATGAATTTAAAACAGCAGCACAGCTTACTGCAGTATCAGGTGTTGCAGTGAGTTCTCTGCTGTAAACCATTCAAATCCAAGGCAGACATGAACACAAAATCTTTGACTCTTGAAGCGAGTGAAATTGAACACTCATAGCACCATGTAACCCATGAGCTGTAATTTCTGCATTCGGGTACAGGGTATTATCTGTAGTTGAGCTGGAAGTAAAGGTTGCTTTCTATTTCTTGCTATTTTGGCAGTTTAAAAATTATGAAAGATTTTCTAATAGCATGGCAAACAAAAGGCACTTTTTAATGAAAAGCATGAGATTCATGATTACTGGAAGCTTTACTCTGAGGCTGTAAAACCTAAAGTAACCAGTGGTCTTTTATACCAGAGATCAGCTCTAGTGTGAAAGAAGATAAAATGTAACAAGAAATAGGCAGCTAGGTAGACAGAATATCTTAAAGGTGTGGTTTTATTTTGTAACTGACTGAATCCTCTGTATGAAGTTACTACATGTCAATTTATTACATTTTCAATTTATGAATAAATAAGAGAGAATAACTGAGTGTGCTCTTAAAATTAGTTTGACCTTGTTACAATACATGGTACTTGCAAAGTATTTTATATTTAAACATCTACGGAGCCTCCCAGACTGCTGCTGGTTTTCAGGAAAATCAAGTTATTGCTATAGAATAGCAGGAAGGATTCTCTAATCAGTGAACAAAGCATCTCTGCATATGCTGATTTAAAACAAAAAAAAGCCCAACCACACAACAAAAGGCACATTAGCAGTAATACATCCTAGGAACACAAAGGTACTGGAGTTAACTAACAAACATAACTAACCATTGGCACCTCTTGATTTTTCTATTTCAGTATGAAAACTGCCTCAGAAAGTTCTATAAGCATCAGAACACTGAAGTATTGTTGTATTTGGCCCGGGCACTCTTCAAATGTGGGAAATTACAGGAATGTAAGCAGACTTTGTTAAAGGTATGCAGAAAATATCACAGGTCATGGAACAAAATTACTGTGAACTGGTACATGTTTAAGTCTGTTTAAATTCAGTAGTCTTGAGTTGAAACAGTGGTGTTTATTCTCTGTATATCTCTATTTACCTTATTTGTATGCTTCTGTAGCGTGTCATAAAAACAGGCTTTTTATTTACAGGCCAGACATGTTGCACCAAGTGATACAGTCCTTATGTTTAATGTGGCTTTAGTACTACAAAGACTAGCTACCTCAGTCCTGAAAGATGAGAAAAGCAATCTAAAGGAGGTACTTAATGCTGTGAAAGAGCTGGAGCTAGCCCACAGGTAAAGCTGTTTCATTTCTTTGGAATATATTTCAGTTCCCTTGCAGTAATTGTGCAGCATAGATCACAGATTCTGATTGGACAAGCAGTCATATCCAGTGAAATATTAGATTGCATTCTAGGGTTCCTAGCAGAACTATTGGGCCTGAAAATATTGCATGTTCAGGCTTTGCTCCAGAACTAGTTTTATTTGACCAGGTGGCAAATGCATATTTCTTAGTGGGTTTTGTAATGTGATTAGGGGGGCTTGTTCATAGAAGAACATAGTTGAAAAAGCATTGTGAATTATTCTACAAATTTAATGCTTTTCTTAAAGACATCTTTAAAAGCATCTTGTAAAGCTTTGGAAGTAAGTGTCAAAATCAAGTCTAATAGTTAATGACTGTAGTTTTTTCTGGATTATTGTTCCCCTTCAGAGTACTTCTAGAATGTCTTACATTTGAGAACTCTGAATGTACCTGCATACTGGTTGATTAAAACTGGATGCGTACAATAAGGCAGAAAATTGGTGAATGTCCTCTTCTGTTGAGTTTCATAGGATTTTACCTAGGGAGCTGATGCTTACTTTTAAGGCAGAATTGCAATAAATATGTAACTAATACCACTTTTGTTCTTCCTTGTTTTTTTCTTCTAGGTACTTCAGTTACTTGAGTAAAGTAGGTGATAAGATGAGATTTGATTTGGCACTTGCTGCAACAGAAGCCAGGTAAGAAACAAATGCTTTGAGGAACTAAAGGGAATGCTTTTGTCTTGGTTTTTGTTTGTTTGTTTTCCAGAGTAAAACTGGTTTTGGATTTCAGCTGTCTATTTTACACAACAGTAGAAATCCAAATGCAGGGTTACTCCCTGTTACTGTTTTGTTTTTTTTCCTTTCTTCATTTTCTAATATTTTTGTGCAATCCATAACACTAAATATGTCTTCTGCCATCAGCTGAAACCTGTAAAACTTCTGCTGTTTTAATGGAAAGCTTTCCATCAAGGGGAATGTGACAGTGTATTTAAAGATCCTTAGTTCTGCCTATTTTGATTTTAAAGGTCATCTTAACAGGTTTGCTTTCATGGAGAATTAAGTTAGCTTATGGTGAGTAGAGTGGGTCAGCTACCTAAATGTGAAATACTTATGTTCTGGGTGTCTAGTCTGCTTTAAATTTTGTTCAGGGTACTGTTTGTACTCAAGCCTGTTGAAATGTGAAGCAGTAAGTTCTGAAGTACATTGCATATTGCAATTTACAGATAGATTTGCTTAGAAGTTGCCTTTGTTAATTCAGTAATCTGTCCTGATCTTCTGTTGTACTAGTTCAGGAATCTTATTTTTGTCACAAATACAGCATTCTGATGCATACCCTTTATAAAACTGTTTATCCTTTTGGTATGTCTGCCACCTTCCTTTACTTGAAACCACTGCATGTTCTAGGCAATGCTCTGACTTACTGAGTCAGGCCCAGTATCACGTGGCTCGGGCACGCAAACAAGATGAAGAAGAGAGGGAGCTGCGTGCAAAGCAAGAACAAGAAAAGGAGCTGCTTCGTCAAAAACTACTTAAAGAACAGGTTTTGATCTGTTACGTTCTATTGAATTTAAGTAAAAGTAGATGTTTCTATTGCTCTGTGATATTACCAGGTGTTACTGATTTAAGTATCAAGCAGATAGTTTTCTTAGAAGTAGTAAGTGCTAGCAAAAAAAAAAAAAGTTTTAGTTAAC
This sequence comes from Phasianus colchicus, assembly GCF_987193195.1. NCBI lineage: Eukaryota > Metazoa > Chordata > Aves > Galliformes > Phasianidae > Phasianus > Phasianus colchicus. The sequence continues at coordinate 9,817,978 of NC_143440.1, read as the reverse complement.
AAGTGATATTCTACCCCACAGCCTTACATATGTTTTTATTTTTGTAATGTAATCCAGGTATTGTCTTTTAAAAGTTTTGCCATCAAAATACTGTACTAATGGTTGGATGAGGGAGCTCTTGAAAAAACTAAAAAAAAAAACAAAAAAGAAAAGGCCTTTTGCCTGCTGTAGTGTAGATGTTGTACAACATCTACATGTTGTACCTTTTTGCCACGTGGACTTCGTGCTGTGATAGATTTGTAAAAGTGTTGCAGTTTCTTGTCCCCTGATAGCTTGAACACCTTTGAATGTAATAGTACAAATACAGTAGTAATGGTTATTTTTCTCTGTTTCAGGAAGAGAAGCGCCTAAGAGAAAAAGAAGAGCAGAAGAAACTTTTGGAACAAAGAGCTCAATATGTGGAGAAGACAAAGAATATTCTTATGTTCACTGGTGAAGTAGAAGGATCAAAGGAGAAAAAACGTGGTGGTGGTGGAGGCAGGGTAGAACAGAATTTTTTTTAACTTCCTCTTTCACTTTCCCTTTAATAAGTGTTATCTTGGGTTAACATCAAGCATGTAGACTTTTAATTTCAAGCTACTTAACCTCTGTTGTATGAAGTGGTGCAGATTTAATACCCCAGTGTGGATACTGAAAGCTAATGTTTAAGTTATGACCAAGGTGACATTACTAAAATTTGTCCTTCTTGATGTTTAAAATAACCAGAGATTATTAAGTGTAAATTTGGAATTGGTTTCTTAATGATAACAGGCTAGAATGGATGAGAAAGTTGTCACAAGAAGGGCTGCGTTTTCATGTCTTAGAAAATATTTTCAGAAAGAGCTTCATTTCTGACTTATTATCTGGTAGTTTTTAACTTGAAGATAAATAGTAGACTATATTGTGGGGCTTTTATATTATCTGTTACAGCGTTCCAAAAAAGGAGCAGGGGAATTTGATGAGTTTGTCAACGATGACAGTGATGAAGATTTGCCCATGTCTAGAAAGAAAAAGAAGAGGAAGGGCAGTGGTAGTGAACAAGATGGGGAAGAAGAAGAAGGGGAGAGGAAGAAGAAGAAGAGGAGGAGGTAACTGATACTTTAATGTCAGACTTTCTTGAGAAATAATGTGGCTGTTAAGTATATTCTCATGCAGTTTTTCATGACAGCTTAAAAAATGAACAGTTGTTAAGAGGTTAGTGTGATTAAACCTTATAATGGGTATTTTAAAATAAAAATTACAGAACTCCTGTGCAGAAGTATGAATAATATTTATCATGGATTTTTGGACTGCTTTTTTTCCACTTCTAAAAGTTTTTTTCCAATTATATACTTGACATGATATAAAATACTGTTCTGTTTAAGACCCCAGAAAGCAGATGAGGGGAGTGATGATGAAGAAAATGAAAATGGTCCAAGACCTAAAAAACGACGTCCACCCAAAGCAGAGAAGAAGAAGGCTGTAAGTTAACTGCTAAGTATCTTCTTGTTTCTCTACATATGCATTTGAACTTAAGCACTACTGCATTCAACAGAGTTATAAATGCTGAAAATTATAACGAAAGTTATTGTAGCAAACTGCCTTTTGTCCTTCCCTTTTGCTGTAGCTGCTTCATTGTTGAACAAAATATTTCTGAAGCAATGTATAACAATTGATAGTAAATGGAAAATGTTGATCGAATGACTTTAGAGCATGTTAGAAAGAAGCATGCCTGTTGTGTTGTTTTTTTTTTTAAATACTCTAACTAGCCATTTGAATGAACTGCTCTTTTTTTTTTTTCCTGCCCCTCAGCCCAAACCAGAACGTCTGCCTCCTTCAATGAAAGGAAAGATCAAATCAAAAGCCATAATTTCATCTAGTGACGATTCATCTGATGAGGACAAACTCAAGATTGCTGATGATGGGTAAGAACTGTTATTCACTTCTCAAACACTAAAGTTTCAGTACATGTTTTTGAGAAAAATGACATTGTTTATAGTAACGAGCTAAAGAGAAGCATTTTGTTGTACTCAAATCATCATCTTCCATTACAAATTATTCCACTGCCTTTTTCAGTCAGATCATGCTAATGTTTCTCAAATCCAGCATTCTAATTGGATTGTTTTTTTTCCCCTGTACAGACATGCCAGGAATAGCAACAGCGATTCAGATGATGGGGAGCAGCAGCACAGCAAACGCATTGTTTCTGATAGCGATTCTGATAACAGAAACAAATCTGGTAGTGAGGCAGGTAGTCCGAGGAGATCCAGTGTCCACCCATCCGAAGAAGATTCTGACAGTGACAGGTCAGCCAGGAAAAGGAGACGGTCAGATTCAGAGCAGTCTGACAATGAGTCTGTGCAGTCAGGAAGAAGTCGTTCTGGTGGTTCAGATAATGAATCTCGCCCAGCTTCTCGCAGTGCTGACTCAGACAGAGATTCTGAGAGAGGATCTGATAATGAGGGTTCTGGCAGAGGATCTGGTAATGAATCTGAACCAGAAGGATCCAATAATGAGGGATCTGAAGGGGGTTCTGATGACAGTGATTAGAATCTGGATTTACATCTTTTTAAACGTTCATGTAAATATATTTCAGTTGTAGAGAAAATCCAATTTTTGTACCTGAAAACTTACAGGGAAAAACATCCAATGTTTTAGTAAACTCTTGTGAGACCTTCCTGTGATTCTTTCTATTAGCAACTGATGGATGTTTCTCTAAATTGGCCTTTGGTGTACTCTTAAATCAAAACTGCTGTAGATGAAGAACAGAAACCCTGTATTATAGGCAGCATACCTGGGATGGGATGCATGTACAAACTGTGGAACATTAAATCTCAGTTTAGGTGGTTCTAGTGTGGCTAAAATTGTGTTTTCTCTATTTATACATGCATAGATTTCTTGAGACAGTGTCGCAATAAACTGTTCCTGCTAATTTGCTTCGAGTGATTTATTTTAAGCCTTAAAAGGTATAAGCAGAAAAAGTTTTGTTTGACAAAGGAGTGTGTTTTGAGGAAGCAGTCTCCAAGTTCAGTTCAGCTTAAATGCGTGGCTGTTGGAGTTGAGCTCTTTTGTATCTTGCATTCATGCGTGACAACAACAGTGTGTTTTGTAAACTGCAGTGAACCAAATTTCCCTTTATGATTGTCTTTGACATTTTTGAAAAATCACTCTTCTGTACCACTCTGGGGAAAAAAAAAATTCATTCTGCCTTTGATTGTTGGTTATCAAGTCGGATGTTAGATCTCCACTGAGGGAAGAGCATGTGCATCTGGATAGTATATTACTGTTGTTTTTAATGGATGGTATTGCATAAACTGTATTCCATTTTATTTTATTTTATTTTGTTATTCATTTTTCTTTTGGAAGGTCCAGATTGTCACTATTGATAGTTAACATTAAGCACTAACTGAAAGTTAAGTTTCCCATGCTGCTATTTCTGGTCTGTTGTGAACAGTAACGTTGTGTATGTTTTGCCACGTGTTTATGGGCTGGTGGTAACCATAGCAGATAAAGTAGAATGTAAAACAGTTGAGATATTCCTTTTACTGTTTCAGCTTGATATCAAATTTCTAGAAGTGATCTTAATTAAAATTTAAACACGTGGTAATATGCAGAATTGAAGAGTAGCTAGCATGTTTGTTGGTTTAGAAGCAAAGCTGAATCTTAACTCAGTCATCTTATTGATGTAGAATCACTTGGGTAGAAGATATGGCAGGCTCACAATACTGGCAGCTAGACAGCTTTGAAAGCATGAGCTTGGGAAAACTTGGTGCCCTTAGAGGAAATGTTGTCCTATTAAGAGGATCACAACACCTTGTTCAGAATCAGAAGGAAGCATTGGACAGATGAGGTACATACCTATGATGCCAAACCAGTGCTTCGCTTAATGAAGCAAAAAGTGTGAGAAATTAGAGGTAACTAAAGAAAATCAGTATCTGTCAGGTAAAACAAATGGAGCACTGGCAGCAACGACAAGCGTTTGAGATACCAGGTTTTAACAATAGGAAGGAAAAAATACATAGCACTTCGGTTTCTAACATTTCATTGTTACTGTTGCTTCAGATACATCTCCACTATTATAGCATTGTAGCCTGCACTACTGTGCTATTAATTGATGGAAATCTGAAGATCTGAAGGTCTTGTTTGGTGGTGAACGTTGCAAACTTTGTGTGTGTGTGTGTGTGTGTGTGTGTGTAAAAGTGCTGAGAAGGTCTTCAGATGTAACAGCCATTTGGAGAGAAATATGTTCACTAAGTATACATTAAAAGATGTTTCTGTACGTACAATATATGAGGAGGAAAAGCATTCTTTGTGCAGTTAGTCTTATAAGGAAAAGTTGGGTCTTAAAGTAGCTGATAAGCAAGTGGTCAGTGTGAGTGACAAAAGAGTGGGAATGCATTTTGCTCCTCACTTGCTTTTAAAAGGGGAAAAAAAAAGTTGGTGAAATGTAACCATTTTATTCCCCTTGATTGAGAGAGTTCATGTGAGGATTAAGGGAAACTGTTTTGGTTTAGTTCATGCTTTTTTGTCCTCTCTTTTTTGAAATTGTCATGGTGGAATAATTGCTGTTATCCTCTCTTGACAAAATTCCTTGACTTCTGAAGAAGGTGGATGGCTTACAGGTATTAAAATCCTTGTAGTGGCAACTTAGTCCAGAACGAAATACATGGAATTACAAGTATAATACTACATTACTGTAGAACTGTAACTGTAAATCCTAGTTTTTGTTGTTTCCACTAACAAACCACATGACAAGTTGTCTTTTTAGTTCTGTTACATTGTAGGATTTTGCCCTCATCAAATGTGAGCCAGTCTGTCTTGGATTATCACAGAAGAGGTCAGTGTACGTTTTGTTATTTGCAATTATTTTTTTTTTCAATTTTACCTTGATTCTGTAGTTTATAGACTAGTCTCTTCAAAAAAGCAAAAAAACCCCTTGAGAAGTAACTGAAAATTAAATTGACCAACCTGTTGGGTGATTGTCTTTCTTTTTTTGTTTGCTTTGTTTTATTTTAATTTGATTGGATTTTTGTGTTGTATTCTTTTGTTTGTTTGTTTTCTTTTACTCCACCTATTCAAGTTTTTGTCTTTTTCAGAAACCTTTCTGGCTCAGTGCTTGGTGGAAAGGGGTTGCTGCCACTGCTGTATAACGAAGTGTCTTTGTGTAAATTAATAGATTCTCTTCTAAATTTAACTCTGAAAACAAGAGCAGTCTGTCAGCATAGAAGCAAGGTTCAGGTATATATTTGGAAACAAGCTACTAAGGAGTGCTTTGGGCAAGGCAAGACCTACGATAGGAGCACTACAGCTAAGGTTATACTGGTTCTCTTTGGGAATAAGTTACTTTCTATTCTAAATATTTCAATGGTTATAGTAGCAAGGCCTTTTCCTCTTGCACAGATTTGAATTGTTACATTAGGGGTCAGTGGGTACTGCTGATCTGTTTCAGAAAGTTTGCTAGCATTAATAAGCTTCCTCCTTACTTGTTTTTTGCATTTTCTTTGCTCTTAGTGTGGTGCTGTGATGATGTACTTCGTGGATAGTAATAACTAAAGAAAATGAATCTTGATTTCAGAAGTCACCTGGAGAGAAGTTCCTACAGCAGAAGCTGCAGTCAGCAAGGACAAATTCAGTGTTCCTTTCCTTTTGCATATAGGTAACAAAACTGTGTGACAACATGGATGCAAAAAGGTAGTATATAGTAAATGTGTATTATTCTTAGTGCCACTGCTTACTGCTCTCCTAGCAATACTATTACCTACACAAGCAGTACTATTGTGTACACACTGTATTTGCTCTACAGAAGGTGACTTGAGTTGAAGGCAGAATCTAAGGGAATAGCAAATAGGGGTGAGCTTGTGAAGGAAATTCAAAGTACACTGTAAATACGTAGTACTTAAGTTAAACTTTGCTCATCTACTCAAACTGTGCAATCTGTAGCAGAAAAACTTTAAGGATTTTTTTTTAGTCTTAGCAAAACTGATAGGAGGCATAGTTGCATAGACACTTAGTTTTTAATATGTCTTTTTCCTTTTTTCCCTTGGTCCTTTGCTACTCAGGAAATCAAGAATGTTCATCACAGTCATATTCTTTGAAGCAAGTTTATTTTATTGTCAGGGATAGACCTGTTCCTTTTTTTAGTTTTTCCTTTACTGTTAGGCAAAAACACCTTTCTCTGCAGCCTGTAGAGTTTGGGATTGGCTACGTATTTGGCCTGCAGAGTATCTCCTAGTGGCATAGTAGATTGTTAACCTTGTTCTCATAGCTCCCTTGACATGATAAATGCTAAAGAGTCCCTGTTGCTCTTCTAAATACCTGTGTCATCCCTGTATTATGTGTGTCCTCATATCTGATGGCTTGGAGATGCTTCAACAGTCTGATCTCCAGGAGTGCTGTGTTTAGCTCATGAAGTCTCACACCTTCCTATCTAGGCCTTGTTAATTAAAATACAAATACCCTGTTGTAACCAAAGAAACAGTTTCTGTTTAGCAACTTAGAGAGAATATCAAGTGTCAGTGAACTTCATTGGTCTTTTCAGTTGCCTTAAAAGAGTTCAAGAAATACCCAGGCTCTCAAAAGGTTCCTGAACCCTTCTGAATTCTTAGCAATGAGTGTAGTCTTTGGCCTCTCCTTGATGCTGTGCAAATACCATACATTAATGGTGGCCAAAGAATTCTTGAGCATATCAGTCTTTTGATTTTCCATGCAATGTTAAGAATTAGCCACCAATTCTGAAGGTACAGTAAGAGAACGTGCAACTTTGCTTCCCATCTCCCCTCTTTCAAAACTGATTGTTCTTTTGTCCCGACTTGCAGCACAGTCTGAATTGCTCTGAACTGGCTCTGCTCTCTGTATTAATGAGGCTGTATTGAACTATGCCTAATACACTTCCCATTCTCCTAGGGGTCTCTGGGCAAAAGGTAGTATCCATTTTCTGGTGGGAATTCATCCTTTATCAGCCAGGGAGGAAACATTTGTCAGCAGCTATTTTCTAGTACTAAAACAGAAAGAGGAATGAATTGTCATTTGGTTTGCAGGACTGAGTGCATACATGCAGGAATTCAAGTTAGTGATATAAATCAAAATCAACTTTCTGTCTTTTAACTTCTGGCGTGTCTCAGTTTCATCAAGGACATACTTGTTGAGAATATTTGCACTTAATGGTGGGCATGGACTGCATCTGTTTAATGCTTATTTGGTGCTTTTGGCAGCCTCAAATTCTTTAATTTTCCAAACTCTCTCTGATCTAGAAGACATTATACGTAGCATGGAGATATTGTATAGGCCTGGGACTGTTAGTGTGCTGAAAGACAAACAGCCTGACTGTCAGAGTTCATTTTGTACAAGGCAGAAGAGCCTTACAAGGCATTAGCTGAATTACAGATGTAATGTAATTAGATGTTGTGATATAAATGAAATGGTATTACTGGAATAGGCAGGAAAGGAAAGAAATAAGCAAACCAAGTTGGATAAGTGATGAAAATAGATGTACTATTTAAGGTCTTGCCACTTAATTACTTAGTTCCTTTAATGGAAATGCCCTTTTATTTATATTTCTCACTTGAATCTCTTACTTTAGCTTTTGCTCTGTGCTCAGTTTCTCAGAATTAATGCCTAAAGAGATGGTCACTTTGCCTGTGTTTCAATTTCCTTTGTCTGTACACATGAGAGGGGAAAGCTTATTTTTTCAATACAGCAAGAGCTGTTGTAAGACTAGAGAGTGGAAGTTGTAACAGTAAGATCAAGCAAGATATACATTTTAAACTTATGTTACAAAAGATATCAGCTGGAGACATAAAATCAGTTTGCAGATGAGAACATTGCTCCTGAAAAATGGCTACTGTTGTGCAGAGCTATTTCTTGCATAAGCAGCAGCATCATTCCTGGAGCTGTGTGCAAAGCAGCATTATTCCTGTGAGCTTAAGGGAAAGTTAAGCCTTAATTGACCACATGAAATAAAAACAAATATATCTTGACCACTTCTCTCAAGTGCCATGCTGTCTAATTGATGAATTTAAACTGATTTGTCCAGTTCAGTGCTGTGATCCAAGCAGACACAGGGTTCCACACAGGGACCCTGTGTGAATCCACACAGGGTTCACTTCAGCTGCCTGCAGTGTGTGCTTGTACAAAAAAGAAAGATTGCTAACATCTCTAGAATTTGTATAAAGATAATTCTCTGGGGGGGGAGGAAGCCAATTTGGAGTTACTCTATCCTGGTCTGTGTTACCTACAAATCAAAGCAGTTAATTTCAATTCTAGTTTTGCAGAACATCCTACTTCTTTTTTTTCCAACACAAGTCATGTAGTCTTATTGTTTTCATACATCTTTGCTGCTACTTTTAAGAAAGGTGTAAGAGCATAATGGACAAAGAGGTGGGCTACAAGAACTGAGTTTGGTGTAGTGTGTTCTCTCACTGCTACCTATGAATAATCGCTCAGTTTTTGGGTTTTTTTTCACCCCTTTCAGTTTGTATGACATGAACAGAACTCAAGCTGCTTTGGGTCAGAATGATTTCTTACTTATGTTGTACAGTACCTGGAAAAACTGGAACGCAAACTTGTTTGGATTTCCAGCTGTTTTAAAATATTATTTCCATTATTATGGTTGTCATTTCTAACGTGATGCAGTAAAATATTTTGCCAGATTAACGTTTGTAACCACTGTCTTGGATTTAAATGGATGAGTGAAAGTATGTGTAATCAGTGCTGTGGCAATGAAATTCTCTTCATTTAAAAAATAGAAGAATTCAGTTCTTAGTTCAAATTCTAAACTGCTTTTTAGCTGTTATCTCACTATTTGTAATTACAGCCTCCTGTAATTCATATCAGACACTTTTTGTCTGATCTACATAGTTCTTGGAGCATGGGTCATTTTTACATGATTATGAAATAGCAAGCATTATTGCTGCATTAGTAATAGCACTCTATCGCAACCATCTGTAATAGCCTCTTTCTCCCTCTTTATATTAGGCCAGCAAATGATCTACTTCTGTTTTTAAATGGTTTAATTTTAGAAGAGAACATAAACACATAATTTTACTATTAGAAAGGTTGAAATCTGGGCCAGGAATATGACTTGGAAATAAATGAATGTCCAAACTGTCAGTTTATTGCCAAATTAAACCGTGATGGTTAAGACTGTATCGTACTCTGAAATCTTCAGGTTTAAGAGTGAGGTTTTGAGCCATTCATTCCTCCATTCAATTCCAGTTTGAAGTAAACTGGTGATAAACTGTTTTGCTATTGCCAAATACTTTATGGAGTCCATCAATTAATATCTTCTGGACTGCTTCAGCAGAGCATGTTGCACGGTCATCGAGGCTGCCAAATAATCAAATAGTTTCATTTGTGGAAACAGACCGTGATGATTTGTTCAAAAGGAAAGAATAAATAAATACAAACCCAGCCCCTGAAAGCATTTTAATATCCAGATTGTAAATAACAGCTTTAAATAAGTGGCTGGCTGAAAATTTACTGCTGAGGAGTCCATCCCCTTCTTTCTTATAGCTCCCCTTTTGATCCTGAAAGGCCACTGCAGGTGTGTGTGAAGCCTTCTCCAGGCTGAACATCCCTAGCTTTCAGTCTGTCCTCACAGAGGATAACTTCTTTATTTCCTTTTTTATAATCCTTCAAGTCATTTAAAAATGTTGCATAAAAGTTCATCTCAACTTTGAGATTTCTTGCAGCTCAGGCCAAAGCTGCAAACTTCCCAGCAGAAACTAGATCTACTTTGCTTTGCACTTCCTGGAATCAGCTGTTGCTCAGGCAGAGAAATTCTGGGCAAAACCTCATGTCCATGAATTGCAATGACAAGTGAAAAAGGTGGCAGCTCTGTTACAGAAATTAAGTTTAAAGAAAGAAAAAGGTGAACAGGAAGATGTAGACTTCACATCATGAATGCTTTCAAACAATTACCAGATCTCAATGTAACCTCTGTTATGCTGATACCATAATAAATGAATAAGAACTGCAGTAGATGCAACCTAGTGCATGTAGAACCATGGGTTTATGTGCCTATTCTAATATTTAGTCTCCTTCCCCCCCACCTTCCAATCAAGTTTTACATCTGGTCGTGATCTTACCTACTGTGACCTCACTTGTCAAGTGGCCAGGGATGCTGCTAATTGCTACATACGCAGACATCACTTCTGTTAAAAGTTAAGAGGATGCTCTTTCATGATCTCATCATGATTTAGTGAACCCAAACTGACTAAAATGAGCTAACAGAACTTTTGGAATATAGAAGAAAAGAAACACAAAGGCTGGTTATCCCATAACTAGTTCATTCGTTTCTCAAAAAGTAGTAAGCCTTCTCTCAACATCTATCTGATAGAAATGGCAATTTTGATCAACATGTGTAACACACTTATAAATGTTCTAAGTAGCTCATAGGATATGTGTACAAAACAAAACAATCAACACCCTGAGCAGCATTCAACTGCAGCAGGTACCTGGGGGGAAGGAGGAGGTCAGAGGAAGGCAGGCACCTGCTAAGCTTCTTGTCTTTCATGTGACCTGGAACAGGTGCTGCTTTGGGCAGCAAAGAGTGCTGTAGTCTCTGGTACATGGTCAATTCACACTTAATCTTAGGCCATTTAGAAATTTACTTGGTGGTTTATCAGTTAGCAACAGTAATTTAATAACTAAATTGCTACTGTATAATTATATATTAACCTATGCAATTCCAAAATGAATGTGTTTGTTATCTTAATTTAAGGAATCACAGCCATGATGTCAAGAGGAAAAGAGTTAAAGTTGCACAGAATAACCATGACAAAGTCAACCAAGAGGAGACCAGATGTGTAGGGCATGAAAAGCATAAGCTATAACTTGAGCTGAGAAAATCAAGGGAGGGAAATTCTAAATGTAAAGTAAGTTTCTTAGTTAACAATTTCTAATATGTATCTACTGGTTCTTATATCAACTGTCAAGATTTCTTTTACCCACTGTTTATCTCAAAGAAATTGCGTTTCGTTAAGTTTTCCCAGAGGATTTATTTGGGCATCAAGTTTCTGTCTGTATTCAGTATCTCCAGCTTACCTCATCTTCATTCTTGTTCTACCTGGCGCTTTCTCCAAACCCCACCTGCAAGGATCATAAAAACAAACCTTTGATACTTTTAAGTTTGTAGCCCTTGTGGTTGCAGGGAAATATTTGTGAATGTTGAAGCATAGTTACCCAGCAATTTAAAACTGGAAAAGCAACTAAAAACTGTCCAATTTCTACTGCAGCTCAAGACTTCTACTCCAAACACTATTGGTGTATAGTTTTATGGATGTATCTTACATTTTTGATGAACACATGATTTATGGGGAAGCATTTGTTTATCTATTCTGAATTTCAAAATAATTATCCTTTGGCTCTAAGAGAGAACTGTGTCACAGATGCAGTGCTGCAGCAACTCAAGAGGCTGAGCAACTCAAGAACTCCCAGGCTGAAAGGTGATGGAAAGGCAGAAAACTTAATTGAATGTGGAAAAGGGGAAAGAATGTGAGTTATAGATATAAAAATAAGTCTCAAAAGAAGAAAAATCAGGCAAAATCAATGCGTACGTAATGGTTACTGTATAATCAATGAAAATTATATAAGGGAATATTATATTATCAAATAATATTAAGATGTTCTAATAATGAAATAAGCAAGAGAGTTATGCACAGCAAGACAAAGAGAATAAATAGGATGCTTACCTGTGTCGTGGGCTTGCTCAGGAAACTCCAGTGGAGTGGATCTTCCAAAGAGAGAGAGATCCTTCCCCACTGGTAGTCAGCTCTTAAATGGGTCTAGGAGAGGTGCAGCCAGGCTCCATCCCTTCCTGCAGCACAGGTGAATTGCTTTCACCTGTGCTCCCAGGGCTGACTCATTGCACCTCAGGTGATCAATCAGAGGTTCAGGCCATGACTCAGCAGTTCCCATACAGTTACTAATTAGATAAAACTTGCATTTGAAAGGAGGTACTTTAAAATACTAATTTTAGAGGCCCTGGAAGACAGTATGGCCAAGATTTTCTCTATATTTATTGCTATTTTTTTTTCATACTTTCCACATTGTATCTTCTTTCTTACAAGTCACCTATCTACATTTTAGAAGCTTATTAATGAGTTACTTATACTAATTTGTGTAGAGAAAATCCACTTGTTGGCTTCCAAGTTCATTTCCCATCTATAATATTGAATAAATCTGTAAATGTCTATTTCTAGAACTCCGTCAAAAGCAGGAGCTGGTTTCACCATCCTGGTTTGAGGCTGTTTAGATGTGTATTTTTCCATACTAAGTTACGTTTCATTTCATCCTATCAGAAAGCAGCAGGTATACATTCAGAAAACTTATCCTTGAGGAGCCAAGATGCATCCCTTAATACTGATGCTTTTTATTATGTTAAGTGCTTTCCACAAGCAGTGGTGCCCTATTTATTACTTTGGAGATCAACTCATCTAAAGCAGCAGCTGTGAACTGACTTTCCAGACATGTATTTGTACAATGTCATCATAGTGCTGAATCTCAATGGCAGCACGCTAATGGCAATCTGCAAAGCTTCCTCAGAATGTGCATTTCTAACCCAAAAATGTATGAGGCATTGAGGATATAATTTGACTAATCTATGGAAAAGATGTTAAAAGATCAACTCCAATATTTTCAAGTATCTGAACAGCCCACAGGATCATAAGCTGATGGAGACAGAGGACAGCACTAGCCTGGGCTAACAGAGCCTCTAATGCAGTCAGCTCTACCTGCAGTGTAGTTTACTTCTCTTCTGAATGTTTCACTCCAACTGGCACAATTGCAATTGTGCTTCAAGAAAGGCCAGCAGCCCAGTATGCTGAAGTGATACATCTTTTTTTTCAAGACCTGAAGTAGCATCATTCCTTATTTTTAACTCTGAATAACTTGACCTTCATTTCCTAAATTTCAGGTTGTCCTACCAAAAAGGAATAGAAAAGAGTCTATGAACTCCTTACCCCCCATGAAGTTTATAAAATCAATTAAAGGTCACTTCTCCCTCCACGATCTCACTTTGAATAGCTTAGATAACACAGTTCTGAGAATACTTCACACATCAGTTATTTTAGGCTTTTCACTGCTAACCTAAACAAAAGCTAAACAGATTTATGTTTGAAGTATTTAAAGATAAAAACCACTGTCAGATACTTTCCTCACTCCAACCATTTATTTATGCCAAATAAAACCCTGTTGTCATGGCTGCTTAATCAACTTATTAAAAATAACGTTTTGCTAGTTTCCAGCTACCAGATGTATGGACTCTGTTAAAGCCAATAACGGACACAAGTTTTGTAACACGAATCCAGATGAGCCCATTTCACTTTAACAGCTCCACATTAAAAGTCACACCATCTATCTCTATAATCAATCCTTCCAAGCTCATCAGGACAGAATTCCTTTACGGATGGGAAGATCCAACTTGAAACTGAAGAAGAGTATCAGAATTTCAGAGGTAAAGGCCTGATTTACTCACTTAGAAGAAAGTCTTCCTGTGCAATACAGGAACATACTGCAACATGTTTGTATCTTTCTTACTACACAGTGAAGTTTTTCAATGCAGCTCTTCTTCAGCCAGTAACAAACTTGCTCTGGATGTCCTTTCTTGATTGCTCTGGAAGCACATGCCGAGCTCTGTTGACATCTCAAAGCCATTCTGATTTATTCTCTTTTAAATGACAGCTTCTAGTTCTATTAAACCTTAATATCTACAACTATCAGCTGTGCAACTCAGTCTCAGCTGCACACAGGTATTCCTGTTTTACTTTTGAGGATACAGCATATAGCTTTAAAGATCTGCCTGTAAGCAGATTTTGCCCCATTGAACTGAAACCACATCTGTCTGCGGAAAACAACTCTTGGGTTTTGGCCAATGCAATTTGAAATAAGCAGCAGCAACAAAAAATTTTTAAGAAGTGTGGTAACCTATGTGAAAGGAGGAAAAAGTAGTACAGTACTGCTGTTCATCAACTTTCATAGCAACAACCTCCACCTGATTGGTCCTTCACTTCACATTTACATTAGGGAACACCTATGCCACACATTCCAGCCTTCCATGAAGAACATACTAACACATTTCTGTTTGCCACACTTAAGGCATTATTTTAAAAGAAACAAAACCCAACCTGTAGCAAGCAACAGTTAACAGTTTGTCCAGGTACGCTTAAGAGTAAGCTGGATCAGCTATCTGATATCCCCTGTGAAAGCACAGATAAGGTATGAATTAATTTGAACCAGCCATAACTGCAGCCATGAGCCTGTATTATAACATTAGCTAAAACTCATGTTCTGGATGCAGCCGAAGAATTTACAGAAACTATTAAACTGCTGAAATTACCTAATCATTGTTTGGCTTTACTCACTGCTCTGCACGAACCTGTAAACCCAAGCAGCAATCATGTAGAAATTTGTCTGCTGAAAGCTGTTTTGTCACATGCTGGCATTTTGTTCTGTGCCCAACCTCACCCCTACCAGCCCCAGGCTTCTTAAAGGAAAAAAAAAACCAGAAAAACAACCAACAATGGCTATTCAGGCATAAGGATATTTTTCTGTTAGAAGTTCCTATTTAACACTTTCCTTGAATATCCAACTCCAATACAAATGACTGCCAGGGCAGACTGCAACTTGACAGTTGTTTCTACTTTTAAATATCAGACTGACTCATTTAGCAAAGTCATGAGAAGTATGGCCATCTGAAAAATAAACTGTGCAACTGATAAACAGAACTGAAGCTTCCTGAATGATAACAGCAACTTAGCTCACTATTTCAGAAGGCAAACTTTGTGACCAAACTGTGTTTCATGTGCACTCTTTCCAATCTTCCTAAGTGTGTTATGTCAAATTGTCAGAATTGATACAAAGTAAGAGCCACTATCATTGATTAGTTATTGGTTTAATCTGGACTGTGACTTTACTAGTTTAAAATGGAGTACACTCTATTTACATTTAAAACACAACTCAAGTCACTCAAACATCAGACCAACTGAACACCCATCCCTTTTACCAGATTGACTGCACTGAGCAGTCAAGTAAATGAAATAAGTAGATTAAGAACAAGATGCTCTTTTTCCTGTTTTGTAGAAAGTTTCAATGAGCCACTGCAATGTCAAGAGCCTTTTTTATACCAGTTTCAAGAGGCCGGATATACACATACTAACTGCATGTGCAAGTCTTATGATGGGAATAATTTCAGCATTTAATGGCATTTTCTGATGTGTATAAGCATTTGAAAATATGGAATATAGTTGGTAGGCATAGTTCTTAACAGTTCACTCTTCACTAACAAAATTTAGGCTATTGGAAGTGACTTTACCTGATCTATCTAGTTACAGAAAAAAAAAAGCCAAGCAGCAAAGCCTTCATGCACAAATACATATGACTGTAGCAATTAGATTGAAGACTGGGCAAGAATACAAGGCTTATTCATGCTACTCAACCTACAGCTGCCAGTTTAACCTCCTCCAGAAAACTGGTAAGTTAGTTGGCAGTCTGATTCTTTTTTGATCAAGAATTGTTTTACTTGCACCTCTTCTTATAATTATTTTTTTTTGTCTCACCTCTGTGGTACACTTAATTGAAAACTACCAGTTAGAACTGTGCTTTTGTGACTGGCAGCTCCTCTGTTCAGCTTTGCAGCACTTGAATGAATTGCATTGGGTATTCAAGGAAACTACGTCTGAACTCTAAGAAACAGTACTGTAGGGGAACACATCACCAAACTGATCAGCTGAAATGACTGTTTAGATGTGAAATAACATAAGATTGTATTTTTTGTTTGACTGCTGAACCTCACTATGTAGGATGCGAACACGTGTGGAGCATTTATCTGACAAGAAGCCAAGCTGAGTACTGCAGCTCCTTAAGCACCAACTATATTCCTCTACAAAGAAATGCAGAATAGCCTTTCATTTATAAAAACTATGACTGGAAGAATGCATTTAGAGGCCCTATGATGGAACTACCACCACTCTCAGAAGTTGCAACTACATCAGCAGAAGCAGTCACTTCCCCCACCTCAAGCTGCTTAAACATACCTTCATGTTTTCTCTTACTTGAGCTAGGAATCCACAAGTTACTGCTAGCTGCACCACTATATTGAAATACAGACAGGAAGTGGTAAGGGTAGCCAAAATACTTGCTAGCAATTCAGTTTAGACACCCCCTTCCTTACGCATGTGATCTGGATTAGCACAATAAATGCAGTGATACACTAGGTGACATATTGCATTTTACCATGTCCTCAATCAAGTTACTGACCCAACTTTAGAAATCCAATGAAAGAGTCTAATTTCAAAGTACACTGCTTTCAACTGGTCAGGAAGCCTGCCCTAGATAAGAGTGCCAGCAATGCAAGAGCCACACCCATTTAACTAGTCACAGCCCTTTAACACACTTAAATGCAAACTACTCTTCCCTCAAAGTAAACTTGTTATCAAGATCTCAAATCTTTTTTTCTTTCGCAGCATTTTCATCTTCTACCATGTGAAAGACACAGTCTGAAGCACTTCCAGCACTAGCAAAAACAAGTCTCCATCAAGAAGAAAACTTTTGCTACTACAAACGTGCCACCTTTGAAAGTTAGCAAAAAACCACTGACGGAAAAAAAATTTCACTCGAACAAAGTTTCAGAAAGTAAGGTATTTTGAGCATTTAATAGATGACATTTTAAGCTGACACTCTGTTGTTGTTTCTGATTTCATTACTTGAGAAACAGTGAATTAGTCAGTGCCACTTCATTAAAAATATGGGAACTTGAGAGAAAGTTTCAAGCATCAGGAAGAAAAAAGGCAGATTACTCACTGAATCACAAGGCAAGGTCATACTTATTCCTTCAGCAGGTATCTGTTAATTATCCTCCTGACACAGCAAATCAGTGTCTGCTCTGTGATCTTATTGAGAATTCATGAACAAACTGAGACAGACCTTCTATAAAAAGAATCCTAAGATGTTCCCACAGTCTAAGTAAACTCCTACCGATGTTCTATTCAGAAAATAAACTACTTGTCAGTCAAAGCCCTTCTGCTGGGAAACATTCAAAAACAAGTCAAGTATCACAATGTTTATTGATAGATACAAGTATATAAAATCAGGGCATGAACATGTCTTGATAAGTTAAGTAGACTCAATTTCAATACTATAATAGAGGGACCAATTCAAATTTCTCACCGTGTCATGTTTCACACCCACAAAAACCTCTTCCAAAGGGCATTAAATCATCTGTCCAGCTGATCAGTTTTTGTGCAAGTAAACTGTTTCTTTTAAAAAAAAAGACTTGTGCACTTGCCCAGGCTCAAGGATATTAAAATCTAGCACATAAAGCCCATTACTAGAGGTAGAAATACAGGCAATATACTATTACGGCAACAACCATCGATTACAGTTAAGGATTCTCCGTAACAACCAAATGGATAATCAAATATTGCAACAACTCAAGTATTACACTGAGCAAAGTGCGTTTCTACAGTATTCAGTGTTGCTATTCAGTTTTCTAACTTAAAAACAGCCTATGATAACTGGCAGCAAAGAAGACCCTTGCAACAGACTGCTTCTGCTCGAGAACTTATGATGTAATTATTGCATGCTGCTAATACACTGTTATCTAAACATTAAAGATACTCTAAAATATTTTTATTGTAGACTATTAAGACATACTACAAAAACCTTTTGCAGAAGATATCCTATTGACATACATCTGCATTAAATATTGTGAAACATTACAGCGGAATGAATTTTCGCAGTGGTTAGGTCAAATGCAGTTACATCATAGCAACAGTATGTTTGCACAATTTAAGGCTTTGGCTGGTTCTTTAGTCAGCTTCTTCTTCAGATTCTTCTTCTTCAGCAGTTTCCAGCCAGGTCAGCCACTGGTTTACCTGCAGTTACATAAAACTGGTTTAAGGCAACAGGAATTATTTACCCACTATACACATCTAAAGAACACTGCAGTTTTTCCCAAACTCGTTTTAAGTGTCTCCACTGGACTCTACACTCATTTCATCTCCCCTCATTCCTCCCTAGTGGGTAACTCCTTATGTTTCTCCAAGTAATCCCTGCTCTGCTGGAGCATGACAAGAGACAGAGCCATTATCAAGTTTACCTGGAATAAAGCTTTGCCTTTTCCTGGAAACTCTTGAGTAATATCTTCTTTCCATGCCAAAAAGGCTTCTTCTTCAATGATCTCCATATCATAGAAATGAACAAAGAAGCGCAGTAACATGCCTATGAAAGGAAGCACACAATTAAAACTCTTAGCTTTATAAACTTCCGAACAGGTTATCTGACTGAAGAGATACAGTGAATCTGAAATTCATACACAAGCAAGTTGAGTTTTGGGTAAGATCATACACATACCTTTTGGAAAGTTACTGTTGTAGCAGTGCACCTGGAGTGCATATAAAGCACTCACTTGCAGATCAACATGGTCATGGAGGAACTTCTGCATTACTGGCTTGAAGGAAAGAAGCAGTTGTTTTTCCTGCTCTAGTTGCTCTTTTGATGGAGCAGATGAAGAATCTGATTCGTCACTAGGTGGGTTTACTTCACTGGAAATATACTGCAAGAAACTGGACCAAAGACAGAAAGGTTAGTTCTGTGAACTTCGAGTCATGAGATTTTATGCTCTACAATTATTGTCCGCTCACTAACTTAAGCACACATTAAGGTGCATGTGTTATACTTTACTGTCCACTACAAAATCCTACTTATGCAAGTTAAGGCTCTGAAACATTTTTTGAACAGAGTAATCAGTTCAACGTTTCTCATCCCCAAGTAAAACACAGCTGATGCAAACAGATACTGGGCACTAAAAGAGAGCAAGTCCAGCTAAAACAACTGTCATCTCTATCTTAGCATATTCCATCTTATGCAAAGGTACATGTCAGTCTCCATGTAATTAAGTATTTACTGGTGGCTTGACAAGGCATGTGCCTGAATCACATCAAGAAACCATCTCACCTGGTCATCAATATATTCACAAATCCTTTATCTACATGAAGCTTGGGTGAAATGTTATCTTTAATCCACTTATAGATGGCTTGTGGGGATGGATCTGATTTTATTTGCTTTAGCAGTTCCTTCTCCAGTTTCAGAAGTGGGAATAAGAAGCTAAGCCCTTTCCCTTCTAAGATCTCCAGCATGCGGTCCTTGTTCTGATCAATTTCTGAAAAGCAAGGAAGACAACGCTTAACAGCTGGTACTCATTGATACCTATGAGAAGTACCCTCACTAAGGATCGTGACAATTGACCACAATGAAATAACTGTATTAACTGGTACAAAACACACAAAAACCATCTCATGTACTAATATGAAATATCTGAACAGTGATGCGATGACTCTTACCTGGTAACATTTTCTGCATATTCACTTTGCTTTGTTGGAACAATTCTGTTAGCCATTCACGATCTTGCAACTTAGCTAACTGCTGAAGGCAAAGCAGGAACAGAGGGAAATGGGTGCCACTTTCCAGTGGTTGAGCCAGTTCGGAAATGCTCACCAGTTCTGAAATAATGGCACGGGCTGCAAACTGTGCTAAGTAGGATTTCACCAATGGGATGTCCACCTCCAATTTGGGGCACTGGTCCAATACATTCAGGAATGCCTACAAAACAGTAACGAGATGAGACACTGACATTTTGTTCTTGCATACAGTAGTACAGTCACTCAATACAAGCCTTCTTTATCTCCTACTGAATCATTTGCCTAGAGCTTTCCTGCTTCCAAAAAATTCCAAACCTACACTCCTTCCCTCATCACTTACTACGTTCTCTCACAAGTGTTTATGTTACTTCTACCTCCTCACACGAACAAGACAAAATAAAATCGTCTAGCTTGGATACAGATAGCAATCACAAACAGCCAAGTACAAGGACTATCAGACTACAGTACCTGCATGAAGTTGTCACTTGTGGCTATTCCCTCCTGTTTGAGTAAGCTGATCAAAGTACTTGCTTTCTCTTTGTCTTCATCTGATCGATCGAGGGACTGACTGATTACTTTGCTCAACATCTCAGGAATGAAGTGTTTTGGAGCTCTCATTTCTCTCACAGCATTGACAGCATCATTAGCATTGCCATTATTCAGATAATCAGTCACAACAGCTTCCTAGAGGAAGAGACTGGATGGTTAAACAAACATTTCTAAAAGTACTTCTAAAGAAGCACCACAATATAATTAACGTACAGTTTGTTTAAGTAGCTCTTCTTTAGAAGGAGGTGGCTTCTTGGTGGTCTTTGCAGGCTTTTCTTGTATAAGTGGTGGATTTGTTTTAAGACCAAGTTGAGGAGGCTGAAAGACAGTACCAGAAGTTAACATCTTTGAAGTACATCTACAGTGTTGTGTCAAGAAACTTTTATCAACTTCCAGTATTTACTAAGCAGGTTAAAGTCAAATTATAAAAATACAGACATGCTTTATATTCTGCTATGTGCTACAAAAAAACACCCTTTTTCCTCTCTTATTAGAAATGAGCTGAAGTTCCACATGCAAGAATTCAGTATAGTCAAAGAAAACTTGGTCAGGAGCACACAGTAACTTTGATATTTACCTGTCCCAAAGGTGGCGTCTGAGTGCGTGGTGGTTGAGCACTGGGAGGAATCATAGTTATCTGGGGCTGAAGCTTTGGCACTTGGTTTTTATTCATTAGAAAAGCCTGAGCAGGTCTCAGGCTTATCTGTAAATAATCAGAAAAACCTCAAACTGTTTCAAGTACTTTGACCAAGAATTACACAGAAATGGACTTGCATCAACCCATCCCACATAAACTTATATTTTCAGTTTCTACAGTGTAAACAGTCAGATTAAGTCACACTAGTATTGCAACGCCCCCCAAAAGCATGACTCAGTAAATCACAGCTTGCTGCAAGTTACTGGTTTTTAGTAACATCTGTACCAAGATCTGGAATTGCTCCTTTCAGATGCAGTATGTTAAGAGACCTAAGAAGATACTTAGCATGTTTGCAGACAGGTTTTTAGAACTATGATGAAACTTCACTAATTGCTCAGAAATAAGGATACTTTTTTTTTTTCCCTTCTAAATAATAATGCAGTTTACTTTGTGCTTGACACTTTGCCTATCGTCTAGTTCAGAAAAAAAAAATAATTGCCTGGTCCAGCACTTCAGGGCTTCTAGATTTTTTGAGTGTTAGGATCTTCTAGAGTTTCCATTAAAGTGTGCTGTTATCAATATGATGCATGGGAACTGATGTCAGAGTAGTGCTCTTGGGGAGGTGTGGGAAGGGAAGGAAGGAACATCACAAGAAATTGCCCTCATATCTCAGTCTTGCTCACAGGACGCTGGATACCCTAGGGAAAGTGAGGAATAAGGTGAAAGAGGAAGGGGCAAAGTAGGAGGAGGAAGAGAAGTAGGAAGAGATCCAGCATAAGTCCTCGTAATAACGCGTCTTGCTATAATCACTGGGCAATATTGAGTATAGGCTTTAAGTAATGTAGGCATGTAATATACCTCATCTGCATTAAGCTGTCCTTTCTTAGAAAACCGAGGTGGCATATCCTTCGACTGTCCTTGTTGCTGGGATAAGAGTCCCTGATTCTGGTTATGGTAGAGCTGGCTTTGCCCCTATTTCAGAAAGGGAGATATAGAGAAAGAAGTGCAGATGATGGAGTGGCGTACATCATATGGTAAGTAGTACCAGAGGGACCAGAGGAACAAAGATTCTATTTGTCAGGAAGGGAAAAAGAAGGAGCAGGGGTGGTGGGAGAGCAGCACCTATCCCTAAAAAAAAAAACAGGGCTATCTTTTAAATAAAAAAATGCACCATTCTGACCCACCAAAGCCACATGCACCTTTCCTTGCATTAAAAAAAAAGAAAAAAACAACAACCAAGTGTATTCCTTATCTTTTCCATCATTTTAAGAAACTGTTTAGAAAGTTTTTTGCCAATTGAGCATGAGCTCTAATCAGAATCAAACCTGAGAAAGCCTTCAACACAAATTTACTATAATCCATAACATATGCATCTGTAGAAGAGCTTCTTAACATGCTCAAGCTATTTTTTCCTTACCTGACTTTTCAGAAAAGATTTGCCTAGTTCTCCAAACTGGGGTTGAGCAGAAGGCATGAGGTGACCCCCATGGCCATTGAAAAGTTGGTTTGAACGATGGCGTCCCATAGTGGGTGAAAATCTATCCTGAATAACTCCTGGACCAGTACCAATTCCACTACCTGTATTATTAGAAAACAAGGCAATATATTATCTTGTTGTATTCAACACAGCACAGCTGCAATCATCACATCAGCCTCACTGTTACAGCATACCTGGCATTTGTCCAAACATATCAGCAAGCCCTCCGAGTGGGTCCCTGTCAAGTTTCATCCTGGGTGGCATAAAGGGTCCCTCCAGAAAGAAGTCGCTTCTCATCACTTGAGACATAGGAGCAGGAATAAAAACTCCTAGATCCTTTAAAAGAGGAATTACCATTCTGGTTACTTTATAATAATAGTCCTTGACATAATCAAGTTTTTAGGCCTAAACTACAAGTCTACATGCTTTCAATCTTCATCAACACCTTACTGTTACACTACCAGGTAAATCTGTACATACAGAAGATGAGTTCTGTGACGTAAACAAAACATTGTAATGATTCCCTTCAGCATTTAATCAGAAGCTAAGCACAAGACTTAATATCAAATACTTACTTTTACCGCATCTTGACGGATTTGATTGATAGTCTTTGGTCCATTGTCAAGAAAAGCTTTGCGAGGAACCCAGTTGTGTTCTCTCAACTCCACAGTATCCTTGGAACATAAATAATTAAGGAAGGAGTGAAGTCAACTTTGTGGGGGGGGGGGGGGGAAAACCAGCAGTAGGCTATTTTAATACCGTACCTGCAGCAGGAAACGAATCCTTGCTGGCAATTCCTTACTTGACATCAAGGAGCGCATACGGGCAAAGTACTGATCCATTAAGGACTGAGAGAACAAAAGTGATGTTACAAATCAGTATTAACACGTGTTTAAGAAGCATTTAGAAAAATAACATTCTCACTTATATGACTACGTAGTAATAACCATGCCTTCTGGGAAAGACCTTTAAAGCCACCTGAAAGATTGCCTCCTTCCACTATCAAGAGCTTTTATGTATGAGCAATAGTCGGCACTCTTGCTCCAGGAAATATCAGACTTTCAGTTTTGTTCTTTTGAGTAGAAGCACAGAATGCTGAAGTTTCAGAGTTTTAATCATGGATTTTAAGCTACTTTTAAAGATTGCAGCAGATGCACATACCTTGGCTTTTGCATGGTCTAATCTAGGTCCCACTGTCCTCATTATCTGACAGAGGCACTCCAAATCCTCCCCCATATCTTTGAGTTGGACTCTCTTCTTCTTTTCCAAAAGCTGAAATATTAGAAGCAAAATAGTTCTTTCAGCATAATACAGATAATTTCTAACAGTGTACAGCAGGATATGCAGAAATGTATCACATTATTCATCTTAAGAACTGCTAATTGAAGCACTTATTACTCATTTAAGCTCTTACTATGCATGTACTTTGAACTATCTACGGTAGTTTTGTCTAGGCCAGACGACATCTTTGAGACAATTCCCACAGCTTTAAACAAAACCAATTTTCCTTTTTAATCAGACCACATAACTATTTCTACTTGACAGGAAACATTTTTACAGTCAAAGATTGCTAAAACACCATTAAATTTTTTTTCAGTTTGAAATACTCATTCATTCTTAGCCCACACCTAATCCATATACTCACTGTTTTGATGCACTTATGA
Organism: Phasianus colchicus; assembly: GCF_987193195.1. Lineage (NCBI taxonomy): Eukaryota > Metazoa > Chordata > Aves > Galliformes > Phasianidae > Phasianus > Phasianus colchicus. Next base: position 9,794,278 of record NC_143440.1, on the reverse strand, counting down.
AGGATAGATTCATGAATAAGGTCAAGCTTGCCAAGTTCTCCAATGAATTTGATGTTCCCCAGCATCTTGATCTTGGCAATGGCTCTCTGTTCCTCCTCCTCAGGGAGGAGGGGACCATCATGCTTATCATAGACTGGAAAACAAAAAATCCTGTTAGCACGACTGTTGGAATAGAAAAGTAGCAAATTCTGTATTAAATTGGTTTCAAAACTTACTATCAACATTTCTGGTTCTGTTTTCAAATTCATCTTGAAGTTTAGATATTAGGAGGCGTCTGAATGTCTACAAAAAGAAGAAAGGAAGTTGTTACAGCTTCAACACACAACTACCAAAATTTACCATTCTACTGTGACAGAAATACTCACTGTGCTTTGCTTCTGTCCTGGATGACTCTCTGCAGATGGGCCATCAAAGTTGGGTGCATCTTCTGCCAGTCGCAGACATAGTTGAGCATACAGTGAGCTATACTTGGGCTCTTCAAGGGCTTTGTCTACGATCTAAATCAAATTATTTTCAGTAAGATAGCTTGTGGTAGGATGCATAGGTATTAAGAAATGCAAGACACTCAGTACAATACTACCATCCTACACGATTTAGAACAAGTATTCCTTGCCACTATATTAAATAAAATCCATTATTACTGTTTAACACATGATGCTTAATACTGATGTAAAACTGAGATATTATGCTACTGAAAAAACTTCCATAATTCTAAACTAATGAGAAGGACAAATCTGAATTTCTTCATCAGAACGCTAAAGCCCATCTCAGATTTAAGAACCATTTGTTGGTTGCATCTAGTATATCAAAGACTACCTGTGGTAGTTCTTCCCAGACAGTAAGGCTTGTTGAGCAGTGGAATGCAAAGTAGTAGGTGTTGGGAGGTGGGGGACAGAATGAACAGTGGTAACTAATGTTTCAACTTAATATTATAGTGTTAATATGTTATAGTCTATTCTTTCTCCAGCACATCTCCTTCATACAAAAAGGGATAACAGTCCTTTACACCAGAGTTAATAATAAACACTAGATAAAGCATGTTATTTCTCTCATCATTAACAATCAACCTCTTTATTCTCCTGATGCAAGGAAGCAGTAGCTTAAAAACAAACAAGAAATTTACCTCCCCCCCTCCCGCCGCACCCCACAAGAAAACAACCCACAAACCACCACCAGCTTACCAGCAGTATGACCCCTTTAAGGATGAGCTTAGACTCTACACCCACATTGAGGAGCTCAAGGCATAGCTTGTCGAACTTTTCAGGAGTAAGCTTATTTAGTATGCTAAAGAGGAACAAACGAAACAAGAAATTCAGATTACAAGTCTTGTAAGCTTGCTATGAGTAATTTTAGATTTAAATTTACCTTTACTATTTAGTTTTTAAAACAGTAAAGTAAAAATCCAATTTTCAAGTCAAATCAGATTTTTATTTATTTTGTGACTTTTAGAATAAAAAGCCTGATTATCAATATTAACTCTTTCAGAAAATTTGCTTCTTAGCAAGTTTGCTTCTTTGCAGCAGCAAACACTCGCTGCATGCCTCATTTGTTTCTGCTTCCTTCGTTCTAAAGAAACCTCCTCACCCCGCTAAAGAACAAAAAAGTATGCATGTCTTCTTCCTCTCCAGGCTCATTGAATGAAAGACACTGCTAAACATAACAACATGGAAAAACACCTTCTGGAAAACTTACCCTCTTACTTTCCTGAAGATTGCATCATGTCGTTCTTTGTCGTTTGCGGAGTCGTCATCTCGTCTAGTGCTTCGTGAAGGAATCCATTTCTGAGCGTTTTGCCCTGGGGTTTTCCCCAGGAACTCGCTGAAGAATTTTGAAAAACAATTTCAAGAACCATCTTTCCAGCATTATTTTACACAAACTATTACTATGCTTAGTTCTGCTGGAAGCATATGCTTATCCTACCAGCATGACAGTACCTGCAAATAGTCATTTAACAATTTTAAAATCAAATAAGACCACTCCCAACACTAGCAGCCTTCCTCTAAACCTTTTACATGAAACGCACAGAAGTGCTCTGTCCTCCTCACATGACATGAGGCACAATTCTAATAGGTTATATACACTCCAGCCACAGATGAAGGACATTAACACATCACAAACTCTACAACGCTTCCTGTACAAATTTGAAGGTAGACTACTTCCAACTCTATTCACCATCACATATCCCATAGCTTTGAAGTAAGATGCTAGTTCAAAGAATACGATGACTTACCTGTTGCTGGCAGTCTTGGGATAGTGCTGAGGTGCACCCCTACCACCTCCTCCGCCTGAAGAAGCACTGTTAAAACACAATGATGTCGTTTGCCTAAATTCAATACACCATCATTTTTCAATGACACTTCTGAAGTATCATTCTTCAGTATTACTGAAGTACTTTGGGAAACTAGTAACGTGGGAACTAGTATTACTAGTAACTTGGGAAAACATATTTAATTCCCCCTCAAAGGACTGCTACATTGCCAAACGTTCAGTCAACCAAACCAGCACCAGTACCTGAAACGAGAAGCACCCCCTTCTGCAATCGCACTCTCCACTTTGGCGGCTTGACAACGAAGAATCTTCAAAAGAATAAAATTAAATTGACGGGGTGGGGAAAAACAAAACCTAGAAAGACAAATCGAGTGTTCATATTATAGGTGTTTTTTACTAGCAACCGTTGTATCTCACAACACCTCCCACCCCAGGAAGCCTAGTCCCATCACCGAAGCCACACTTCCAGCAGCGCAGTGATATGAATCACAGACTGTGAGAAAGCAAATAAGGGCTCCAAGATCACCCAATGCGTGCTCAGTATAGCAAAAAGGCCGTCAACTGCGTCTAAATCCACACAGCCAACAAAGCTACCGAACAGGAAAAAAATCGCTGCTCTCTACCTCAAATCTAATCTGACAGACAAGCGGGAAAATATTCCGTAACGGAGAGATGATGGACTTAGGAATCAAAGCAAGAGCGCCTAAAAAATACCGCAGTGCACCGCAGATCGGGTGAGGCAGCGCAGTACGAGGCCGCGCACCCGTCCCCGCACGGCCCGCACCGCCATCCCGGCCCGGCGGGCGGAGCGCGGGCCGCCAACATGGCCGCCGCCGAACAAAAGGGCTGCGGGGGCGGCGCGGTGCGAGGGCGCCCCCCAGCGGAGGCAGGCGCTGCCCTGCCGCATGGAGCCGCGCTCCGGCCGCGCCGCCCTTCCCCCACCGCGCCGGGCGCCGCCCGCTTCCAGGCTGAGGCGCCGCCAGGGCCCGGCCGGCTCTTTGTTCTCCGGCAGGGACGGGAAAACGGAGAGCGGCCGGCTCCTCCCGCACGGCTGCCCCCGGCCCGGCCCAGCAACAGCTCCTCGTAGCCAGCTCACCCTCCCACGAGAAGCGGAGAAAAAAAATTAAAGGGGAAACAAAACAAAACAAAAAAAAGCAGTAATAGCAAAGAAATCCACACGGAAGCCGCAAATCTGCCTCCGCGCTCCCTCCTCCAGCCCCAGGAGGACCGACAGCTCTCCGCCCCACCCCAGCGCCGCACATCCGCGGGAGCAGCCCGAGCCCAGCCGGCTCCTCGCCAACGGCCGCCCCAACAGCGCCGAGCTACGAACCGGCGCCGCCCGTCCCGGCCTCCAGCACCGATCTCAAAGCGGAGATCCGCTCGGCTTCTCTACCCCCTCCGGCGACGTCCGCCCAGCGCCTCCACCCCTCCGCTCAGCGCCCGCGGTGCGTGCAGCGAGAGCCGCCGCCGGCTCCGGCCGCCATTTTGTGCGCAAGAAAGCGAGAAGAAGCCGACGAGAAAATGGCGGCCGCTCGGCCAGCCGCCATTTTACGCGGCGGCTGCGGCGGCATCCGCTCCCTTCCAGGCCCCAACCGCTCTCCCGCCACACCCCAATCGCTCACCTTCCCTAAGGCCTTGTCCGCTTCCCCGGGTCCCGGCGGCTACCAAGGGCAGGGGAAGAGGCAAGAGAAGGGGAGGGAGGGGAAGGGAGCCGGGGACCGGGGCTGGGGAGGGGAAGGGGGGAGCGCGCGGGGCAGGGCGAGTCTCCGAGTCACCACTGCAGAAGCAGCAACCGCCCGACACTGCCCTCCGCCACCTCCATAGAGAGCCGACTCGCCGCCGCGTCTAGCGCGCACCGAGGCAGCCCCACTAACTTTATTACCTTCACGCAACCTACCCCACCTCCCGCCAGCCGCCTCCAATCGCCGCGAAGGTCTCCGCCTGCCTGGCCAATCAGAATGCAGGAAGGGGGAGGGCTTAACGTCCAAGTGGGAGGAGGAGGGACGAAGTTTGGTTGAACTGTGCCATCGCCGCAGTGCAGCACCCGTATTCGCAAAAGCAGTTACGCCGCAGGAGTGGCGGTAGTGCCTTAGAGAGAAGGAAAATATGCGCAAGTAGCGTACCGGCTTAATGGCGGCAGTTTGGCTGCCTGTCTTCTCTGCTGTTTGTTCCTGTGCTGCACCCATCACTGAAATCCCAGTTCTAGAGCGTGAGTTCTGTCACAGCCATAGAAGGGGTAGTTTTATACAGGTGTACGTAAGCTTTTTTGCTTTTCACAACTGTACGTTTCCCTTCACGCAAACCGCATTTCGGATTCATGTGAGGCTGTGGTAAAACATCAGCAGACGGCTGTGGCCTGAGCTTGCAATCAGATCCAAGGAGCAGACCTGCTATTTGAGCTCCAAAAGCCCGTCTGTGCAGATCTAATTTAGCTTTCTGGGTTTGGAAGCTGTCTGCATGTCTGTGCCTGCTTTTAGCTTTTAACTGACCTACGCATTGCAAGGCATCCTGCAGGCAGCCCTTGAACGACCAGCAGTCTCACACGTAACAACCATTTTTACATATGTACTGTACTGAGCACATAGTTGGTGGGGCTTTCTTGCTCCTTCCCGGTTAAACAAAACAAAGATGGCTCGGGCTTTTAGCCGTAGGTGGAAGCTGGGCTCATGGGAGACTTGCAAAGGCTTACCAGGATGAGGTTAGGCTTTAACCATCATAGCTACATTGTTGCTGAGGTAATAGGTGCCTGCTAGCGGAGATTCAAATTTCTTAAGTGGGAAAGGGCAGAAAGCAAGGGCTGCAGAAGCTATACAACAAATCTCTGCAAACATCCCGGCATACACCTTCCGCTTTCGGTTGGTGTGACTCATGATTTAGATGACTGAGTGAAAGGGATACGTATAATAACACGTGAACCACACAGACTGCAAGTCCAAACATATGGTATTTCAGAACTTCCAGTTTCCCAGAGCCAGCCTCATTCCTACTGCTTTCAACACAAAGTGCCATTATGTCCCAAGACATATAAGGCCTAAAGGGTGCTGTCATGCAGGACTTCTCATCTTATCTAGGATGAAATTTGTTCAAGATAGGGAAACCTATCTCATGCACATATACATTAAGAACAGTTTACTTATCAGATTATCTTAGCAGAATCTTGACTAAGCTATCTGAAACTAACTTTTCCGTACATAGCAGTTGTATAAGGTTGAAAATAACAGTGAGGGGTACTTTCCATACTAGAACTTTTATATCATTACACTTTTCTACATTTAACAGTAGTCAGATGACTGCAAAAACTTGCACCTTGCATGTGAATCCTCAAGAACAGAACTGTGCAGAACCCAATTGAAACAAATAGAATTCCATTTGAATTCTATATACACAGCAAGGCCCGATGTTATTCAAATAAATATGTCTCAAAATAAAAAGTAGAATAAAAATTATTGTAAATCTTAAAGACCAAAGTGAAAAGATTAAGTTTTGCATTGGCTGACAGAATATTCTTATGCAGTGTTTGTGGCATAAGTATTCCCAATACTGCATTAGGGGGAACCCCACAACTAAAACTCATGGAGAATTTCTCTCTTAAAAAAAGTAAAATAAAAAATTGGAACAGAAATCCATCAAAGCAATAAGACAAAGTTTGTCGCATGCATATTGACAGACTAAAACATTGCCCCTCTAAGGCATCACCTTCTTGTTTAAAGTATACTATAAAATATTTATTAGCACAATAACTGAAAAAAGCAGCCATGTGCTCAGTAAGGATAGCAGCAAATAATCATTGTTTTCATAAAACTGATTTTTTTTTTTTTTTGGCCTCATTCCTGTATTATATTTAGATCAGCAGAATATGTGCTATCCCGTAGGTCATACTGGTTTTGGTGGGTTGGAACACAAGAAGTTTCTGTGCTTGGCTGCTCACAGTTTTCCCTCACATCTGTGTGCCAGCCTCATCGACCAGCTGCACTAGCACAATTGATGAAAGCAATCAACTGTGGTACAGAGGAGAAAAAGCGCTTAGGAAACCCCTTCTGTTTAATACATCTATCCTGCTTCTTACATTCCATAAACTGTTGTGGTAGACACAACATTATTCTTGTCAGAGAATGTAACAGCCTAATTGCTCATACGGGAATTCAGTAAGAAATTTAACTTTCTTTTTTCTTCGATTTATCATTTTGACTCTAAAAAAATCAGTAAATGGAATTTTGAAGTTGTCAAATATCACCTTTCACCCATCTGTCACTTCAGCGCATTGCCATTTTTTTTTTCCTCTATATTTTTCCCACTTTCTCGCTACCGTTTTTCTCCAGCCCTTATCCTGAACATCAGCACTGCTTTAATTCAAAGGAACTGCTTTACAGTGAGTTACAGTGGTGTTTCTGGGTTGGTCCCTGCCAGTCTGAACTTGCAGAATAACTGCCACTAGTTTTGTGGGAGAGAGGGCTGGTCTTTAGATGTGTGTCATCTCACAGTGATGTGAAGAACCTCCTGTGCTGCAGACCCTGTGGTGCAGGAACAATTTGCTGCCACAGATACAGCATCTGCCTGAGAGGAAGAGGAATGTCCCTTGCTGTGCATATGGCATAGCTCAGAACAGGGAATGCCTGCTTCTTGTCTACCAAAACAACCCACACAATGTGGGAAAGCCGTGTGGCAGTTCTGGGAGTTTTTCCTTACTACTGCAAAGCTGGAATTGCCGTGACTTATCCTATGCAGTAGGAGCACTGTTGGGTGGAGATTCCAGACGAAGCCCTGATGACAGGGTGCACCTCATCACTGTATTAATGCTGCTGTACTGGTTGTGGATCTGGCTAGGTTGGGTTTTGTGCAGACTGCCCCATTAAGTAGTGCAGACATGTACATGATATTAACCAAATAGAGAATTACTTAAGAATAATTCACCAAAACAACATACTAGTTTACTTCATTCTAATGTCACCAACTTAATCACCTCCTGTCTTAGTTTCTAAACAGCTTTTCTATCTGTGACTCTTGTTGTTTCCAAAGCCAGGTACAGCTCCTGACCCATAGCTGAAGCATCTGGCAACAACATTTAAATCAATTTTCCAGTGATGGAAGTTTGCCTCAAACATGACTGAACTGTAGAAAGGAGAGCTGGGGAAACAAACAACAAATCTAGAAAACATGTCTGTATTTTTCTTTTAAACAACTTTATTTTTACATTTCTGCTGAAGAGAAATGTTCTCAATAGCAAACAAATTTATATTGCATAGATGCAGTATTACAAGAAGTGCTTGCCTTGTGTTTTGGACAAATGCTCAAATATATTGATTAAGTGCATACTTCATACAGTGTGGATGGTATGAAAGCATTTCAGAAAGCTTAGTGGTTGTTCTCTTTTATTTAAAGAGTATTTATTGGTATCAGACTTAGCAGCAGCAGCAGAGGTGACCTTTAAAGAGGCTGATGCTGACTGAAGCAAGAGCTTTCTAACCCCTCTAAGCAGTGGAAGACTTCTAACTACCTGGAATGCCTGTTCTCTGTTTCCCCTTTGAAAAATCCTTTGTAGTTACTTTATGAAATGCTGGTTCCTTATACCTCAGTTCAGCACCCAGGATTTCCTGCTGCTCAGAACCAGTCCTTCAGATTTTTAATCAGATATATTTTAAACGTTTCTACACATCCTCTTCTTTAGGCCCTGAAGATTCACAACATTTATAACAATTCAACTGATAGTTGCAGTTTTACAGGATCCTTATGATGGTTATTTATCAGAAACTTGTGAAGATATTTGAGGTGTCACTTTTATAGTTAGCCAGTGAAACTGCCTAGAATGCTCAGATATCTGAGGCAGTGCTATTTCATCAGAGAACGTTTACTCAGGCAACTAAGGAAAAGGAGGCGATGCCCCTAACAATCTAGCTTGCTTTGCTTTCACAGTTCTATTTAGAAGAGTGAGTATTCTCAGCCAGTATAACTGTATTAATATATGCAGTCATCATAATTTTCATACATATTTCCAGAATTGTTTGGAAAATATCCCACAAACAACGACCATCTTCTCACTGGGTCTAGTTCAATGACTCATGTAAACTGCAGATGTTTTACATTCTCTAGCCTTTTAAAATGACAGATTTGTTCATATTCTTTAGGATCAGCTGACCAAGTGTGCCGAACAGCACTGTGCAATGTTCTGCATCTGATATTGGCTAGCACCACATGTACAGTAAGGTAAGACAGCTTTAAAATGTACTGTTTTTATTATTTGCAAAGAAAAGAAAGCTTCTCTATCTCCTAGCCCTGCAATCAATGTTTAAATTACCTAGAAGCATGTTTAACTGTTGTAAATTTTAGAGTTATTAGTATTCTTATGTCTAGGTAATGTTAATTTCTAACTTTGACACCTTTTAGTTACCTCTAATATGATATCTCAGTGAATTCTGTGATTTAATTGTGCAGGGTTTAAGAAGCAATAATCCTTGTATCAGTTCTAAAATGTATTGGCTTGATCACTTTGTAGTATTCAGCAGTAATAGTAGGTGCTCCATTAGGTGCTGTAATAGTCAGCACCTAATGGAGCTGAATACTAATTACTCTTCCAACTAACAGAGTTGGAAGAGCATCAGAGTGTCCCACTGCATTGTGTTACTCTTTTATTTATAGAAACATACTGCTGATGAAAACACTAGCATGGATAGGAAAACACTGATTATTCTTAAAATGCAGCATTTGGTATTATCAAAATAAGTTTGTATTTCCTTTTTCATTGCAGAAAATGCTGTGTCATGTTTTGTGTGGGGGTGTGTGGGTAGAAACCCCATAGGATATGTATATATTTTTAGTTGCTTGTAGAGTAGGGCTTTTTTGGTTACAGTTAGCTAATCCTTGCTGTTCTCCTTGAAGTTCTACTGGCAGAAGTGTGGCATGTCTTGCTGCAGCTTAAGGTACTACTCACATATAAGGGCAATTGTTAAATGACTGATGTTAATATAATGTATATTAATGACAAATAATAATATTAATAGTCTGGTAGGTTTTCTAAAAGGCCAGATCTTCTTTTATTTGGGGGTCAAAATCCTCCTGAGTTAAAAAAGAAGAGAAGAAAAAGCTACTTTGCATTTTTTGTCATCAAGAGGAAGAAAAATAGTACAGTGAAATCAGTCACAAATATTTGCAAATCCAATTTAACCATTTGGAAGTCAGCAAAATCTTCTCTTCCCTCTCTACTTGTTCAAAAGCTTTGATACCTTTGATAGCATTTTATTACAAAACTGTATCTTTAAATAGGCATAAGAAAATTAAACCCTTAGATTGTAATAGAATTTTCACTGTTTGATATGTATCTCATTGTTATATCCAGTCTACTTACAGTATGTTCATACAATCAAAGGATGGCCTGGGTTGAAAAGGACCACAATGATCACCTAGTTTCAATCCCTCTGCTACGTGCAGGGTCGCCAACCACCAGACTGCCCAGAGCCACATCCAGCCACACTGCTTTGCATTCCTATGGAATACTTTTATACTGGTGTTCTTCATTCCTTAACCCACTTAAAGCAAATACTCATTGAAATTATATTATTTTGCCCTATTTTGGTGAACTGCATAAAAGAGGCTTTTTCCCCTTTGTATCCAAATTGTTGCTTATACCTAGATTGGAATGAGAGAGGGCAGAAGAGAGCCGAAAGCATGCATTATCAGAACAGGGCCTGAATCAGGCCAAAAACATGAAGACTTTCAGATACTAGGAGACAGATAGAGCTGGCTCTGAAGGTAGCTTTTGTTAACCAGTAGGCATTTCTGTCCTCGTGTGACATGGTTTTATGCCATATAACAATAATTAAGAAAGAAAATGTTCAGTGTGTTCTGTGGATTGAAAATACTTTCCTGGGGCAATCCAAATCATTTCAACACCATAGGATAATTTTAGATTAACCAGCTTCATAACTATAATGAATTTAGGAAATGAATGATAGTGAACAAAAGATATAAAGACCTCAGAAATGTATATAAATAACACAATCCCATTTGTTCAGACTCTCTTGTGCAATTATGAGTCAAATTGGTGGGTCTGAAAACAGATGATTATGAAAACTTGGTTCTGAGCCAACATGGCCTTGCCACCTGGCAACAGTCTCACATGCAGCTGTGGGAATAGCAGGAGTTGCTATCTTACTGTGATTGGGGAGCAATCTCATGAGGGGTTGCAAGGTGAACAGAAGAGTGAGGTGATCTGCATGTGTGCTTACTGTAATATGCTTATAATCACAAGAATCTCCAACTGCGAAATTGTTTCTGGACTTCCTTGATAAAAAATAAATTTTTTTGTTTGTTTGTTTCTTTTAAATTAAGAGCAAGAAAATACAAATAATCATAATGTCCTCCTGTGTAGTTATTCTGGTTAACAAAAAAATGGCTTAGTGAAATAATTTAAATCCTACAAGGTTTTTGGATAAACATTACATAAATCACAAGCCCAGAACTGAAGTCACATCAACAATGAATCCACGTTAACGTATATGCTCACAGATCCTTGCTCCTTTCAAATGTATTGGATTAATGAACTGAGATGATAGGTTATATTACGCCATTTTCTAGATCTTAAGTTTCTAGGTAATTTCTAGCTTCAGTATTGTTCAGAAATTGCAAGAGTTGAGCCTGCTAGGACATAAATATCCAAAGGAGGGTCATAAACAGAACCATAGAATCACCAAGGATAGAAAAGACCTCCAAGACCATCCAGTCCAACTGTCCACCTATCACCAGTATTTCCCACTAAACCATATCCCTCAGTACAACATCTAAACATTTCTTGAACATCTCCAGGGTCAGTGACTCCACCACCTCCCTGGGCAGCCCATTCCAGCACCTGACCACACTCTTGAAGTAGTATTTCCTAACATCCAACCTGAATCACCCTGGTGCAACTTGAGGCCATTCCCTTGTCCTATTGCTAGTTACATGGGGGAAGAGGCAAACTCCCACCTTACTACAACCTCCCTTCAAGGCAGCTATAGAATGTGATAAGGTCACCTCTGAGCCTCCTCTTCTCCAAACTGAATCCCAGCTCTCTCAGCTGCTTCTCATAAGATTTGTGCAGACCCTTCACAGCTTCACTGCCCTTCTCTGGACATACTCCAGGTCTTCAATATCTTTCTTGTAGTGAAGGGCCCAAAACTGAATGCAGTATTCAAGATGCAACTTTACCAGGGCTGAGTTCAGGGGGATGATCACTTCCCTACTCCTGCTGACAACTCTATTTCTGATACACAGGCCAGAATCCATTGGCAGAGAATGGCCACTTGGGAACTCTGCTGGCTCTTCTTCAGCTCAACATCAACCAATACCCCCTTCACTCCTCCCCCCCCCCCCCAAAAAAAAAAAAACACTCTTGAGCTAATTCAAAGCTTTTATTCCTTCTACTGACTCCTAGTGCTGTATTTTTAGCAAATGCAACTCTCTTTAAGCCCTGAACAAGGGCAAGAGGACATGGTATTAGTTGATGGGATGAATTTGATTCAGCATTTTTATCCATACCGTATATATTATTGACTCATTTAATTGTAAAATGAAGTAGCTTTCAGAGAATTAGTGGAGAGCAGAGTGATTGCATGCTTGCTTAAAAATGAAGCCATTTCAAACATCCTAACACTGATTTTCATCTGCTTCAGAAAAATGTCAGCTTTAATGCTGTTGTTCCATAAATGCATTGGCAGAAAGCTAGGAGTCAGTGATTAAAGTTTAATGCCCGTTCTGAATGAAGGAGATAGTTTGATTCAACCACCTTTGCAGATTAGAAGTAACAATGGAAAACTTCAGTAAGAGCTCAGCTTCTTACTCTTTGAAGGAGCTAAAGCTTGAAAATAACCCAAAATATATACAAATGATGTCAGAATTCTTTCTGCTTGTGAGGATTTCCATCCTAAGTTAGCGTAGTGAAAGCTTTCTAGATTTCCACATGCTTCTTCTCTGCCACAATCTTGATTTTCTCAAGTAATTGAGAAAATTCTTAGCCAGCTTGCCTGTCATCTCACTCACAGCAACTTTTCTGTAAATATGTCATGTCTTTTAGTCAAATAGGCAGAGAATCATGATAGCACTATGACAAATAGAAAAAGTACTGGATTAAGGATGAGTCAGCAAGAGAGCACTCTGAAAGCTGAGTCCAAATACCACGTGTTTATAGATTAATTAAAATTAGACCAGAGCTACTTTCAGCCATGTGTCCAAATCCATGTACTTAGAAAATGCTTTATGATAATTTACGAAAAATGGTTTAATCAAGTTCTTTTTGATCGGTAATATCTGATTAGAAATATAGTACAATTTAATACATAATTTTAAAAGATAACTCACATTATTTTTCCTGTGTATACCTACATAGAAAACCAAGAACAGAAGCAAGGTGTTTTTCCTCTTAGACATAAATGGGTACATCTGTCTACTTTTAAGGTGAAAAAACAGGTACGTTCTGTGAGACCTTGTGAAACTTTCCCTTTTTCAGTACTCTGAAGTTACACCTCACAGCAATCAAAGCTCACAATTTTAATTGAAATATGTACAGAAAAACAAACAAAAAACCCAACTTGTTTTGATAACACTGCCTACCAACGTTTGTGAATGGGAGAACAAATGGTGCATTGCTCCCACATAAATGGGAATGTCTTAGACTATGTACGGTGTTCAGATCTGGGGGATTTTTTTTCCTTTTTTTCCACCTTTTCCTGGCTTGCATTTTTTTCATAAACATAAGATAATGAGTTATTTGCAGAAATTATATATTTTCTTCAGAAAGATTATGGTTAAAGGAGCCAATAGCCACTTTGCACTCCACGGTAGAATTTTTAGCAGCCATACAGCACAAAAAGGAAAGACAAAGAAAGATACCCAGAGCTATTATGCACCATTTGATTTGATTGGAAGCAAATTTGGGGTGCGTGCTCCCCTCTGCCTGTTTCTCTTTACTGTCTTAACATGACTTGCAGAAGGTAGAAGCCAAGTAATAGAAAACAGATTGTATCAGTAACAAATATCATCCTGCTTAAACCATAACAAAATTGCTACAGAAGAAGACAGGCAAGTGAAAAATAAACAAACAAACAAACAAACCAAAACCAAATCTAACAAAACCAATACCTACCCATGCTCTGCTATGAAATGAACATTCCTTCCAAAGGCCTTTCCCTCTTTCATCAGAGTTGAATAGATTCCCCTACACCTTCATATCTTATCTCAAATGCAGCCTCATTAACCTATTTTGAGCACTGTGTGAAAGCTGGACAGGAACTCTACTTGCTGGAGACTGCATTCTCTTCTGAATGGAAATGAGAGCAAACATTTACAAGGAATTGTTATCCATATTCAGGTCTGCTGACAGGACCACCAAGATCTGCAGAAGTTCCAAGGGAGATAGCTGTGTTAGAAGAGCTGGTATTTGTACCACTGAAATATCAAACTTACTGGTGAGTTCCTCCGTTCCAATGGTGGAGCTTTCTAGGAATCTTTGCAGTACAGACAGGCTTTGTGAGATACAAGCCTTTATCAAGACAAAGGATAATTCAACAGAAGATCCTGGTTAGTATAGTAAAGGTTGATCAGCCAGTTATCAAACTATTAGCAGTACTCAAAGTATTATTTAATTGGTCTATGTATCTTAGGCAGAAAGAATCTAAAAAAAGTTTTCTGGGTTCTTTAAAAACGCAGAGTATAACTGTGGTATTAGTGTTTCCCAGATGTGAGCTCATGTTGAGAATATTCTCTTTTTATTATACTAATGGAATTTTTTTTTTTGTTTCTGTAATCTCTGTAAATATCGCTAAGAAGCATTTGTTGCTTTCCTTAGGATTTGGTCAGCTAACAAGAGAAACAAAGAAAAAACACCCAGCAAGGTCTCGGAATCAGGATTCAAATGAAGCATTTGCAGCTAGAAATTTTACTGGAGAGTAAAGCAATAAAACTAACGTCAGAAATCTCACTCCTAGCTCTTGCTAGAGGCAGCTTTAAAAGTTTAGCACTGATGTTTCAAGCTGTTCTTCTATGAGAAAAAGAAAATCGTCACTTTTGCTGTCACCTCTCAGAATTGCTGTCATTCAGCTCTTGAAGGGAAATCACTACCAATGCAACTGAATTTGTCTCACAAGAAAAGTCCTGAGAACGTAGCTGGCTTCCTTTTGATATCCATTGATGATCTGACCTCATATGATGCCATTTCCACCATATGAGTATGGTGTTGTGGCTGATTATTAACACATCATCAAAACAGACAACGGTGATACTTAATTGTTTCTAAAAAATTATACTCAGATTGCTACAACATTTATTTTTGTGTTCATGGATTGTTTTGTTTTGTTTTTCTGTTAGTTTGTTTTAAAAAGGGAGAGTCCAAAGGACTCATCTTGCTGGAGCAGCTCCTTGCCCCATAGGCAGGGTAATCCTAAGGCTTACCTGACTAATAGGACAGCAAACACAGGAAATGGGATGGATATGTTTTACTTTCAGTGAGAGACAGCCTCAGATTTAAGCATGGTTACACAAACAGTGAGCAGAGATCTCCAAAGCAATGCCTGTAAGCACACAAAATGTGCCTGCACCAAGATGCCTTTTTTCTTACTCAGTTGGAGGAGTTACGCAGACCTTGTCATTACAAATGGTAACAATTGCCTATGACACTATAAATCACATTTATGGTACATTTATCTTTGATACTAGGCCAGACTAAGTGATGGCTTAGGTTACATACATGATATGTACAACTTTTTTTTTTTTACTATCAAATTAAATTATGAAGATAATTTCTTAGATATTTACAGGTGTATAATTTAAATAAGATGCAAGGAATAGTCATACTCGTTATGAATAGTACAAAAATGCCAAAAGAGCATTTACTTTTCACATTCTTCACAGTGCAGTAACTGCAAGTTATGAGGATCATTCGATCTTGATGAAGAATTTTGTCTTCCTGCTCAGCGTGAAGCATTAGAAAAATATAAAATGCAGGATGATATTGTATTGTCAGAATATAGAAGTAAGATATCCTGTGCATTGACAACATTCATTTGTTTGCAAGCAGTGAGTACTGTAAGTACTATATTCATAAATATTTGTTCCTTTCCATACATCTTACAAGTTAGACAGTCTTTGTTAGGCAGTTGGCAGCAGAACTTTTAATACAGTTTCAGCCAACAATGACATGGAGACATGAAAGTTAGTTTTTACAGTATTACTCTCACAATAAATTAAGAGTTCAAACCAAATGTGTTACATTTCCTGGGACTTCTCAGACAAAATTCAAATTTAAGAAATGGAGTGAAGAGCAGAGCTCAAATTACAGGTACATGCGTCAGTGAAATTGATAGCTTGAACTGTTATTTCTTATGGCAGATGAGAAAAAGTAAGAGGTGGATTCTGTATTTACAGTGTAAGACTAGATGAAAAGATGACCAAGTTGACCCAAATGAAGAAGCTAGTGGAAGGATATTGCCTCCACCTTGAAGGTTTCTATTCAATCTGTCCTTTTTTGGAAAATCTTCAGGATAACTGCTGATATCCTAGAATACATATAAAACTAGTAAGAATCAACAAAAGAACATGGTCAACTCCATATCCCTAGTACCTCAACAGTTTCTTTCCTAACAAGATAAAACATTTTTTTGTTAATTTTCATGAATTTCTTTAATGTCAAACTGTTCTGAGGATTTGTGAGAGGTGAGCAGAGACTGCCCTTTTTTAGTACAGACTCAGCACTGCAGATGTTTGCAGGAACAATGCTTTTTATCCCAGCCATTCAATTCTTTGTTGACAGATCCCTACAAAAAACTGGTATCTTCTCATGTATGTGAACAAGTACTAGGTTCTTTTAATTTTTTATTTATTTATTTTTTTTTTAGCATAGAGAAGAAAAGTATTTAGGTAGGTGTGTAAATACTTCAATTTCTACTGATGAGAAAGTATTGTTTTGAAATAACCATGGTTTGTATCTCAGTTAATTAATACTGATTGCATTGCTTACCGCATGTCTGTGTCCAGATACTCACTTGCCTGCCCTTCATTTTGATCAGCTTTTTCTTCCTAGTTAATTGTGTAGTTTTTATCATTGCAGTAATAAAACTGAACAAATAAAAATCAGTCATGTAAATTCCTGTTGCTTTGAGACCTTTCATATAATAAATACAATTCATGTCTTGTTTAGTTGTTTAAGGGTATTCCACAATGCTGTAAAACAGACGAGGGAACTACAGTACAAAACCAAATCAGTATGTAGTCAGTCTACATAGCATTCTGTATTAATAGAGGAAAGAAAACTAAGAAATTAAGGAATTTATTGTAGAAAAAAATAATGTTATGAGGTAATGACCTATTCTGCACAAACATTTTTGACACTGAGGATATTTTCAAGCCAAAGTGCAAAGCTGTGTACAGTATCTAAAATTACTCCCACATGAAACTTGGGAATGTGGGAATGTTTAACCAGGAAATATGTGACTATGTGAAAGACACACACTGCTTCTGATACTGAAATTTGCTTCATTTTTTTCCTTGCATAGAACTGCATTGTGGAACATAAATAAGCCTTTGGATTTTACTAGGAATGTTTTGTTCAGCTTAATCCCTATTCAGGGAGGGAAAAGCTGCCTTTGCTTTCTCTATGGTAAGAATGTTTATATCAGGAGTTACGTCAGAGTTGGTACTTGCTCTGGATTGAGACTATTTTTCTCCTTTATTTTTACTTCCTTGTGTAGACAAACCCCAAGTACATACGTCACACAGGAAGTCTGTGGAGATCTGTGCGTGTAACAGGACAAATGAGAATCATGCAACTGTTTTGGTCTCAAGCAGAACAAATATTGTTTAAGTGATAGCTCCAACAGCAGCAGTCTTGGGGAAATACCAATTTAAAGGTCTTTGCTGAGGAATGTTGTAAGGAAGTGTTGGAAATTACAGAAAGAAAAGCCTCATCTCAGTTTAGGCTTGAATAATGTACGGATAGTGTGATTTAAGTCCACATTGCCTGTAGTAATGGAATGAAATCCAGTGACTCATTTTCCCCATTTTACAATACACTTGCCTATTTCAATTTAGGCTCTAAGGGCAAAAGATCAGTGTAAGTACTATGCCAGAGGGAAGTACTTCCAGTCTGTGCTGGATTTGGAATATGCTTTCTATCCTTGGCTTGTGACATTTCTGCTCCTCCTTTTAAATATTGAGAGGAAAACACAATGTGGCAAGAACTGAGGGGAAATACCTTATAGACATTTTAAAAGGCATTAGTGCAATTTTAAAGCTCTTCATACCAAATAAAGCACAAGTGTGGACTGCTGCCTCTTCACCAGCATAGTAAATGTCACCAGACTTTCTTGTGATACCATATTGTGTTTTCCAGGAAGAGAAATGCTGTAACACTATAAAAGCTGGATAGTGATAGGACAAGGGGGAATGGTTTTAAACTAAGACAGGAGAGGTTTAGGTTAGATATTAGGAGGAAGTTTTTCACACAGAGGGTGGTAACACACTGCAACAGGTTGCCCAAGGAGGTTGTGGATGCCCCATCCCTGGAGGCATTCAAGGCCAGGCTGGATGTGGCTCTGGGCAGCCTGGTCTGCTGGTTGGTGACCCTGCACACAGCAGGGGGGTTGAAACTCAATGATCATTGTAGCCCTTTTCAACCCAGGCCATTCTATGATTCTATGAACACTCCTCCAGCTAATTTAAAAAAAAAAAAAAAAATCTCATTCCCCCATTAGTTTCCAATTGCTGTTGAATGGGTTTGACACAGTTAAACAGCAATTCAAAAACCAAATCCATTAACCAAGATGAGAATAGACTCTGCTAAAAGAAGGAGGACAACAACAACAAAAAAAAAAGATGGAGTGAACAGACTGACGCTTTCTTTGTAATTTAGATATTGTAGCTTCTTTGTATCACATATTTTCTGAATAGATTTCACTGGATAAAATTGATTTCTTCCTCACCTTCCACTCTCCTTTCTTAAATAGCCTTATGTTTCTTTTTGCATGATAGATTAGATACCTTAAATAGTTCTATTCTCTAATCAGTATTTGTTAGCTTCCTAGAGTCAAATTTTATTGCTAGGCAACTAAACAAGAAATCACATTAAGCATTTTGCAGTATTTGTGGCTGTCTCTATTGCTTATTTACACATAAATCTATAAATTTATTTAAGTGCAAGTCTAAGCTCCACGTGTAAACCTTCTACCTATATTATAGGTATTGAATTGATATAGAAACTGGGTCATTAGTAGTCACAGGAGCTTGGAAAAAAATGCTGTTCCCTTCCCCCTTTGTAGGCATATTTTCCTTACATGCAACTAGCTTTAAGGACAACCTTAGTGCTTAAAGCTACATTAGTCTTTTGAGCTCTTCAAAGACATCCACGTTTGTATATTATTCACCTCAATATGTATCTTTTTACATCAGGATACTTCAGCATTTTTATAAAGACACTGATTACTGTAGTCATCGGTCTGCAAGTTCTCCAAAGGAACAAGACAAATCAGTTGATTTGAAAAACCAGCAGCAGGGCTTCAGCAGACATTAGAGAAAACAGTCGTTTCAGTTTTAACACAGTTCAAACATTTAATATTTTTAAGCAATTCACATCTGCCTTCTTAGTGCTTGGCTGCATTTCCAAAATATTTTGGCAATCTTCTAATAATGAGAAATCCTCAATAACATCACAATGTTATTACTAAGCATTTATTCTTTTTTCCTCTATCCATATATTTCTCTATCTATATAATTTCTGCAGCTAAAGTATTTCTGTTCCAAAATTGAAAAAAGGACTTCTGATATCAGCATTGGTATGGCCATTAAAAAAAGCTTATATTGGTTTTTAATTGTCTTGTGCCATGCAGTTTAACATACTTTTGTATGCATGATATATGAGTCTGTTTTAGAATCATAGAAGAATTTAGGTTGGAGGGGTTGTTTGAAGGTCACCTCTTTCATAGTCCTGATCAAGGCCTGGCTAATCTCAGACATTCAGGGCCTGTTTAATTCTACTGTTTAATTCTGAAAAGTCTCCAGGAACTGAGTTCCCACAGCCTCTCCAAGGCTGCAGTGCTTAGCCTCTCCCATGGTGAAGAATGTTTATCCCTGTGCACAGGGAGATTTGTCTTTCATTCTTTCACTGTGCACCTTTGGAAAGTGCCTACTTCTGTGTTACCTGTAACTACTCTGTAGATAGTAAAAAAGAAAAAAAAAAAATGTGTTTGGGTTTCTCATAGCTAAACAAGCCCCAGTTCTCTCAGCTTCAGCTCATGTAATGTGCTCCAATCCCGCAGCCATCCTAATGGCTTACCTATGGACTCCTTCTGCAAATCTCTCCTGCTGAGCGCCAAAACTGGCTGCAGTGGCCTCATAAGTGCTGAGCAGAAGGGAATAACAGCTTTCTCTGGCATGCTGGCTTTGCTTCTGCTGATGCAGTCTGGCATGCGGTTGGCTTTCAGTCCCTCCAAGAGTTCACTGCTGACTCATATTCAACCCACCATTCTCCCCATAGTCCTGTTCAGAAGTTTATCTCCCAAGAAGGGCTTCATGAAGTTGCTTTGATCTATGTAAAAAAAAATCTTAACAGAGGCAGAATCTTACCTGCTTTAAGTAGGCATGCTACTATAATCGCCTATTAGATGACCACTTAAGTTACCTGATTGAATTATTTAGACAGTTTTCTAAGTAAATGCTTTGAATAGAACAAGCACCTTCCAGCACTCTAAGCTATATTTTGAATTACATTTTTGACTTAATTCTGATCCTCAGTAGCTACAGAGGGAGCTTAATGTATATCCTTTTTTATTCTGATGTGCTCATATAGGTACATCTAAAGGGGGTTAGTATAAATAGAGGAACTGATCTGATCCATTTTTGTTTCTAATTTTGGTTCAGCTGTGATTAAAGTTGTTCTGCTATCCTTCCTGTTCAGATCAGAAATAGATTGGTAACTGACTCATGTTAGAAAACATTTAAAAATAGAAATGATCACATGCGTAGGGTGATCCCATGGAAGCATGCCTCAGGTGGAGGTAGAGTTTAGAGACTTTTTTCTGCTTTCTTATCACAGCACTGATATTATTTGTGTTTCCCACACCAAACCACTACCTTCTTCAGCATCACTTACTGTATTTTGGAACTAAGGCAATCTGGCAAGTAAATTCAAAGACGTAGAGAAAAGCTACAGGACTACACTCTAGCAGATGTTTTAATGGTGCTGTCTGATGTACCACTATTATAGAGACAGGCACTAACTTCTCCTTGAGCTGTAAAAGCAGGCAACAGATAGTACCAGCTACAGTGATAGATTGTTTCAGAGATGTAAAAAAACTAATAACACAAACCACATGATCAGTATGTACATCTTCGCATGCAGACAACCTACAGACACATACACATACTATAACACAATGGAAAGCATAACAATGACAGCAAAGCAGCAAGATCCCAGACTCCAGCAAGCAAGAATTCACTCAAATACAACAACTGCAGGCACAGAAATAAAGGAAAGAAACCACTTACCTTCAGAAGACCTCAAGCACACAGGAAATTCCAGCAAAATACCCTTACTTCCAATGCCAACCTTTAAATGAGGTCTGGGAAGGAGTGGATCTTGGCTCCACCCCTTCCTGTCCCTCAACTGCACTGCATGCACCTGAGTTCTCCTGGGTTGGCCCTGCCTTCCTACCAGGTGCTCCATCACTGGTTCAGGCCATGACTCAGCATTTTTGCTACAGATAGCGTGCCATATTTGGATCATTGCAACTTGGATTTTCCACCTTGAACTTGCTGACATATGTAGAATGTAATTTGCATGCATTCCTCCAGTGCAAGCAAAAATATTTATTTCTGAATAAATTTATCAAGGAATTTTTACTAAATGAAAGACTGAGTCTGAAAAAGGAAATGGCATCCTATTATGTAAAATTTTCTCCAACTTTCCCCAATCCCTGAACTAACATTTTTCATTTCTACACTAGCATGTAATGCTGCGCAGAAAGAGCTGATACACAGTCAGTGATGAGAACTGAACATTCACACTGTATGTGACTGGGGGGAACACAGGGAGTCTGCTTTGAACTAGCTCCAGTTTGTTTTTGTGAACTGAAAGTCCATTAATACTTGGAGCAAGTGAGGTGCTCAGTAGAGTGCATCTTTCAGCTTTGTTTCATTTGGAGGATATCTGGCTACACTCAACCCATGACCTGTGAAACAACGCAAGAAGAAATGAACAGGAGATTCACTTCAAAAATCCTCCTGATAGACACTTAAGGACTCATCTTGTTGCATCCACTGATTGCATGGTTCCAAAAGATAACATAATCAGCCTGACTATAGGGGATAATTTTTCTCCCTTTCGAAAGTAAACTATCTCTGTATTCACTGATGCTTAACGAAATTATGCTATTGTACATTCACTGCAATAGGAATACAGAGAGCAAAAACATGATATGAAGTAAGTATGTTTATAACGGAAGCCACTTGCAGTTGGATTTAAAAGGAAGGAGTAACCTAATAAGTGATAACATTTTGTTCAAAACCAAAACAGAAGGTATGTAGACAGAAACGTATCTTCTATGTATGCAATTTTACTATGCAAAAGCTTACAGTGTTTACCTTTTTATAAAGCAAGCTAAGATAACATTCTCTGATTGTATTTTTTTTCTTATTCTCTACAATGTCTGAGAAATGATCAATTTAAGACTGCATGAAATCCAGTACTCCACTTAATTCTATAGCATTAGTTGCAGACAATATAGTGATGCTGTTGTTAACCATGTTCTTCTGAGCTCTTCATGTAAAATACTGTAGCAATGAATAGAGAGAAATATGATAATTCTGTAATAATGATGGGACTGAAGATAGTTATATAAAGCAAATGCTTGTGAAATTAGTAAAATTACAGATTTCTTGCCAAGGCTTGTCTTCTGAGACCGCAGTTGTTTACAGGAACTCTAGCCCAGAAGCCTATGAGGGAAGATGATATGAGGAGGCTGATTCTGCAGTCTTATTCAGATGAAATAGGACTTGCTCTGAGCAACGAGGGCATGAATTTTCATGAGGTCAACTAATAATGGAACAGCAAAGTATTGGAACTTAAAGCTTAGTGCTCAAACTCTGTTAAAATAACTGAACATGTGATGATTTATTGCATTTATATTTGGTATAGTTCTCAATGGAAACTAGTAACAGTAAAATACTCCATAGATAAAACAGCAACAAAACAGAGATCATTTCATTTTCAGAATGAAAATCAGACTTTACTAAAAATGGATAATCTGATGAGCAGAGGTATAAGGCTGTATTTATAACTGTTGAGTCACGGCCTGAATCAGTGATTGAGCACCTGTGGAAAGGATCAGATCAGTTCTGGGAGCACAGGTGAAGGCAATTCACCTGTGCGACCGGAAGGAGTGGAGCTTGGCTGCACCTCTCTTAGACCTCATTTAAGGGCTAACTGCCATTGTGGAAGGATCTCTTGTTGGAGGTCTCTTGTGGGATTTCTATTGTAGGCCTAGATCTTCAGGGATGGATGAGTACTTTTTCTTTTCTACTATTTTTTTTATCATGCTAGTCCCTTGCACCTCCTGCCTCAACATTCTATTGTGTTGATCTTTTTGTGTGTTACAAAGGTATGCTGAAGTTGGCAATGAAAGATTTTACAAACCTTAACTTGATAGATTCAGCATTTACATGGCTTTAAACATGAGCATTTATATGGCTTTATATGAGGAAAAACCAATCTATAAATAAAAAATTGTGTTTCCACAAAGTATAAAACAACTTTTATTTGAGCTCAGGTTTTCTCTTCTCTTTTCTGAAGCTCTAAACATACTAATGTTCTGCCCACAGAACTGCCTTTAGTGCTATAGCTCCTGGTCTGCGTGAGTTTTACTGGAATGAAGTCTAAAGTAAGTTTTTGTGAGTAATGGAATGCATGTTGAAGGTACACCTGGATTTGCTAAGGCTGGCAAGCAGCACTAATGCAGTTCTAGTAGCCTTAATGCATGGAGAGATTTAGCTAAGAGAAGCAGTATCTTCTTATTCAGAAATCCCAGAGCTCGGAAGTCCCTTTATCATACTGCTAATCTCAAAAAGAGTGGGTGAGCAGTATTTGATTTGTTGGATGGAAGGTTTTGTGAATTCTGCTGGGTTTCTATCATCATGCTCATCCTCTCATTTGAGTCTAGTACCTCACATTCGGGAAGTCTGTGATCACCAAGCATTTGGGCTTTGATATCTTACTGTGGATATCTACTTCTTAATGTTATGAGTAATGCTAACTACTGCTTGATTACTAAGTGCTACCCAATTCCTCAGGGTTGCTTTTCTTTGGAAAAAATATAAATAGAAGCTTCAGCATGTATAGGAGTTAATTAATTCCTATGGGTCTCTGTATTATCTTCAACTTCTATTTCTGAATCATATATTCTCAGCAGCTAATCAACTATACTAAGAAAAAGTCACTGTAAGATAATAAGATGGCATTTCCCTCCTCCAGCCTTTTGTAGAGTAACTGCAAAAAAGAACTGGGAATTTTACTGCCAGCTGATTTGAGATCAACAAGAATAACTGCACAATATTTCTTTTTTATGTTATTCTTGTTCATAATTATTAAACAAAGCTTAAAGTTATGTTTCTGCTCCACGCTTTTGAAAAATGGTGGTTTTCATTACACATTTAAAAGCAACTGAAACATCTGTCAGCAGCACTGTAAAGTTGGTAAATTAGATCTACTGAAATATGTTACACCAGTGAGAGCTCCTCAGCACATCTGATGGTGAAATCACAGGTAACTTGAACTAAAATTTTGGATACAGATTGAGAACAATAATTTGTGTAACATAACTGCTTTTGAGTAATGAGTTAGTACGATAGATAGTTTAAACCCACACTTTTTTTGAGAAAACAAAAATATTATGTTACACGGTTTGATATGATTGCACAAATATCTTTATTAAGATAATTTTCTGAGCAGGTCTGTAGAATGCCGTGACTTTCCTGGGGGAAAGTTGCTTGTTCTTGAGTAAAAACTTCATTAATTCCAGAAGGCCATGATCAGATTATTTAGTTTTGTGGAACATCCTTATCTTCAAATGTCTATGAGAATTACAAGTAAAATCAGAAATCATTACAAAAGGTATATTAAGAGAGAGCAAACATGTTAGTGTGCTAACTAAAACATTTGAGAACTAGGAAATATCTTTGAATTTTGATTGCCTGGGATGAGTTTTTTGATCTGGAACATAAGTGAAATCAATGAACAAAATACATGAAAATAGATTTCAGCCCTAAATGTTTCTGTTTATTGAAATGTCTGGGCATGTAATTGCATAGATGACTCATATATCCAGTGTGGTATACATAGTACAGTGTGGTTAGCTTGTGTAGATGCATATGCCACTCAAATTCACATTAATGGCTATATCCTAGGCAAGTGAGGCCACATAACAGGTGATGCATATGTAGAAAAGTAAAGGCAAAACGAAGTTGTTATGAACTAGAACATATTTGATATTTGATTTACTGTGTGTATTTGAACAAGTCAAAAAACTTTTTTAAGTATTTACTAATCTGGGGGACTCCAAAAGAAATAAAATTACAGTTTCAGGAAAGTTTCAGTTTTACACTCAGGATCACTGAAAGTTGATGGTTTTGAGAACTTACAGTACTGGCACGTTTTGGGAAGTAAACTTTTTCATGTCACCTAATCCACTTCAAAATCCTGATTTCACTCACCTTTGGAACTCTTTCCCTCACTTTAATAGCATGAGTATACATAGCTTGTGCTCTCAAAAGAATGTGTTCTGAGGATTCAAGTATACAGGAATAATATTTCCAATATAGAAATAATTGGTTTCCAAGTACGTGATCCGAAAGTGTACATACTTCAATGAAAAGGTCATGGCAGTCTGAAGTTCACCCTGATTGGAAAAGGGGAAACATAACCCCTATTTTCAAAAAGGAAAAAAGGGAGATCTGGGGAACTACAGGCATCAATCTCACCTGTATGCATGGTAAGATTGTGGAGCAGATCCTACTAAGGCACACGGAACATAGAGATGAGGTAATTGGTGGTAACCAACATGACTTTACCAAGGGTGAGTCATGCCTGACAAACCAGGTGGCCTTTTATGATGGAGTTACAGCATTAGTGGACAAAGGAAGAGCAACTGACATCATTAACCTGCACTTGTGCAAAGCATTTTACACTGTCTCAAGTGACATCCTGGTTGCCAAATTGAAGAAAAATGGATTTGATGGATGGACCACTAGCTGTATAAGGAATTGGCTGGATGGTCACAATCAGAGATCTGTTGTCAGTGGCTCAACATCCAAGTGAAGACTGGTGACAAGTGGTGTTCTTCAGGGATCTGTGCTGGGACTGGTGTTATATCTTTGTAGGAGACAGAGAGAGTGGGATTGAGTGCACTCTCAGCAATCTTGCGGGCAACACCAACCTGAGTGGTGCAGTTGACACTCCAGAGGATGCCATCCAGAGGGACCTGGAAAGGCTTGAGAGGTGGGCCCATGCCAACGTCATGAAGACCGGCAAGGCCAAGTACAAGGTCCTGCATCTGGGTTGGGGCAATCCCAAGCACAGATACAGGTTGAGTGGAGAATGGTTTGAGAGCAGCCCTGAGGAGAAGGATTTGGGGGTGCTGGTTGATGAAAGTCTCCACTCCACGTGAGCCTATAATGTGCACCTGCAGCCCAGAAGGCCAACCATATCCTGGGTTGCATTAAGAGAAGTGTGATGAGCAGGTCAAGGAATGTGATTCTGCTCCTGTGAGACCCCACTTGGAGTACTGCATCTAGTTCTGAGACCCCCCCCAACAGAAGAAGGACATGCAACTGTTGGAGTGGGTAGAGGAGGGCCATGAGGATTATCACAGGGCTGGAACACCTCCCCTACCAGGACAGGCTGAGAGAGCTGGGGATTTTCAGTCTGGAGAAGGCTCTGGGGGTCTTCCAGCACCTGAAGGGGGCCTACAGGAAAGCTGGGAAGGGACTCCTTATAAGCGTATGTAGTGACAGGACAAGGGAAAACAGTTTTAAATAGGAAGAGGGCGGATTTAGACTAGATATTAAAAATTCTTCACTGTAAGGGTGGTGAGACATTGGAACAGGTTGCCCAGAGAGGTTGTGGATGCCCTTTCCCTGGTGGCATTCCAGGCTAGGCTGGATGGGGTTTTGAGCAGCCTGGTCTAGTGGGAGGTGTCCCTGCCACTGGAGGGGGTTGAAACTAGATGATTCTTAAGGTCCCTTCCAACCCAAACCATTCTATGATTTTATGAAAACATGGTCTGAAGAATAAGAGCAGATATGTTCTAGTAATATGTACAAACTACTTACTGATGGTGTTAATGTATAATACACAGATAATCTCTAAACAGCAAAGATGATTAGAGGCCTGGAGCATCTCCCTTACAAGGAAAGGCTGAGAGCCCTGGTGCTGTTCAGCCTGGAGAAGACTGAAAAGAGATTTTATCAAAGTTTATAATATCTAAAGGGTAGGGAGTCAAGTGGATGGAGCCAGGCTCTTGTCAGCAGTGTACAGTGACAGAACAAGGGGCAATTGGCACAACCTGGAACACAGGAAGTTCTATCTGAATGTCAGTAAGAACTTTATCGGGAGGGTGACAGAGCACTGGAACAGACTGCCCAGAGAGATTGTGGATTCTCCTTTTCTGGAGCCAGAACATCTATATGTGTGACCTGCTGTAGGGAGCCTGCTTTAGCAGAGGAGTGGTCTTGATCTCCAGAGCTCCCTTCCAACCCCTGCGATTCTGTGAAACTGCCTTGAAATATCTTAAAGATATCCTTTACAATCTAATTCATGATGTATTAATACATTTTATCACTAAGAATGTAGAACTGAACTTTCCTGAACTTTATGAACAGTATTGACAACAGATTCTTCAGAGTAAAATATCACACATTTTCCAGTGACTTGTGGTAAGTTGTGCAAGCAAAATGTTAGGCTGACCAATTTTTTTTGTCAAAAAATAGTGCATTAAGTCTACATGCCCAGAATATTTTCCAATTCTTATAGGTAAATCTGAGGGCCCAGTATATGACTGAAGTAAAGGAAACTGAGGTAATATTTGTGCCTGTTAGTATAAGTAGAGCTGTACCACCTCTTACAAGTTAGATAGAAATTCTGTCTGTAAAGTCCAGATCTGGAACTGATTATCAATGATTACAATGTTAAACTGCTTGATGTGTTTGGGTGCACTGTTTAGTTTGTTTCTTGTGATAGTTTATAGCTGTTCTTCACTTAAACTGGCAGCTACCTCTTGAATAAAAACGACTTAAACTTCTTTTGCCTTTACAGCTTAAAGTCAAAAGCCATTCTTTTCTGTCAAATATGGTTGTCTTTATGAAGTGCAAATTGCTGTGTTGTATCTATATTTGGTTATTCTTCTAGTTAGCCTGGCTAGGATGGCAAAAACTTTTAAATATCTACCAGGCATTCCTGAGAACTTCTGAATAAAATGGGTTCATTTATTTGACTATGTAAAGCAAACTTTGACTCATCCCCTGTATCAATAACTCCACTAAGATATTTGATTTTTCTCAGTTACTCAGAGGACCCATATGTTTTTTAGTTTACTGACATAACATTTCTTCTATGAAGAAGATAGCAAGACTGATTGTGACATTTTCTCAGTCGTGTGCGATGACACTTTTGAAATTGCAGCAACCAATTGCTAACTACTGGTGTTGACTCAGGCATGAGATTTTCAAAAGGTGTGCTTACTTTAGAGATTAGTGTATCATGTTTCCATCTGTTGGATAAATATTTTTGACTGTGTGTGAAACCTCGAATAGAAGTCAACCCAGATGCTCAGGAAATTTCTCATCTAACTGCTGAAAAGCAAAAAGGTGAGATTAAAAAAATCCTTTCAAAGCATTTGCCAAGCAGGACTCAGGCAAGCAGAAACTCTTTTGGACTGCTTTTTGAACTATGTAGTAGAGTAGTAGTCACCTGAGATTTCGGACTTCAAGAATCCCAAGATTAAAACTAGCAATCCTTGAGAAAGTGCAAACAAATCTTACTGATAGCATATGATTAGCCAGCAGGTGGGAGATGTAAATCAGTATCTTGGAGAGAATCAGGAGATATGAGAATGGCAGAGGGTTGTATGCTCTACAGTTGCATTCCAGGAAATCTGACCTTGGGTTATTTTGGATACTGGCTGATAGGAGCCTTTTCCTTGCTGTCATAGAGCAGTGGCTGAAGAAATTGCAACCCTCCTTTTTCCATTTTATCCTACTGAATTTACAGACAGGATTGATGCAAGCAGGTGAGACTGAAATAGACTGAAATCCTATTGTGTAAGCTCCCACTTTGCCTGGCATAGCAGAGATTTCCCTTTCCCTCACAGGGGATGTTTGGTAGATAGATACTGGAAGTGTTCCTTCAGTGTTCTAAAAACAGTATTTTCTTTGGTAAATACACCTATTTTCCCCTTCCCCTCTTCACTGAGATTAAATAACCTCTTTGGAACATTCTGTGTACTCCTTTTGTGACTTCACTTGACTAGATCTGAAAGGATCTGTTATCAATTAGAAAACTGCTGGGCAACACTGGTGTACTTTTATTGGCCCTAATTTTTTTCTTTTTTGTCTGTCTGTGTATTTGTCTAGCATAAAGCAAAACCAGATAAAGTAGGAGAGATTAAGAGAACACGAAGGAGGGACAAATTCATGTTGTTGGCCGTACTTAACAGGGTTAATGAATGCAGGTAAGGACAAAACTTTTCTTGGACTCAGTTATGACTTCTGTTGAATGCAGCCACTTGGGGACTTGGTGACCTGACAGGCCTTCAAATACCATGTGATTTTAGGAAAAACAGTTTGCTAACCTGAACAGCTGGCTAACCTGTATATTTTTCCTTTTTTTTTTTTTTTTTTTTTAAATTTATTTTTATTTCACTTAGATTCCAACTAAGGCACTCAGCAACTGTGGTCTTGGTACAAATTCCTCTTGTTACTTTCTCAATGCTTTTCCATGTTTTCCCAATCTTGTCTAGCAGAATAGGAATCAGAGTGGAAGTAACTATTTGGGCTGTAGAATTCAACCCCCTGCTGCTGCAGGAGTCACATCTCATAAAACCAACCAAGCTCGATCTTGAAACTACTTTATCACCTACATTACCTGTACTGAGAGATTCTCTCACTGCTTTGCAACCACTGTTTCTGAACTTGTAGGGCTCTGCTCACCGCTAGAAGAGAAGCCTCTGTAAATAAAATTGCCCTCCTCTAAAAGCATCCTTGCAAGTAAATTTTTTTTTGTAGCTGATAAAATGCAGGATATATGTACAGAAATATGGTATTTAGGTCTTTGTGTCTTTCCAGTTACCCTTGTTAGAATGCTATTCTAGGACTCCACCTCCTTTCCTTTTCCAGTCTTCACAGCTGTATAACCTGTACCTGAAAGGTAGTTACCCAGCTTGCAAACTTGGTAGTGCAGTTTCTTAGATTGTTACAATATATACCTTTATTTAAGATATGTTTAAGATTGTGGTGAGTTAAGGGAGTGAACAAACTATTGCTTTGTCAATATATGTTCCATGAAGAGTGGAATAAAGTGGAACATCCACGGTTGCTGAAATATTTTGTAGCAGGGGAAGAATGCTTGGCTTTTGTGTGAGTATTACAGGGCTGAGACTAAATACAAAAGCCTCGTAAATAAAAAATATTGTAGAACATCTTAGCTGTGTGTTTAAAGTCAGCATTACAAAACTTTTCTGTCTATGGGGAGGATTTTCTTCTAAAATGAAAAGTAGTATTAATATCTTTATGACAGCTTTTCTATTTTGGTGAAAAAACTTGAAAAGAGAAATAGCATGATACAGGCCTGTGGTTTTTTGGCCAGAAACTGGAAAGAGAACAATATCCTTAGAATTCCATTTTCCAGCTTTTTATTTTTGTGAGTCAGAACATCCATATTCTTCAGTGATTATCTGTGAAGAAATTCTAAGCATGTAGAGGCTTGTCTATCCTTAGCCACGCTATTAAATTGTTCTGTTCTTTCATTTCTGGCTGATTTCCTGATACCAGAACAGTCTGAGTTGATTCTGTAGAGTATGACTAGGATTATAACTGAAGTATTCTTTTCTATTTTTTTAAATAAAGATTTAATTAGATTCCTATAGATAGAATATCAGCTGAAGTCTAAACCTAAGGATTTAATAGCTGCCCCTGAAGAGGGAAATAATATGGAGGTTTTTTGAGAAATGCAATATAAATCATATAATTCAAACAGTACCTGTTTAGGATGATGGTTTTTTTTAATTCATGTTTTAATTATCATGGAGTCATTCAAAAAAGTTGACTGTTGACTGTAAAGGATGGAACTCCTTTACATATTCCTTTGAGCTGTTTACTGATCCTTTTAGGTCACAAGCACAGAAATTATTGCTTTTGATTGGGGTCTGGCAAAGTTTGATGTAAGTGTTTGATATTTAACCCTATGAATGTGACTGTAAAATTCTAGAATGGTCACCTAGGGTGCAGAAACGGAGAATACCTCTATGGATGCAAGAGATCATCTGTATCTTTATAACAGAATTGCAAATCATCTTACTAATCCTCTTTTGTCCTAATAGCAATTATTGGATATTTCTTCTACATTCAGAGAGTTTGTTAAGAGTATTTAATGCTTTTGGCTGCAAGGTGCATCAGCTGGGAGTTACTTTTTTGAGTTTGGGAAAATCAGAGTCTGTTCATACTTTGTTTTGCCACATGATGTCCTCCTAATCTAGAACAATCAGAGAACGTGTGCACTCTATTTTCAATTGTAAGATACTGTAAGATTCAGACATTTATGTATAAGATAAAATTCTTGTTACATGCCACTGCTGTAGATAATCAAAAGGATCCATGTCATTTTCCCTGTTGCTGTATACGAGTTGTGAATGTTTCTTTTGAGTCTCTGCATTACAAATACAGCCTTATGAAATGAAATACCTGCATTGACATTCAAAGCCTAGTAAACTGAGGTGTTTTCATTTGTTCTATTTCAATGACCATGGTCCAGTTTGGGTCTACTGGCACTGCTCACTGCTTTATACAAATATTTGGTGTTTATTTTTTTCACCAAGGCATAATTTAAATATTCCACATTACATGAGAGTTATTAATCTTTTTATGAATAACTGAACAACATTTCTAGTGCTTGTTTTTGAAGAATAGCACAAAAACCATCTTCAAATTTCTTGTCCTTTGTGTCCTTTGGCTTTAAGCAAAAAATAGTAACCTTTGTAATGATAATGCCACGTTTATGTGTACATAGGGCTCCATGAATGCTATTTTTCTGTTTCATAAAGGCAGGGGATTCGTGTCACGTTTTCTTATTCCAAACAAAGGAAAATGTTTTGTTTAAAAACTGAAGAATCTCAGCTTTAAGAAAAAATGCTCGTGACTGTGCTGAAGACCTGCACCCACTAGAGGCCAGTAGGGCACTTCCTCCAGCCTGCCATTGAGCCTTCCATTCTCCCTGCTGTCTCAGTGATTAAATTTTAGTTCTTTCAAATATTTAATGCAATAAAAAAATTTTAAAAAAGAAATCGCTTCATTTGCAGTAAAAGATTCGTTTTCTCTGCGGATTCTACCCATGTGTTTCTATGCGTGTGAATATATATGCATAGATGTGTATTTCTCATCTTTTAGGAAGCAGTGCGGATGACAAGTAAAATTTAACCTCTTCCTGTTCATCTAACGTTTTACTATGGTGGAGATTTGAATTAGGAACAAACTCTTTCTAACAGCACATACTTTACATGGTGGTGAATAATGGGAAAAGAAAAAAATTCCAATATATGTATCTAATTTTTTGAGAGATTACCTGCAAATCTGACTTCTCCTAGATCCACGAAGTAAGGCCTCGCACCACTTATGTCACACTGCAGCCTCATCTGGAACCAAAGTTTGATCTAAACTTCAATTTGGAATTTTTAAATAAATCCATTCACTAGTTAAAAAGAGGAAAATTACATAGATAGTTATTAAGAAAATAAACTGTTTTCCATAGAATACTCCACAGCTGGTTCATCCCTCTTGCCTAAATTCACTGGGTGCTATTTAAGGTAATTATACTAATCATCGCAGTATTTAGCTACAAATTACATTCATGAAGAAAAATGAAAATGCTGTTCTAGCATACCACTGAAATCTGTTTTGAAAAGTAAATCCAGCCTTTATTTAATTAAATAATAGCAATAATATATTTAATTTCACTTTAAGATTTCTACTCTAATCTTCCAACTAGACAAAAATAACCCTAGCCCTTAGAATTTAGGTATGTCAAGCAATGAAAATGCCTGAAACACATCCATTATCACTGTTATATAGATTAATGAAATAAACTGACCTACCTCCTTCACAGGTATAAATAGTTAATTATTTTATTCCCTTTATGCTATTTGAGGCTAAAGCAAAACACAAATATCACCTTTCTTCCCCAGCCCAGTCCTATTTGTTTCTGAGGAATGTTAATCAGCTTCCCAGTGCCAGAAGGCTATAATCACCAACTACTAATTAGTTTTAGATAATGATACTGGTAATGAGCCTTTAGTTCCTCAGAGGCAGTAGACTGAGTTTGACTCAAATGTATTCAGTTATTTATCAAGGATGTAACTGTGACAAGCAATTTGAATGGCTTAAGCATATTTAATGCCAAACATTTGACATTAATTTCATAGTATCAACACACCTTTTTTGTACAGATTTTCTGAAGTAACAGCTGGCTTTAAATTAACTTTCAATAAGCAGTTACATTATTTGTCTCATTACCATTTTTTTTCTTATTCTCTTAGACATCATTATTACTTCTTGGGCAGTCATTTAATCACCCGATGGGAGAATGCTTAATTGGAGAAGATTTTAAAAGGTATAGACTTCCCTCTTGGAAGTCTGTACCCACTATAACATCAAAGGCTACATACCTCTATATTTATTAGGCATTAAGTTCTCTTTTTGTTTGTAGCTTGGTAGGTTTGTCACATGTAAGGTTAGAATGTGTTGGATGTATCAGCTGGGAGGGCTGAGGAAACTGATTAGTCTCTTTCACGCAGAGCTATTTCTACACTAGTCAGATGGACTGTTATTCTGTATGCTCCAGAAAGTTATCCTCTAAACTTGGAGTACTGTTCGTCTTTATAGCAGATAGAAAATGATGTTGCCTAGCAGATGACTGCTATGTATTCTGCCATTATTAAATATCTGGAGCTGTAGTGGGGTAACAGAAATGAGATGTTTTAGTACCCGAGGTTGTCAGTTTAGTACTGCCTTTTCTCCCTGATAAAAGTATGTTAGAAGACCATTATGTTTAATGTATAACTGTGGAAAAACACCATGCTTATTTCCTTGTTGTACTGTATGTAAAAAAATGAAGGTAGGGAAAACAAAATGTAACTTGCTTTTCTTCTGCTTCTCTATGCTCCTTTTAAACACTATTGGCTTTATTTGGCCTTTAAGGACTTAAAGCAGCAAATCCCTGTCAGAAGATTAATGGTGCAAGAAATGTTGGAGTATTCTGCTCTTTTTTTCCCATCTCTTTCTTAGTCTTTCCTTGGCTCTTCAATTCTTTAGAGTAAAAGCTAGAATCTCATTCTTTCTCCTGGAAGCTTAAGCATTAAAAGACCTATTTTTTTTGTCTTGTTAATGTGTTTAAATTACAGCTCTGAAGATAATTTTTTGTGGCACACAAAGTCCATTGTTGTTTTGTTTTCATGATTGAAATTTCCCCAGTATGACTGAAATGTTCTTAGTTTTGACCAGCTGAGCATTAGAGACTAGTTTATTATCTTGTATAAGTATGTGACAAGCAGATTTCAACGCATATATAACTGTGGTTATAGCATCAAAGAAATGTCTGATATGTAATGTAATAAATGTATTCCATTTATTAAAGCATCCCTCTAAGGACTGCCTTGTTTTTGTTCTTGCAGTAAAGTTTCTGTTAGTAATGAAAAATACAACAATCATAGATGAGACGTGGAGTTGTACTCTCCCATGTGATCCTTTTAGATAGCTTAAGATATCTTGAATTAGTTTCTTTGCAGTTATGCAGCTTTATCTGAATGGAGAATAGTTTCCAGCTTGTTAGTATGTTCTGTGGGAAAATGGTAGAAAGGAATTGGAGCTCCCTTGTTCTGGGAAAGAAATAAACCCTAAGCTTTTTATTTCTTAGCTGACTGCTAGAATCTTACACGAACAATAGAATTTCCTTTTTTGTGAGGCATGTTCTACAATAGCGTAGAGCAAATGTGACTCAGCTCCTGAAAGAACCCGTGCCTTTCCTAGAATAAGCATCTAGGCTGGATCTTAAGTGAATGCTTCCATCAAACCTGAGAAAGGCATCTAAAGATACGCTGCTGTCTATAAAATTTTTGTTCAGCCTATCTTTAGACAGTCCTGTTCTCTTCCTGATGACTGATGGCTGTTCAATCCATTCTTGAGCACTGTGTAAATCACGTGGCAGCTCTTCTCAGTGCTGTTCTCTGATTTGAGACCAAGCACCGAAATAGAATTATGTATCCTTATATAAGACCTTTATTTAATCATTCTTTTATTTATTTATTTTTAATTCTTAGAATCTCCTGCAGCTACTGTTGAATTGCTTTTTCTTTTGCTGCGTCATGCTCTTCAGAGGTTTTTTCTCACAGACTGATTCACAGCAATTGTGCGAAGTTATTAAGAAGATAGTATTGTAACTATTTCATGTGCTTGTCAGATCCACTTACCAAAGGTATGCTTTATTTAATTTGGAGGAGAAAAAAAAGCAATCACAATTAATAATGAATTTCTAACCCACTGACGTAAAGGAGATTGAAATGAAGATTTCATAAATGAAGTGTAAAAGTATTAATAGCTATATTTGCTGCTATTCACTTCATAGGAATTCTATGGTAAAGTGTATTAAGTTATAGTGTTACAGCCCTGCAAATGTTGGTGCAAATACTCAAAAGTGTAATAAAAAATATATGAATATTTAGCTTTTCAGTTTCAGGTCAAACTCCATCCTTTCATTGTAAAAACTGCATATGGAAAAAAGGAGCTAAGGTTTTCTCTTTACTGAAAAGGAAAGTGGAAGATCAGATCAGCTATTTCCTTTGATGTTTTCACTAAGATGCATAGAACTGAAACGTCTGCTATGAACACAAACACCCATTCGTCTGATGCTCAGCTTTATTTCAAAAAAGTCCCCCTCAAAAACCCAAGCAACAACAACAACAACAAACTTTCCAAATGTTGCAGCCTCATAATCAGTCCTGGTGCAGACTGAAGATATCAAGAGATATCAGCAGTGGCACAGAACCTGTTTCTGTTCTAAGTGAGAGCCTGGGTTCACATAGGTTGAGCTGTTTTCTACTTTTCTACGCAAGTGTTTCACATGAAAGTTCATTTCAAAATACACTTTCTGCATATTATGATTGTACAAAGCAATGTTTTTTTGTTTAACGTAATGGATGACTGCAAGGGAACTGTTAGTTCACAGCTCTTAGCTGGTGATTGAGAACCTGGTGAAGAGGTGTGGGTAGGGAGCACAGGAAGATTGTGTGCACCTGTGGGTGGTCTCCACATGAGCAGAAGGGGTGGACATAGAATGGAGCCCACCTGGGCTCATATAAGGGCCAGCCATGGGTGGGAGGACTTCTCTTGGCCCTAGGCTGCTTCCTGAGAAGGGGTGCTGCATTTGCCAGAGAATCAGGTGGGTGAGTTTGGCTCTTTTTTCTGTGTATGACTAGTGGCCTGTCTGTGAACATTTGATCTGGCACTGCCAAGAACCTGTCAGAAACAATTCCGCTTTTTTGTGAGCAGAACAAGGACACAACTATACGAAGGATTGTATTTATAGAAAGAGAAATGTCTGTAACATAAAAACTATAGTAAGTGAGGATAATACTACGAGGGTAAGATAATTTCTGAGTAGCTCTGCTTAACTGTAAACTTTGGGAACCAGGATGAAATTTGGACTAGATGAGCATAGAGGTCTTTTTCAATGTTGATGATTCTATGAAATCTTGAATGAGAATCAGTTTACTTCGTATTCTTTTGTTTAGCGCATTTACAATCTTGTCTTCAGCTGTTATACATTCTAGCTTTAAGGTAAAAGAATGTGAAATCCCAAGCCTGGCTATTAATACTATTTCTCAGCTATTTCTGACTGCAGAGTTTTATTTGTCGATTGCTTTGTGATATTTCTGTTGTCATAAATTGAGATATTTAAACACAGTAATTCTGATGTAGTGAAATAAACGTAGCTTTATTTAGATTGCTGCCCTTGGTTGAGTTAGTTACTTCATAGTAGCTCATATGGTGCCATGTTTTTGATTTGTGATGAAGCTAGTGCTGATAGCACTCTGATGCTGAATAGTGCTTATAAAGGATCAAGGACTTCTGTTTCTCAAGCTACCTACTGGGAAGGAGGCTGGGGATACGCATGAAACAGAAATGGGGCACAACCGGTACAGCTGACTCTAAATGGCCATAGGAATATTTCTTATTGTAAGACATCATTTTTGTAGAGGAGCTGTTAGGTTACAGCTTGAACTGGTGATTGAGTACGTGGTGAAAGAATGTGCTGGTCCAGGGAGCGCAGGAAGATTGTGTGCACCTGTGTTCCACACATGAGCTGAAAGGATGAAGCCTCCCTTGGCCAGCTACTAATAGGAGGGTATCCCCTGGGCCTAAGCTGCTTCCTGAGGACTGCTGCATGGCCAGTGAGCCTCTTCATCAGTTGAGTGAGTTCCATTCTTCTTTCTTTATGTAACTATTGGCCTACCTGCAAATACTTTACTTAGCATCACCAAGAAACTGCCAGAAGCAATTTTTCTTCTTCATAAGCAGGACAGTGCTTAACAGTAGAACTAAAGAAAGCTGGCTGAATGGCTGTTGTTGCTCAGGGACTGGTTGGATATCAGATGTCTGGTGGTAAGCAATTATGTTTTCATGCTTAAGAAAAAAGGTGCGTTTATTTTGATGATACACAAAACTTTGTGTGTCACAACTCTTGAGTGGTACTTGAAGATCAAGCAGATTCTATGGAACAGTTTTCCTGTAGCAGATAACTTTTTATTCAGTGACCGTATTGTATTATGTAGTTGATC
Source organism: Phasianus colchicus (assembly GCF_987193195.1). NCBI lineage: Eukaryota > Metazoa > Chordata > Aves > Galliformes > Phasianidae > Phasianus > Phasianus colchicus. The sequence goes on along the minus strand of NC_143440.1, from coordinate 9,756,911 downwards.
ATTTGGTGCATGCACAAAAATATTTTGAGTGGTAATACAATGAATCAGTTTACCCAAGTAAAATTGTAAAAACACCAGTTCTGCTATAGGCTCTTATGAGACATTTCACTGCTGTTTTTTCTGGCTTACTACTATACCAAGTCTGTCCAACCTGTGGAGCATGTTTGGCCCAGCATGGGCTTGTGATTCAGCCCCCCCTGCCCTTTGATTTAAAGGCTCATTTAAATAATTTCAATAAAGGCTCTCATTGCTCAGCAACACAGTGTGCTATTAATGCTGTGTTGACTGAAAGCAGGGCACAGGGAGGCAGTGCTATGCAGTACTGACTCAAGTGATGGCAAATACTGTGTGTATGTTGATGCACTGCCTAAACAGAGTGTTCTGAACAGTGGAGAATACACAGCTGTGCTTTTCATTTTGATAAAGGAATTTCAAAATTGGATTATAGCACACAGTTGGAAGGGAACTTTTGCCATCTAGTAGTACACCCAGGTCCTTCTCAGCAGGGCTGTGCTCAATCCTTTCATTCCTCAGATAGTGGGGGTTGCCACAACCTGGGTGTGAGACCTTTCACTTGGATTTGTTGAACCTAATGAGGTTTACCTGCATCCACTGCTCAGCTTGTGTAGGTCTACGTGTGACATCTTGTCCCTCAAGCACGTCAGCTGCACCCCACAGCCTGGGATTTCAAGACTGCCAAAAAATAATCAATTTATGTTTGCAAGGCCACTTTCAGTTGATATAAATTCACAACTTGCAAATTTTCAAATGGAATTTATAGACTTGCAATCAGATGTTCAGCTCAAAAATCTGACCACATCTCTCTGCTGGACTTTCAGAATTCCCATCTTAGTGGAGGAAAATATCCTTCGCTTCACAATCACGCCTTATTCAAGTCATTGCTTTCTGACAGTACGTGCATTCTGATCAATAATTGTCAAGGGTGAAGTACAGGAAGAGTAAAATGGATCAACAATCTGATTAACACTTGAGAAATCACTAAGTTGCAGCCACTGCCATCAAACCAGACTGGTGTATCTGTTTCACAAAAACAAGGTCAAACACCCCACTAAGTTTGGCTTTGTTTTCTCTTTTTTTAATGTTTTAAGTAAAACACTTTATGTTAAAATATTTTGTTACTTATGTATTAACAATATTTTGTGAGGGCTCCTCTGAAAGTAATGCCTCCTGTTTTATTGTGTCAACCCTTAACATCAGAGATGCAGACTGGTGATATGGCAGTAGGGGTTAAACATTCCCACCAATATCCTTTCACGTGTTGTTGCCATTTGCCAGATGGTAGCAGAGGGATAGTCTGACAAAATGGTGTCTGATATGGAAGTGTGGATGAAGCAAAAGTATATCATTAAATTCCTCCATGCAGAAAAAATTGCACTCACTGACATTTGCCAATGCTTGTTGAACATTTCTGAACAGTGGATGTGAACACAGTGAGGCAGTGGGTGGTATGTTTCAGAAGTGGTGACAGGGGTGACAGATCTTTGCTGGTGCAGATTGTTATAAGTGCAGAATGCAGGCTCTTGTTCATCATTGGTGAAATTGCACAACTAATGTTGGCGCCTATTTTGAAAAATACTGTTTTGTGGCTGAGAAGCTGCTCTATCAAATAGTGTTATTGTGCTCTTTGAGTCTGTTGCCATTTCCATGGAAACAAGTAGGAGGCATTACTTTTGGACTGACCAATCTATATGTGGCCCAAGACAACTTCAATTCTCTAAATGCTGCCCAGGCAATCTTAAAAGTTGGATACTCATGTTCTATACCTTGCAATTTCTATGAGAATTTTGCAGGATGAATGTGAAGGTGGGGATGGGTTTTTCATGCTCTAATCAAAGTGCAAGTGTGTTTCTTGCAGAAAACATACATTGGAAGAGTCAAAGAATTTGGGAGAGGAACAAGCTCAAAACACTGAGAAATCAAAGCGTGGTGATAGAACAAGAAGGCAAAAGGGAAAGGATGAGGGTGAAATAAAACAGTCAGGTTCCACTCCCAAGGATCAACTAACTTTTCCTTTTTGTCTTGTAAACGCATAATGTACATGGACATTTTTTCCATTTATGCCATAGCAATTTTCTACTTTTATTATAGCAATTTGAAGTGATTGCAGCTTACCAAGGTGACAATAAGAGTACATTTCTTCAGTGAAGGGCTGATGTTTCACTAATTAGGCATGCCATATTGTTTCGTATCGTACAGCATCTTCCACAGGAGGGTTGTGATGTGCCTGAACAACAAATGCATTGCTCTTTGCTCTTGACTTGAGCTTCTGTATTTATTTGGCAAAACCCCCTACTATCGTGATTTGTATTATGAACCTCCTGTCAGCTTCTGTCAGTTCTCTGCAGCCATTCTGCTGCATGAGAAATGTACATCACAGACTTCTCAGGCAAGGGCAGGAATGTTTAACAGCCTCTTAAATGTTGGGAAAGGACAAAAGAAAAGAGCAAATTCTGAACGCATTTCTCCAGTGAACTTCTGAGGGTAAAGTTCTCTTTGAAAAGTTGTCTTTGAAGTCTGAGAAATATGACAGAGCAAGAAATACAGTGGCAAGTACTACTTGGATGAGTTCTGCCAACATTTACTATAAAGAACATACTTAGGTTGATTCTTAAACTTGCTTTTGATTTTCTGTTATCTACCCAAATGTATGAGAAAAATCCCTTTTTTGAAAAACAAACAGAAAACAACCCAATCTTTCTGTACTATAAAAATGTATGAACCAGTTTCACAAAGCTTACAAAAATTTGCCTTGTTTTTCTTTTATTTCAGTCAACGTATGAGTGTTAAAAGGACAACTTAAGCCAGGACTCTGCTTGTGACATCTGCATATGTTTTGCTGGGAAATTAAAAACAGTAGATAAGAGCATGTATAGAGAGAGACTAAGGAACAAACAGATGGCTAATCACTTGGACAAGTTATTAAGCTTTGTGTCTTAAGAACATTGTGGAACATAGAATTTTCCATTATAAGATTTTTCTAATGCTAAAAGGTGGAATTATTGATAGGAAATAACATCATGAATATTTTCAATATACCTTTTTTTCAATCAAGGAAAAGGAAAGAATTCAGATTCCTTTTAATTGGAAACTGAGCTTCCTTTCTTTATGAGGGAGTTATCTGGGCATGGGTATTTGAAAAGCTGTGCACCTCTGAATGTAATATTTTCCTTTTCTGGTTTGTCAAACAGTACTAATGAATATAAAATGAATAGGGCAGCAATGTGTTGAAGCTGGCACTAATACTGAAATTGCCAGAATATCTTTAGTTACGCTGACAAGCCAAAATTGAACGCTTCTCTTTCTAAGATCAGAGCACTTCTAATATTTTAATATGGGTATTTTAATAATTTTCTTCTGGAGATTTTCAGCTTGTCTGTTTCTGAGGAGAACAAATCTTTACTCAAAGTTCAGCTCAGTGGAAATTACTTTTTGGGAAGTTTCCATACAGAACAGAGATGCTTTTTCTTTTTTTTTAAGGGGAAAATAATCTGGTAGAATTTATAGGGGATGGCATTATCTTATTTGGATCAGACTTTTGAAGATTCTTCCATTCTGCTATTCCAGTTCACTAACTCATGAAAACCATATTCAGTGTCCTCATTTTCTGAGTCTGTCTTGTGGGCTTGATTTTACTTTATGATTTTTTATGATGCTCTATTGTGGCAAGAGAATTTACATTGGAGAACAGACCGTATCCCATAAGGAGTATAACCTGATGGATTAAGGAACTTGGCCTGCAGCTTTAGTGGAGTATGACATACCTCTTAGAATTTGTGGTAGTACATCTGGTTCAAGATATCTCCCTTTTTATCTAAAACACACAAAACTCTCCTGCCTGCCCTGAAACACTTTTGTTAGTAATTTCAACAAAAGGGCTTTAAACAGGTAAGGATGTGATTGACCATGGCTCACTGCCGTTTCTCCTTGCAAAATACAAGGGAGACGATGTCTGCTGTAATTGCAAAGCAGAGTGCTCTTTTTCTGAAAGCAGTTTTCTGTTCTGCCAGGAAATATGTTTAACCTTGAATTTCCAAATTTGGTGTTGTGAAATGGTATGTAGTTATCTTCTGAAACTCTGTAGTTTTTTTTTTATTGTGAAGTCAGTATTCCTGAGAAAGAAGCGACTCAGCTGTTCATTTACTCATGCTCCTAAGTGTGGCTTAAAGATTTCTTCTAGTTCATTTTCATGTGTAAAAGACTTTACTGTATCTTGCAGGAAACAAATGGGGGGCAGGGAGGGGGGGGAAGTAGCTTACTCATCAATATTCAAAGTAAATTTAAGATATTTTAGTATTTGTATGTGATCACCTGAGGTAACTGGTATTATGCAGAATCACAGAATGGCCAGGGTTGGAAGGAACCTCAAGGATCATGGATCTCCAACCCCCTGCCACATGCAGGGCCACCAACCTCCCAATTTAATACTAGACCAGGCTGCCCAGGGCCCCATCCAACCTGGCCTTGAACATCTCCAGGGACGGGGCATCCACAACCTCTCTGGGCAGCTGTTCCAGTACCTCACCACTCTGTCTGTAAAGAATTTCCCCCTGACATCCAACCTAAATCTTCCCTCCCTCAACTTAAAACCATTTCCCCCTTTTCTGCAGTTATCTACCCTTTCAAGGAGTTGCAACATAATATAGTTTTTAAAGAGAGGCACAATAAAAATTAGGACCACAAGAGTAGATCTCCATGCTTGTTTTTCTTTTAAATATTATTTCCAGGATTGCTGTCTTAGCTAGGTGACGTGTATCTCATCCAAAGGCAACTTCATGCAGCCCCATTTAATTAACTTGAATTTTTACAGTAGTTACTGTAGTTTAACAGGAGCTGAAATGGAAAATAGATGAGGTTCATTTGAGTCTAGTCTGGAAGACATAAGTGTTCAAGTTTAAACTGAAGTGCACTTGTACTCCTTGTTCAGCTTATGCTATAATATAGTGTCTATTAAAAAATCTGGTAAACCCACCTGAAAATTTTCAGTTGTTCTAAAGAATATTTTTAAAGAGAAGGTTCTATTAGTACTGCCTCTGTCCTCTGTAATTTTTATTAATAGTGTTCTTTTACCTTGGTCTTTATACCCTGGGATTTTCAGGGATTGGATTAGGAGTCATGGAAGTGGTGTTGCTTGCCATTTTAAAAACATAAGTGACAAAAAAAACAAGCACCATACTGAAAGCAAAGCAAGAAAAACCCAGTGTCTTTACCTTCTCGATTCAATGAGAGGCTAAAGAAATAATAACAGAAAATGAAAGAATTTGACAAATGTGGCTTTCTAACCTTCGTCCTCATAATGATGTTTTATTCATAGTAAGGTGCTTATGCAGATCTACGCTTCATTGGAATATTTTTCTATTTCTTAGAAACTTCTGGTGTTTCAAGTTTTTTTTCCCCTCTATTTCACACTGGTATAGTATGATGTTTTGATCCATCAGCATTTGAGCCCTTTCATCTCTGGGAAGCACGCTTGTGTACATTGACTTGCTGCATACAGCAGCTGCATAAAATGATGGAGATGTAAATCTCTGTTCTGACAGGATCAAGTCAGGCAGAAGCTGCTACGCTCCATGCTTCACTAGCAAAAGAGAAACAGGAATACATTTATTGACATAATATAGATACAATATAGTGATCTAACAGCTTCACAGGATTTAAGATCGCTGGATATGCTTTTAATATTTACTACGTAGGGAGTTGGTTTAAACGCACACACAGGAGCCCCTCTCACCGAGTCTAAAAGTTCAGAGTGAACCCCTTTGCTTTCCAAACTACCTGAACTGGGGACGTAAGGAGCCGGGGTGTGACTGGATCCATTCCTAGCCCCAGACTTGGTCAGTGGTTTATGTCTAAGGGTTTATATGTGTACTATCAGTCTTTTTAGTTGCGTGCTTGTTTGGTTCTCAGCTGCTGAATCAGTGTCTGCCATCAGTTCTTTCAGCCTCCCCTTGTCTGAGATAGATCTGTTGTTACTGGCGGTGCTGTTGCTCGTTGTCTTCTATGCGGGTCGAAGGAAGGAGTTGAGGGGGAAAAGGGGCACAGTTGGGTTTGAAGGAGGAGCGCAGCATCAAAGTTCAGAGCAGTCTATCTTGCATTATTGAGGCAGAGTGTGGACTTCGATTTGGATCCCCCATTTCCTTGCAATTGTCATTGCAATCGGTCTATCAAGGGAGAGCAAAGTGTGTGTGAATTTGTGTATGTATGCCTCTCTTCTGGCAAATCTCCGAGCAAAGAGCCTTGAGCTCAAATTTCAATTAAAAAAAAACAAAACTGTGTAAATAGTTATACACAAAGTAGCTCATTGAAATTCCATTTGAAGCCATTAAGGTTAATCTGGGCATTTAAAAGGTCGTTATCAAGCCATTTGTTTGTTTTCAGTTGAATACAGGAATAATAATAATAAAAAAGCCTCTGAGAGGGGAGTTCACACTGGAAGAAGCATTCAGACCAAGCAAGAAAAATAAATTGGATTGATGTGTGGACAGAGAGCACTTCAGAAAAACATCTGCACAGATTTTAAAAAGATAAGCTTATCTTTTGTTCTTCCCTCTTAGTTCTGCAGAGAAGGTATATTGCTGCCATTTTTACTATTTCTGTTATGGTGAAATCACTGAAGACCAAATTGTTTCCTGAACTGTCAAAGAAACAAAAGAAAAATCACAATCACTTGGGAGATTATGTCCTTGTTCAGATAGCAAACAAACAAACAAGCAACAAAAAAAACAAAACTGTCTTACTGAGTACAGTTCAATAGTACTTGGATTAATGACAACTTATTGCATGTCACTTGCATGGTGGCAATCTTAAACATGATTTTGCATAGCACCATTAGAACTAAGTAAAAACAGTTGAAGTTCTGTCTAAGATAAAGAAAAACAAATGATTACTACATACGTATTAATGAATGTACTTGTTTGCAGATACAAGATAATGTATACTGCCTCTTGCGTTCAATGGCTGGGTTAGATTAAGTGTCAAGAAGTATTCTTTTTCAATATTCTTCAGTATTACATGTTTTTACAGTATTATGCAGAGCAGTGTTAATACAACCAATGGATAAAATTAAACATATCTTTTAGTTTTTGCTAGAGCTGTCAGCCTCAAGTTGTTTAAATCAGAAAACTTTGGATTGCAGCACTGGCTTTCTTTAATAGCAAAACAAAGCCTTAAAGCATTTATGTGCTCTTTTGTTTTAATGGTTTTATATAACACAAGGTATTTTAATTCCTTACCACGTGGGTTTCTTAAAAGCTTTTAAGATGACAGTGATTTAAGCTTTAGACTTTTTGCTGCTTTCTCTCTAATTTTCAGACCCAACTATGTGTTTGGATCTAGATCAGAAGTTCAGCCTGTTTTGCTAACATGTTTTATCCTGTCATACAAATCCACAAGTTTTGGTCTATGTGAATTGTTAGCTTATGTAAAAAGCTCAGGAATTGCTTTCAGGTTAGAAACAATCTGTCCTTTAGAGTCTATGGACTGGTAGTTCGACTAGGCTGCAACAAGGTGAATATGAAGGATGTCTCAAATGTCTCAAAAGCTGATTAAATACCAATTTAGGTGGTACTTTGAATTGTTATGCTATCAGTTTCTTTGCTTCCCCTTAGTGTTCATTCCTTTCTCTAATTATATCTTGTGTTGAAAGAGTTTGTTTTTAAACATAGAGCTTGGGAATATATTCAGCTGAATTGAAATGTTTCAAGGAGAACTCTGCTCTGTCATGTGTTTAGGGCAAAAATGAAACTTGTCATTTTAAAATGAGGGTCAGGAGGTTTTTAGAGATTAATTGTATCTTAAGACTACTTTTATGACATTTTTCACAAGAGTCACCTCCCTTTAGCCCTGTTTAACACAACTCTGCACAGAACAATTTCCTTTTGTATGTTTTGCTCTGCTTGTCTAATGAAGCTCTAATGATGCTTCTAAATGCTGCTGCAATACATCTAATAAAAACAAACAAAAAAACGAGTGCCAAAACATCTTGATCCCCTTAGGATCCTCACAGTGTACACTAAGCTCCTGTATTAATTGTAAAGCAAACACAGTAAGTCAAGGCTGCTTCTGCTGTTTGAATTCCTTAAGTTTTGCTTCAGTAAAAGCAATCTGCAGCGGCTGCTCCTGAGATGGAGTTTTCCAGAACCTCACAGACAATTGCGTTGATTGGCATTCCTAGATTACTGGGTGCTTCCAGAGAATTTATGCCTGTTACAGCAGCCACTCAGTGTTGTTACTTGATGTGAAGCAGTGTCTGAGCTATAATTTACAGCAAATTGAATGTATTTCCCACTCAATTTGAAAGACAAGCCTTCCATAGTTGGAAGGCTTGTGTCCTTTCTTACTTTTTGTTGTTTGGTATGATGGGTTTTGAGGTTTTTCTGGTGGATTTACCTTGCTGCAGCTTCTGTATTTAATTACTGTTCCAGTTGAATTCTTGCAAATCAGACTTGCTCTTTTACAGCATCTGCTTGTAAACTGTTGTGACACAATAGTTTTCTATACAGTGCTATTTACAGTGTTTCAAACTGCTTTACTGAGTCACAGGGAAAATAATTGAGTCGTACTCAAGGTACTCTACCTCCTTTATTTGTGGTGAGTACTAGTAGGGTCCTTGTTCATATCTGTGAAATCCTGGAGCTCTGAACTTAGACTGCCTGTTTCGCAAAGCTACAGAAGCTTAAGTTTGAATAAGGATTCACAGATGCAACAAAGGTCTGACACTTAGAATCTGTCTCAGCAATAAGAGAAACCTGCATCACGTTTAGTCTGATTTTCAGTGTGTGCAGTGAATCTTTGTACATGTTTTTTTTCTTGAGTATGGTCAGTGTGAGCTGGTAACATAATGAAATTGTCTTCGGTGAGCTTCACTTGTTCTTCTTACCAACTTTGCTATACAGTTTTCTTATTGAGTATATAATAGTCTTTTTGTTTAGTTTGCCCCTAAGTGGTGTTCTTTGCAGTATGAAATTTAATTTCCTTAATTTCTTTAATATCAAATTCTTTAACTAAGGTTGTGCAACAAGATTTGCTTTTAGCTAGCTGCCTACTGTAGTTATTCTTTCTATTTTGACAGTTTTTGCTGACAAATCACTGGCTTTATTTAAAAAAAATATATATAGTTTTGTGCAAACATGGATCTTCTTTGCTTTGCTCATTGCTGAATTTGGACCAGAGAGAAGCTGCCTCTTGTTACTAGAACAGATAGATTCAAGGACTGGAAAGATCCTCTTTATCCCTTAGCCTTTCTGATCTCATTCTGTTTTGCTCGAAGAAGATTATAGTCCCTTACATTATGCTGTCAGTGCCAGTTGTCCCTTCTTGCTCTCTTTCCCTAACAAATTCTCATCTAAACCGATGCAGTGTTTGTGCCTTTATTGGTTTAAAAGTAACTATGTTGCTTTAAACCAATGGCTATACTCTGTTTTTAATGTGCTTTTGTGATAATTAAAGTGTAATTGCTGTGTTGTGGCAAATTTAGTAGCCATGCTCAATCGTTCAGGCTATTTGTAAAGTCTGCAGTTTGACATCTACTCAGTGTTTTCAGTGCTTGGTTCCTAATCTCCTTTTGCTTTTCTGTAACTTATGTTTGTGAGCAGCAGGGCTATTTTTCTCCACTTTTCAGGATAAGATAGCAGTAGGGTTTTTGACAAATTCAATCTAAAAAGCAGGCTTGTTCTTCTGATCTCTATTTCTTGAGCTGCTACACAAATGTGTTAGATGCTGATGCTGATGTATTTGTTTCCTGCCGAAATGAAATATCTCATTAAAATAAAGGTATAGAACAAAAGGAATAAATGCTTCTTCATGCAGCTCCAGCTGCAAGACTGAGGCGTAATGGCTGAGCAAAAACCCAACTCAGTTGCAACTTGCTTTCAAAGGATTCAGTAATCAATAATTGCTTTTTGCCTCTATTGAGGAAAATTCTGCTTGTAATTATAGCACACCCAGTACATCAAGGCGTGCCTTTCTTTTTTATCCAAGTTATCTTCCATGTTTCCCTTCCAAAATACCCTTGTAAATGTTATAATTATTCTCAGTTAATGTAGATGCTATTTCCGTCTCAGAAGAAAGTTCTTTCTGATATGTCATATTTCAAGTTGTGTTCATGGCTTAACTAGCTCTTCTACAATGCAGTGATTGGAAGAGCTATGTGCTTTTTATTTGTAACATGGGGATATTTCACTGTTCCATTTTGTTTGATTTATCCTGTATTTCTGAAATAGACTCTATAATGTGAGATTGCTCAACAATTCTGCTGTCTGGACTGCTAATTTTAATCCTTATGACAAAGCTTAGTTTTGCTGTGCTCACTTTCCCTTTAAAACACCAGTTACTTTGCTGCCTGCTTTAGGGACATGCACACTTTTTCTTGCAATGGAATGTTATGTTTATATATCAGTTCTCAAATATGCTATATGTAATTGCTTTTCATCACAAAGGCCCAGCTTTTTGCATCAAGAGCCTGGTCTATCTCTTTAAAAAAAAAAAAAAAAAAAAGAAATGGTATGCATCTCTGCAATCACTTCATATGCTTATGGCACTCATTCCTACAGAGGGAAGTTAGTTGCCCATGCAGTGATTCATAATATTAAATGAAGTGCACACAGTGCTATTTAGACATGAGATTGTATATACACATGGACCCCTGAGCTCTTGCTTTGGGAACTTGGTTCTTCATGCCAGTGGGAGCTGATTTTTGTGTACTGAAATTACACTTTTGGGTAGTGTCATTGATCATCTGGTAAAGATTCCTTTACCACCGTAGAGAGATCCTCCTGTGTGGAAATGTTGAAGGAAACTTCAACTTCTAGCTTATGAAAACAATATTTTATAGTGATTTACTCTGAATATTGGGGAAAAAACACAGCTTGTATTTATACCACAGTAACTGATACTGTGTGTAGTTATTGTTCCAAAGCAGAAAATTGATTGTGTAAGAAGATTGTCAATGCACTAAGCATCATTTTGTGCCTAGAAAACTGGGCACTGAAAAAGTTTCTTAGTTAAAGAGTGGTTACTTACTCTTGCTTTGCTGTCTTACCTCTTTGTTTAAAAATTTGGGGTAAAACTCTTCATAATAATTACTTCAGTATGTTTTCATACATGAAATATGTCACAGAATGGCAGAAATGAAGATGTTTTTTCTATATAAACACTTATTTTCTTTTGAAGCCAGGGAATTAGAGAAGATTTAGGCAGGAATGAAGTAATAAATTTCTTAGCTTTTAAAAAGTAAAATGGAGTGTTTTTGAATATTGAATAGTGACTGTGCTAAATGAAAAATCTTTGTCAAGGCTGGTGAGTAGTTAGTACCAAATCCAGGAATCAGTCTATTTTCTTGGAGAAGCAAGATTATATGTACTTGTATTATATGTATTATAGATGTATTAGTATGTATATGTATTATTGAACTTATAATGTTGGTGGCACTGAGCAAGTGATGGGCTAAGAGCTCATGATTCTAGATTTGAATTTGACTACCTATGGAACAGTTTCTAATTATATTGAATAAGGTTTTAGTTCCCAACTGGGATTAGAAGTTTGAACTTGAAACTTCTTTCAGGCACACAGCAGTCTTGCAAGAAGCTTGTTACAATCACTATGTAGCTGATTTGTTTATACTCAGCCCCTTCAGTTACTGCCCATTAACAACTTTATTAACGGGGTCTGGGAAACACTCCCATGCTTACTGGACTTTGTAGTGAATGCTATGTGAATTTCTAATAAAGATTTTAATTGCTTTAATTATCAGCTTGTAGAGATTAGTTCTGATGAGGTAAGAACCAGTAGCTAAAAGAACTGCCAGAAAGCATAAGTGCAATTTTCCCTAATCCTTTCTCTCAGGTCTCAGTGGGTCTTAGATCCAGCAAGGCAGGTGGCAGGGAGAGTGAAAATGGAGCTAGAGTAACAGGAAGCTTTTGTACTTGTCCAGTCAAAGTAAGGGAGTAGGATCGATTGTAGTGGGGACCATTGGAAATTAAAGAGAAGAGGGGGAATAGTTTCACAGATGACTGTTTGTTCTTGTTGCATGTGTAGAAACAAAAGGAGGAAAAAAAGATGCTGGTGATAAGGAGCTTGTCTCCCTTTGCTTAAGTGTTTACATCTCCCACCTATCACTGGTGAAAATGCACCTGAGATTTTTTTGGAGGTTCTATCCTCCTTTTTTCTTGTTGTTTTGTTCTTGCAGCTGGAGAGGAATGTTTTTATGCAAGGAGATGAATCAGGGAAACGGCTTTGTTCACATATAAGGGATCTGCTTCTGTCTTGTACACACACATTTCATATCATCAATTTCACCTCGCCTTTCCACAGTTCAGCTTCTTTGATCAGAACATAGCAGCTTCAATGTTTATAATCTGTTGCCTTGTAAAATTAACTGGTAACAGGAAGCTGAGTAACCAAAGATAATTAGTTACCTGTGACAATAAATACTTCTGCAAATATACTGTCAGAGGGGTGTTACTCTATTTATGTAAAACTTCCATTTGATGCCAGGTTTAATAGTTAAGTCTAGGGCAGGTAACCTGTGGTGAAACAATGATAGAAGTTCTGTCTCTTAAGATGAATGGAGGTGTGGCACAGCTTTCAACTCCATGAAAATCCAGGGCTAACTGTCATTATCACACACCGGAGCCTTTGCTGTGACATGTGTCATGCAAAACAGATGGATCTTACTAAGTATTAATACCAAATGTGTTGCATTGTAGGTCTGTCCACTGGATGTCACTCTTAGCCTAAATCTGTGCTAGTTCAATGCTAATGCATTTGTCTTTGTAGGTGGTTTATTTAACCTCGTAGCTTTAAGAATTATGGCTATTATTGTTTTTAAGAAAAGTTAGTGCTGAAAATGTTAATGATCTGTGGAATTAGTTTTTTACTTGTGCAGTTCCAGTGTATTTCTGATAAGGGGATGAATTTGTTAAATGAAACATAATAGCATATGGAATTGATTGGATAAGTTCTTTTGGTATTAAGAAAATGCATTAATATGAATGTTGTCAACAATTCCCCCGTGCACAGTAGACCCAGCTTTCTGCAATGTTCTCATATACTTAAGCAAATACTAAATAAGAAAAGGTTAAAATTGGATTGTCTGAATCTTTATTACTCACTGGTTCCATTGAAAAGTCTGCTAAATCATCATTGTTTAGATAGACAACTATAGATACCAATGGAAAACAATTTTGTTGTGAATCTTTAACAACTCAGTTTTTCTTCTCATAAATTCTTGTGGATAAATGCACATTTATCCACAAAAGATAGACTATACTCTGTATTCATTAGCATTTATTCTATTTTCAATAAGGAGTAAGGTAATATTTAATAAGAATAAAAATATTACTTTTGTTGGTTCTGCTTTTCAGAAGAAAAATTAAACTCCAGTGTGGCTGAAAAATTACTGCATTTTTTTTCCCCTGAGAAAATAGAAGCAAGAAGTTCAGAGGTTAACTGGATATCCAAGGATAGTTTTCCTTCTGCTGTCTAGAGAAAAAATGTCATAGCCTGCCAGACAGTATCGCTGTTCACTAATCCCTGACATGTGGCACTTCCAGTTCGTAGTTAAGAGAATAACTTCCTGTGACTTTAGGGAGCACTGTGGACCCAGAGGAGAGAGCTTTCCATGGTCTAAAGGATTATTTGAGGATACATATCCTCTTTCTCTTTTTGAGAGCTGCTTACTGCCCTTGGAGTAGTAGGAGCTTTCTGAATTGTGGTGTGATGTTGTGGGACTGAGAGGATGCCAATACTGTGTTGGCATCTCCTAATTCTCTGTAGAGCCTCTACATGCATGAGTATGCATTTGTTTTGTTTTTTTTTTTTCTCATGTGGAACATGCACAGATAAAGCCATTCCGTCCTCCAGCGTGAACTGATGTGAGAGACACAGTTGTTCTACGATCCCAAGACAAAAGTGGCTGGCTTGACATGGTCAGACTATTTTCCATTACTTATTGCCCTCTTCAGACTGTTCTATACGTTTAATATACAAGAGAACGTCTGACTCTAATAAATATATCCCTGAATGTAATTTCAGGTAATGCAAGTGAGATAAATTGCACATTAATTGAAGCAATGTTCTGTGATGCTCCATTAGAAGCAGCAATTAAAAATATATCACACAGGTTATGTTTGCCTGTGTTCCATTAAGTTGTCAAAGGATGCTTCTGATTTTGTTGATTTTATTTTGTGCTGCTCCACAGGGTCGCACCAGAACTGCACACAGCTGTCCTTTTCTAATTACATTTCAATGACACAGCTCAAATTATTAGTTCTTTGGTTTGACACAAACAATGTCAGCATATGTTGACCACAAATGAGCTTTGAAATTAATGTTCCTTTAAGGTGATTTGTGATCTTCATGCCTTTGGTAGCTAAAAGTCAAATCACTTTGATTTGAAGTCAGAACAGAGGGGACAAAAAATTATATAGATTCAAGAATCTCCTTTCCTTTCCCTGTGACCACATATTGTAATAAACATGTAAATACCTCCTTAAGTAATGCCCCCTATTTATTTCCATGGAAACTACAGCACATACAAAGAGCACAATAACACTATTGGTTAGAGCAAACTCTCTGCTACAAAACACTCTTTTTCAACATAGTCATTGCTATTAGCTGTGCATTTTCACCAGTGAAGAACAAAGGCCTGCATGCCACCCTTGTAAATATCTGCACTGAGAGATGACCCACTGTTGCTGCTGCTGAGACACACTGTCCGCTGCCTCACTGCTCACATCGACTGTTTGGCTTCCATAAACACTCAGCAGGTGTTGATGAACCTCAATGGGTGCCTTTCTTTTTTTTTTCCACACATGGAGGAATTCATTGAAACATCTTTGCTTCATCTGCACTGCTGTGTCAGGCGCCATTTTGTCAGGCGCCATTTTGTCAGGGTGCCCCACTGCTGCCATCTGTCACACAGCAACAACTCTTAATGGGATACTGATGAAAAGGTTCAACATCTATTGCCATACTGCCAACAACCACCTCTGATGTTTTGTACTGGCGTAACAAAACATGAGGCGTTACTTGTTGGGCAGCCCTTGTTTGTGGTGTGAAAGTGAAGCACAAGGACCGAGTTTTGAAGTTCTAGCTTTTAAAGTTTTAGCTTTAGCTCCCACAGAGCAAGCTTCCATGCTCTGCTTTCTTAGAAAAACTTTGACTTCTAAATTGACATCTACTTGTTGAGTCTTATACTAGTTTGAATTCTTAGCGTAGAATATGATATAGCAACAGATTATTTATAAGGTAGATTTAACTCCTGCTAGTATTTTAAAATGCAAATTGTATGTATTTTTTACATTGTACAGCTTAAACTTTCAGAATTATGTTTAGAAAGTGCACTTGGATTGGTCACTAAGGAGTTGAATTGGTCTTATTGAAGAAGGCATTCACCTGTGTGAAGGCATTTATATGCAATTGGAGAAATTCCCTTCATTATTTTCATGAGTCATTTAATGTATGTTATAGAATAGCTAAAAGCCTATTTTTCCTCTGTCATTGCATCCATTTCCATAATTGTTTACTTTTCAGGATGTGTAGTTATTCCATCTCATCCCCATTATATTCTTGCATTTGGTGGTGAAATGTGAAATTTTAATGAGTTTAATTGTGTAATAATTTGTAATAGCAGTCGTCACAATTTTTCTTTCAAAGGGCAGGTGTTTGTAAGCATGATCTTCCTCCCTTTTTGTAACTTCCCCTTGAAAAAGGAGAGACATGAGCTGAACAGCATAATGCAGCTATACAGAACAGCTTTCCATCAATTTCTATAAAGGGATGCTCTTAAGGGGCTGTTTCCGTTTGCATTCTCTGTACTTGCTGCATTCGTGTGTTCATTCAGTTGACTTTTGATTTAAAAAAAAAAAACTCCTTTATTCATATTTCTAATATTGAAGACAAAATTGTGCAGAACTGATGATAAAGAAAAATGGTGTCATTTTGAGGAGAATATCACAGGTGATGCTTGGAATTTACTTCTGTGCTGAAGTAGCATCCCTTAAACATGGTCTTAATCTTGCCTGAGGGAATTTCAGGAGCTAGAGGCCTGGAGCTTAGGTGCACTTATAGGAATGCTTTCCAACATGATCAGTTGTTCCTCTAAATTCTGCTCATTTGTTAAACTGGATTACACTTCAGTAGTAAGGTTATTTGGTGTTTATTCTCAAATATGGTTTGTTCTTTTATAAACTGGAAGAAGTTACACTGTTTTCCTGAATTTGGGAGTAAGTCTTGCAGTATTTTTGAAATATGGATTTAGCTGTAGCAGTAGCAACAGTGGACTATGTCTAGGTATTGAAGAAAAATACCCTTATTAATATTTATCTAATACAGCTTCTGGAGCGTGTCTGCTTCACCTGAGATAACCAAATCAACAAAGTCCTGGAAGGGATAGAGAGCTTAAAATACAAGCTTAATGAAGTTCATAAATAGATGTTTCAAGCAAGGGAAAACAATATAAATAAAGATTACATCTTATCTCTTATTCTAGAAATTAAATGCAAGAGTGTCCCTGAACAGCAATGGAAACCAAATTTTTCCCCTCTATATCACAGAATCCATACACAAATACTGGCGTGGCATTTAGATTGTCTTAGTCATTGACAAACGTGTAAGTTTTCCTCCCACAGGTACTGATCCAAGCAGATGGGCTTAGCCTTGCACAGTGAATCTTTCTGCTACTGTGGGAATTCGTTGCTAAGAGTCAGATTGGAGGGTATTGATCTAGCGTACTGTTCCAATTCATTGTGGGAATCATTTTAAGAATGAAACATAACAGCCTGAAATTATTTTTCAGAAGGAGAAATTCACATAAGAAAATGCAGCTCAGTGTTGCTAACCACATCAGTGCTTTTTGAATAAGGCTGGCTTGGTGGCACCTGAAGTAGAAGACAATTTCCTGAATTATGTGTAGGAAGAGGTTAATAGCTAACCTCTGAGTTTATGGTACTGACAGTGGTGTCTCTAGGAAATGTGAAGCAACAGGGAGCAACAAAAGTGCTTGACGCTCATCTTTAAATGCTATTTATTTACAGACACCTGTCTTTAATCCTATTATGGCTAGCATTCTCACTTCTAAAATGGCTTCAAAGATTAGGCTATTAAAATTAAGCTGGTTATTGATGTCAATTTAGAAATGCTCTCCCTGGGTCGGGATTAAGATACGTGGGTTAAATTGAATTGCAGCTTTCTACAGGTGTTTGTTTTATGCTGAATAGGAATTAGCTTCTCTAATCGGTCTCTCAAATCTAGTGCAATTCATGGGAATAAAATTTGCTTTTGGAAATTAAAGCAGGAAACATAGAAATATATTTCTTGTTTCATCAAAACCATCTAAAATGTTAAGTATAGATAAGAAATCAAGTACTGGTGGGTTCTTTTTGTTTATTTTGCAAGAAAAAAAGAGTACTTGGACAACTGAGGAGGAAAAGACAGCAGAAGTAAATAAAATATTAAATCACACTCCTAATTCTGCTTAGAGGTCCTCTAAGATATGAAGAGATGCCTTAAAAATTGCATTAAAAATAGCATCTATGGCACTATTATTCCTTTTTATCTTATTTTTTTGTGTATGATGCATGTTGGTCAGTCCACTCTATCTTAAGTACTTTAAAAAAAAAAGTGTGCCTTCATTGCAACTGCCTAGATTCTTCTTTGGCTGTCATGGCACATCTAGCTTGTAACTGACCATAAATGTCATCATTTCTTTTGTTCTTGCATTTGTAGTTTAGACTTGTTCTCTTTTTTATTGATTTTAGAGTTTCTTTTATATGAAATTCTAAAAGCAGTGGGTTCTTGCTGCTGCTGCTTTTTATTTTTTTTAAATCATCTATTTCCAGAGTTTATTTAAAAAAACAAAAACCAGCGACAACAACAAAACAACAAACAAGCAACCAGCTATATTTGGGAGTTACAGCTGAAATTTCAAGCATTTCTAAGACAGATCTCTTACCCTTAAGTAAGATATTTTGACATTTTTGCTTCTTCACCTCTTAAGGTATGTTCAGCATCTCACTGGAAGCCTTGGGAATTTTTATTGGGAGGTTATCACTGTAGAAATAGTTGATGGCTTAGTAGTAATTTCATGCCACAGGGTAGTTGGCAGAGGAGAAGAGGCAACTGCTCCAATGTTTTAAAGTGAACTGCAGAGTGAAAACTAATGGCCATACTATATAAACGTTATTATCTTTCCTAAGATACAGATGTTTTTTCCCCTTAGGCCCCTAATGGGTGTTGGATTAAATGAATAGTCTGGTAAGAAAGTAGCTGAAGGGAGGCCATTGAATGAAGCTTTGTAAAATGAGTTCAATTTTTTCCTCTGTTGCGTTTCTGCTCTTTTCTTAAGGAAGAACACTAAGCACTGCTGTTGTTACTCCATTATACTGTTTTATGTTATCTGTGTCATGCTATTTGCATTATATGTGCCTGTGTCAAATTTTCTGTGTTTTTTCTCATTAAACACAAATTATCAAAGCAGCCTGGTGGAAATTAGCCTGGTGATGAGACATTGGAACAGGCTGTTGCAGAGGTTGTGGATGCCTCTTTCTTGGAGGCGTTCAAGGCTGGGCTGGATGGGGCTGTGAGCAACCTGGTCTAGTTGGAGGTGTCTCTGTCTCTAATAGGGGGATTGGAACTAGATGATCTTAGAGGTCCCTTCCAACACAAACCATTCTATGATCCTATGAATTAGGGGCTGGGTTCAGATTCTTCTGGTTTTATTCTTATAGACTTGCAAAAGTACCAAGAGACATAGATTCATAAGCTCTAGAATCTTTTTTGGGGAAGGCTATCAATTTTGACATTTCTAGTTACTGTTTTACAGCTTATATAGTGAACTTTTCTTTCTGCAGTTCTCTCCTATCAATCCATAACTCTCCAATTGTTTTCTTACAATGCTATTCATGTAGTGTTCTAGAGAATGATATTCTTGATATGTTTTAATCTGCTTTTTTTGTTATCTACATAAAATTGCAGTAATTTTCTAGCTGCCCCAACACAAAAGGAGAATTGGCCATTGTTCTTAAGCAAATGGGTCCAAAAGTCTCAGTGTCACCCATCCCATTATTCATGTTAGGAGGATTTTATTAATTAGCAAAACAACTTGCATATGACAAAATCTTTTTGCCAATAGTAGTAGCCTATCTTCTTTTTTTTTTCCCTCCAAGTTTCCCTTTTCCATATCCTGTTTTTTTTTCTTTCCAGATTAGTGTGTTGAACCAAAGATGTTATCCGAGCTTGCCTGCTGACAGTAGCATAACAAACTCATTTTTCTAGTTAAAATTTGACAGTATTTGCATTTTTCTTGCACTATATTAACTAAACAGCAGTGATGCTGCTCTATCTGCAGACCAAGTCAGGCAAACAAGAAAAGTAAATCATAACTAGGCTGCTAACCCAAATGAATGTAATAAGACATTCAAAGCTTATTTCCTATTTGAGTTCTAAGCTTTGAAATTATTGTTGACTCAGAACAAAACTGAACTATAATACTTAGTCTATTTCAGATAATTCTAGTTTGAGTATAGAAGGTCCCAAGCCAATTAATGTTAATACAAATAGCTAGAATATCTGACTTGTGTTGTATTTGTGTGTTGTCAGACATCACTAAAACTGTATTTGGAAAATGAGGAATTATTTGGGCCATAATGGCTAAAATTGCAGGCAGGAGTGACCTCCTTTATCCTGAGCAGTCTCAGAAGGGCTTGCAGGCAATCTGGAGTTGTGCACTGAGCAAATTATCTTCCATCTCAATGGAGTTTCTTCAGATAGGAGAATGAGAGCACAGCCAGGCCCTTACAAATAACTTTCTTAAACTGTAAGATTCATGAATTTCAGCATTGGTCCTCATGGTGCTACTGACAGTAATGACTCTGCTCAGATAACTTCATTTACCTTTATTAAGAGATCCTTTGATGTACAGATCCAGAGAGTTATTAAATGATCCTTGCCTCTTACTGGTTCGTAGCATCTGTAAATGGGAAGTGTTAAGCTCTTATTTTTATGGTGAGTTACAGGGTAAACTCTCATACTACTTTTATATATGTTTATGGGAACACAACTCCTAGAATGACTTGAAATACTTTTTTGGGAAACAGTAGTTCTTGGTATCATCTAAGGCACTAGGTGTATTTGAAAGCATGAACTTAAAATTCAATTATTTTCTGATACTTTTATACATCAACTTGTCATTTTTTTGATCTATCCTCAAAGATCCACACAGGGTTTCTATTCCACTTTTTATCATACTGGCCTCACTGGAGATTGAAGATTATATTTCCAGCTTATAGTAGCTCATTTCTCATTGTCAGCTGGTCTTGGTATTGCCAAAAAAAAAATGAAGAGAATGGTACCAAATATGGGAATGTACCACGTGTGCAAGTATATACTTTTAAGTTTGTTTCTTTTCTGATGTGGTAATTTAATCTGACCATTCCTGAACTCAGTGAGATTTGACTTCAAAGTTATTTCAAATAAATTCCGTAATTTAGAAAATGTGTTCTTCGAATTTAAAAGCAGTAAGACACTAACTGAGTAATTTGAAAGAAAATTACTTTGAAATCTCTTTGAAACTTGCTTCCATTGTGTTCTAATGGGACTTAAATTCTCTTCCAGATACAGTCTATTTCAAGAGAGTGGCTTCACGTTGCAATAATCCTTCTCATTATTTTTCAAGGATGTAACTCCTTTTCTTAACATACTCTGGGCAACTAATAGCAGTTTCCTGTGTCATTAGTATGCTTCTCTTTAAAAATAACACATGAAGCTCTGTAAAGATTGCCTTAGAGAACTTCAGACTAAACTGAGGATTACTGAATATCTGCAACGTTTCCACTGTGCAAAAGGGATCTCAAAATCTCTAGGTTTATTTGCATTTTCTGGACCTGAGAAAAGTCTCTGAGAGGTAGGAGATCAAGGATGAGGAAAACTAGACTTTTAGCAGCAAGTGCTGCATGAAGCATTTTAGAAAAGGCTGAGTGGGGTTACAGCACTGCCAACTTACGTCAAGAAGTCTGTAGGTGCTATTTCTGGATAGGTAATTCAACACGCTGCAGCACACCTTGGGAGAAATTCTGATTCTTTCTATGCAAGAAGACAGTTTCCAGTGCTTGATGCTAGTGCATGAGTCACTGCTTTACAGCGATTTTAGAATAAGTCCTGCTCTTCAAATGCAGTGGGGATGGTATATCTTAGTGCTTTTCTGTTTCAGTGCTCTTATAAGAATTACATTTAACTAGATGTAGCTGATGCTGTACTGTCTGGAAAGATTAAACCTGCAGAGTGTTTTATTAGACAGTTAATGTGGTTTTGTTTGTCTTAGGAAAGTACGGTGAATAGAGATGTGAGAAACTTGTCTTTTTGTAACTGGAAGGCAGTTGGCAGGCTTCTAATACAATGACCATTCCACTTGAACTAAAGATGGTCAGAAAAAATCCTGGTAAAAAATAATAAATATTACTTTGCCTTTATCAGTTTGGTCTGTGCTTTTATGTATTGAGTCATCTGAAAAAGGAGAAAGATTGACAATCACGTATGATAAGAAAAAAGACTGCAGAAAATCTACAATTTGTAATTATTCTTGCACTCATATAGTATATAACTCTTTCATGAGTTGCTCTGTATATTCCTCCATTAAATTAAAGGCTTGCTTAACTGTGTTCTCTTCCTCCCCAAGTCTTCCCAAATGCCATTTCTTGCCCCTTAAGCCTGCTTGGCCTGCCAGTCTTGAAACTAATGTATAATTATATCGTTGTGTCTTCCTGATCAGCTCTGGTCCACCTGGTCATGGAATTGTTTGAAGAATACTTGGTAGAGGCTGTGACTGCCTTTGGCTGCATGCACTGATTAGAGAAGGAACAGCTGCTTTTATGTCTTTTATTCCAGTGGTCCTTCAAATTCTGGCCCTATGTCAGACATATTTGAATGTCATTGTTCAGGTAGGCTAAATTAGTGGAGTGCACACAAGCTTTTCACATACTCAATGGTTTGCATTGTCCTTTAGAAAAAAATAATATAAAAAATATTCACTGCTTGCAGTACAGATCTCTATTGCCCACATTGTTGCATTGCATATTGTTTGAAAAGCAGGCTACTGGCTAATAACAGTCTACATTATGGAGAGTGATCTTTTCTGAACTGCAGTGTGAGAATGCTATATATTATTTTAATGAAAGATATTTTCCCTATTAGTATCTAACATTTCTGCAGTTACATGGCTTGTAACTTGTAGGTGCTCACCCACATATTTTTACAAGCTCCATAAAATACTCAGAAATGTGAAGGGTAATGTAAAATAATGACTATAAATGTGCACAAATAGCCACTGGTGATTGTTACTGCTTCCGAGAGTGAGAAGCAGAAGGTGCTCTTACTGAAAATCCAAATTGAATTGTGTTAAAATTGGCATTTTTCCTCTGCCAACAGCCTTATGTTCTAGGTATGTTGAACTCTAACTTGAGCTAGTAGTATAACTGAGTGCTGTGATGCATGTACTGAGTTTATTTAGTCACGTGCTTTGTCCAATTAGTTCACTGAGAGTATCAGGCAGGATTCATAAGACTGTCTGTAGTTCTTAAAGAGGCAATAGTGTTATGAAGAGGTAGGTAACACCAGTTGTGAAAAGAGCACTGCCATGGTGATACCAGAATGCTGGATCTGTTGTTGCAATGGAAACTATCCCTATTCCTCCTGCATTTCCTTACCATGGAAGCTGGTTTAGGTCAGAAGAGAAGGGTTTGTTTTATTGTCTTAATTTAGGCTGAGGTGATCAAGACCTGAAGGCAGCATTGCTTTCATGCCTAATTATTCCTTTTCCAGTTTCTTAGCCTTTCTTTTTGCTGTCCATGTGCTTCCCTTTCTCTGCCTCAGTCTCCTCACTGGAAAAATCCCACGTCTTGAATAATTTTTTCCCCCCACTTGACTCAATGTGCTGCATACATACATTTGGGATTTTTGATACCATTACACAGGCATTCCTGGCATTCCTGCGTATGTGTTGTTGGCCTTGCTCTGCTCTTTTCTCCAGAAAGTCAGCTGTACTATTCCTCAATTATTGAAGTTTGTCTTTTTTGTATAATTTTGCCATTGCTACCTGTAAAACACAGTAATTCCTTGCAGTGCTATCTGTAACTTTTGCCAGCCTCTCACTTTCCTGTGTCACCTTCTGGCAGTTTTGTTTGCCATACTGAGTAATTTTCCTTGTCCCCTGCAGTTGGCTTAAGCACTTACCAGAGCCTAGTCATTTGTCTACAGCCCTAGTAGAGATATATATGAGCAGACTGTGCTTCTGCCAATTTCTCTTTCCAGGTGGCAGAGCTTCTCAGAGAAAGAATACGGTGTTTGATCACGCAAGAGTCTATGAGAGGCTTTATGTTTGTCCAACAACCTGGAGAAGTGAAATAAAACTGTCATGGCATGCCACTGAGCACTGAAATGCTGTGCAAATGTCCACTTTGACCTGTTATATAGGAACTCTGTTGGAGTAGATGTATCAGTCCATTCTTTACAGAGAGAGTGGTGAGGTACTGTGGGAAATTCTTTACAGAGAGAGTGGTGAGGTGCTGGAACAGCTGCCCAGAGAGGTTGTAGATGCCCCGTCCCTGGAGGTGTTCAAGGCCAGGTTGCATGGGGCCCTGGGCAGCCTGGTCTAGCATTAACTGGTCTAGTATTAAATGGGGAGGTTGGTGGCCCTGCATGTGGCAGGGGGGTTGGAGATTCATGATCCTTGAGGTCCATTCCAACTCTGGCTATTCTGTGATTCTGTGTGATTCTTTTGAGCCTGCTGGGCATTTTATGGGAAAATCACACATGTAACTGTGTATTGCTGCTTCGCATTTATGTTTTTGCTTCTCCTAAATAAATATAGGATTTCTGAGCACCTTTGAAAATCAGTTCTTTTAAGTTTACACAGGATTTATAATGCCAGACCTAAGCACCCATATTTGAAACAATTAAAATATATTTGGCTTTTGTTGATGTCAGTGGACCTGCGGTGTCCTCTAAAAGAAAGCAGTAAACATAATTTAACTCTTTAATGGGAATAAATCTTCCACTGATGATTAAGCCGGGCTCAGAGCTACTTCAGTACTGCAGTTTATTTTAAGGAATATCTTAAAAATATTGTAGCTCATGGGATTCTTGTTTCAAAATCATGCTATCACTTCTATACAGATGTGGGTACTTGTTAAAATATAGGATCCACGTTACAGAGATTTCACAGATGAACATAACGATTCTGCTGGGTATTCATTAAGATCAAAAGAGGTCTTTGAAAACAGTAGGCAACAGATCCATTGCTGATAATAATGCTGTTGATTTAGATAGCATAAAGATATATTAATATTCATAAGAATAAAAGGTGAGTACTTAAAATAACTGTACAGTTCTACCTGGACAATACTTTTCCTAGTAACTTCAAAGGGAGCAAGATGGATCCTTCCATTAGATGACTTTTAAAAGGGTTTTCTTCTTGGACATCTATCATGCAATCAATGGAAGCTACTCCTAACCATACATGGAAGAAGTGGCATTAGTATTTCTGTAATTTAAAAATAGTAGTAATTTATTAATTCAAAAGTTGCTCACTTATTGCAGTTTGAGTACCAGTTGAGTATAGTGTCACAGCATAGAAGTGACATTATTGATTTGTATAGACATGTTGTCATAAGTGAATTTTCAGTTTGTTTTTATCCCACAAAAGGTAATGCATATATAAAAAGAAGTTTGGGCCAGAGTCCAAAGCTGCCTTCAAGGCTTGGTCCAAACTAAACATGTTTATTTGTGTTTCTTAATCATAATCCAACACTTAACATTAAGACTTACTTATCCAGACCTTTATTACGTGGGCTGCTGATTGCAATCCGTGGCAACTGTAGCATGTTTTTCCTTGTTAGAAGTAAGTAATATCAAGAAACTGCTAAGAAAAAAAACTTGCACTCCCAGCACAAATTGCCACTATATGCAGTGGTTGGGAAAATCTGAAAAACTGTATCCGCCTTGTTTATCAGCACTGCCTCGACTGTATCTTCAGGATTCCTTGAAACAAATGATGGATTGGGCTACAAATAGTAGCTAACAGAAGGCTAGTACTGCTTCATTAGTGTGAAAATTTCTTTTGCTGGGTTGCTTCTAGTGTCACAGGCTCTAACTACAATATGGACTCATAGATCTCCTCACATAATGGAAAATATTCATTTCTGAGAACTTATCAGAAATGTTTCTACAAAGTCCTTGTAGTTTTTCAAATAGATCCATTGTTTTTCCTGTTTCCCAGAATGGTTTGATGTGAGTTAAAATATTAAACTAAGAAATTAACTTAGTATTATGATTCAAGGCAGTTATTTAAGAGAAATATTGTTTTCAACATCTGGGATGGCACAACTTGTTTTGAGAATGTTGCCAAGCTTTTACCTAAATGACAGAGAGATGGGTTTGCAACTTATAGAAAAGGATGCCTTCAGATGCAGTTCTTGCATGGACTAGATTACTGTTTTTAGTTGAGTGGACTTCTGGAGTGTCATCAACGTTTGTGTGTTCTGGGACATGTGGAAAATTGTGTAGTAATTAGAAGAGCTAAATGCTCCAAATACCTTTTCCATTGGAAGACTTTTCTACTTCAGTTCATTGTGTATTTTAATCAAAGTTTATTTGAGAGTTGTGTAAATGTGCAATCATCATCCTCTGTTCTCAAATGATAGAGTATAAAATAAATTACTTTAAATGGCTGTAGCCAGTATTTTACAATTGCAAGGAAGAAGAATTGTTTTTGAGGAAAAGATTATGCTAGAGTTGGTTGCATTAGTAAGCGTTTTTAATTTTGTAAATCTGCCAATTCAAGCTGAATATGAAAATGAACTTTGTAAAGTTCATAAATATTTTCATTCTCATATGATTTCTTTTTTCTCTCAGAATTTTTTTTTAAGTCAATAAAGCACCTTTAATAGGATCTAGACCCAATTTCTAAGGCTAGATACACAAAATAACACATGTTGTGAATGGTTTTGAAGACATTACTGATGGATTTGATCTGGGTCAGACCTGAGAGAGTATCCTTTCTTGAGTATTCAGAGCATAACATAGAGTACCTACATTCATAAAAGTATTTTCTGTCTTTTTTTTCCTCCTGTGAGGACATTCTGAGATTGGCCTTGAGAATGGGCGCAGTGAAGTTAGTGAAAGATTTCATACTGAGGCTAAAATTCAGGCACTGAGGTTATCTAGGCAAGAATTTAAAAAAAAAAAAAAAAAAATCAAAGTTGCATGCTTTGTTTGTAGGAGATTACAGGATATTAGGGAATGGTATCAAGAGGGAGAAGTAGAATTGATAGATGCTGGGACAAGGACAGAAAAGACTGGAAATGTATATTCTACTAATGATCCTGAAAGACTACAGAAGTCTAGTCTCTGTCTTCAGGCCTGTGTGCTTGCTTTTTTTTTTTTTTTGTATTCCACTAGCTTTGATGAATTTCAGATGCATTCTTAAAGCTTCCAGAAAAATCTCTTTACCAAGCAGTATGCCCTTCTTGGGTGCACTGTTATTCAGAGGTAAGACATGACCCAATGATCCTGTTAGAGCTGTACCTCTTGCAGAAAGGAAGGTCAGGATTTCACAGGCAAGAGAGAGAAGGACTCCTGAACACATAAATCCCAGTGATGAAAGCACTTACATGGAAGAGTGCAGGCCTGGTTTCCACTCTTTTCTCTAAAATTCATTAATGTATTTTAAAGCAAGAATTAACTGGGTGAAATGCTTAGATGTAGGTATCAGTTGAAATGTTTAGGAACAGATATCAAGTTGTGATTCTAGTGGAGCAGGAGAGATCAAACTTCAGAAGAAGAGTTCAGAGCCTGACAAAGTGGAGGTTGCTCTTAGTTGACACCTGTGCTAAATACTGGATAGTCTGGATACTTCACTGAAAAACATCCACAAAAATGCATTTTCGGTAGCCATGAGGGGTTTAAAAAGGCTTACAGCTATGCTTCTAATGAAGGATGCTGGTTGTGTTTTATTTCACATAGCTTTCAAGGTTGTAATAACGATGTACATATTGCAAAAGGAGCAATTAACTGCCTATACATAATAACTTTGTGGGATAGCTTCAAAGACACATAGAAGCCTTGTAAATGCTAAGGAGTTGTATTAAGGACACGTTAACAGTTCTTAGAATAAACTGAATCTTGCAGCACTGGGGTTCAGGGTGCTTGAAGCAGGAAGAAGGTACTATTCTGTGAGATGTCGTCTGCAGCCCTGCTGGGCACTGGTGAGCAGCAAAGGGAATTCAAGTTTATTCAAGTTTTGCAATCAATTTCACAACACTTCAAGTCTTTCATGAAATTGGATTTATTATTGAAGGTGTTTTTCAGCAGGGGATTGTAGAAATCAAAGGCAAAGTCGATGGACCAATTCACATAGTGGTTTGTATGGCTTGTTGGGGGGAGGGGAGAGAGTTGAGAATATGGTGATTTTACGACAACTACTTGAGCAAACAATTTATGAGTGTGTTCCCATGTGTTTTCTCTCACTGTGGTGGGTAGCCTACTGCCATGGAATAGATTAACGTAACTGGAATGTAAATATTGACTTGGCTGTAATTCTGCATGCAAGCTTTTGGACTGCTAAAAAGCTTCTTAACCTGAAAAGCTATAGTTCTACCACTTTTTTTCTTTTGTTTTCAAGAGTTTCTGTGTTAGATAAAGGAGGGGGAGTGGGAATTATTTTGTCTACGATCTTGTCATCCTAGAAGGAACAGAGCATAAAAGGCTTCTTTCAGAACTGACAGAGGAAAACAACCATGAACAACCATGCTATATTGGGTTTTAGGAGGTTTCATGCAAGAGGCTTGCTTGGATTGTTGCTGTGTATTCCTGGAGGTACTCTGGGCACTCTGTTCTCAGATTGGCTCTCTCTAGGTGTTATTCTGGGCTACAGGAGAAGAGATAGTTTGAACTATATTGTATAATATTCCTGCTGGGTGTTTTGGATGTCTATATGGTTAGGGGTACATGAACTAGTAGTCTGACTTCTATTTTTCTATCTTTGTAATAATATATAATTTGTACTGAAAATTCATTAATCCAGAACTCCAGCATAAATTACTTTAGAAGCACTACCAGTAACACTGCAACTCACATGAAAACCTTAATTTGCATTTTCTCATTAACCAGGAACACATTTCTTGAAAGGTGTTGTTACTGAGAGATGCAAACATCTGTGTGATAATGCTTTGATGCAGAGCTTTGCACTGAAATATTGAACAAAATGAGATTCAGTAGCAGCTTCAATGATTTTAGCAGTCCAAAGTAAATGATAAAACTAATCTGTATAAAAAGGAACGTCCTAGGCCTGTCACAAACTTCTGGGAGACATCCAGAATATGACAATAAATAGGTAGCAGGTGGTAGGACCTAGTAAAATACAACTCGGTAATGTAGAACTATCTAATGTAGTACTGTCACTAAAAGGCAAGGGAATGAGGGTCGATGGTTATCTTGACAGCACGGGTGTCCTGGAAATTCAGACAGCAGAGTCAAGGAAGCAGAGGGAAAAAAAAAAAGATGAAAATGCTTCTTGAATTGCTATTCTCCCTTAGAACCATGCTGGCTGTTAGAAAGGAGAAGAGAAGATAGGATGATATTCCTTTTTTTTTTTTTTTTTTTTTTTTTTTTTGAGGGAGAGGGGATGGTTGTAACCTGCAGATCTCTGAATTAATTTTTGCTCTTTCTAACTTTTAGCTTAGAAAAACGAGCATCGTTACTTCAGTCATGATTTAGATTTTTTCTCAGGTTTCAATTGTCAGTACTCCATGGTGTAATGGTTTCAAATATATACTCAGTTGTATGTAAACAGGAAATAAAGTTACCTTGGGAGCTGGAACATCTGCTTAATTTGTAGTCAGTAGTATTGGAATATTTGAACAAAATATTTGATAGGAACTGACCCGAAGACTGAATGTGTACAGCGTATTCCATAATAATAATCAGATGTGAATTCCTTCTTTTCAGACATTACTTCGTATTTTATTATGTTTTTAATCTTACTTTAGTTTCATCTCACGCATGCAACATGTAAAGGAAAAACGAGTGGCTACATCTCTATATTCTGGGTGTGTAGGCAATATAACGTTCACCACAAACACCTCTGTACATTAGATGTGTGGCTGAACCAGAGAAAATTTTTTCTTCTATTGATAAGCCAGTAACCTGTTTCTTGTTGTTATCTAGAGATAAATTATTTTGCCATTTAATACATGTATTTAGGTTTTTTATGTGTTTTATCTATCTGTTAGTTTACTTATTTTTGCCATATTCTCAAAATGGCTTATTTTGATGGTGTTGCTCGTTATCATTTTCAACCAAAACATCACGATGCGGAGATTTGTCTTTGATTTCTGTCTTGTAGGAGCAACATGACCCCCATGCTCCTTTTTTAAACTGCCTAAAAACAGAATGCCATTTCTTTGTGACTGCCTACGTGGAAAGACAACATTAGGGCCTCTGGCAGAGTGTACAGTGAGCCATAATGCTATTCTAGGAACAGATTTGCTTCCACAACAGATGTTTCTTAGGACGTTGCTATTATCTGGTAATAACATTTCCCCACCACTCCTTGTGTTCCATGGTGGTTATTCCAGTGGTTGCCATCTTATACATTAAGTTTAAACAAGCATAGAAAAACAGCTTGAAAACAGTGACTGATAAACCAGTGAGAATGTCTGCTCTCATAATGTTCCGTTTCTCTGATTTGTTTTTTCTAAGAACACTCTCCACTTGTGACAGGTAAATCTCCAAATTAATTTACTTACTTCGTCCTCAGCTACTTCATTTGAAATTGTCTTGTTTGGGCTTCAGTTCTTGTTTTGTTTGTCTCCCTTGTGTTCAGGCAAAGATTACACTGATGGCTTCAATCTTGAGCCTATGTGATACAATGCAAGAGAATGCTTTCTTAATCCCAGAAGTTTTTTTCTTGTTGTTTTTATTTACAAGCAAAATCAACTTTATTTTACATATTATCTGTTCAAATGTTAAATGGAAATGTGTTTTAATTATGCTTTGGCTTGTAAACTAAATTAGTATGTAGTCTCCACTTACATTCTGCTGGTAAGCAGGAGATACAAAAAGATTTGTGAGCAAGTGTAAATTCTGAAGTCTTTAGGGGATCGAGAAGAGACTTGGAATCAAGTTGTGAATGTTTTGGGAAGTTTCTTTAGCTGACTGCAAGTTTTGAAAATGAAAATGGTTCTTTCCCTCCTATTTTTGTGCTACTTCTCTTCTACCGAGGAAGGAATTTCATGACAAATGTTCTGTTTATTTTTTAGACAAAAACTTTGGATAAAATTTAACCTAGTATCTGAACTTCTAGCTGCTTTATTTGAATGTAGATAGAATTCTGAATAGCACGTGACAGCTAGCAAATACTCCTCTTTAAAGTCCCAGTTGTCAGATTCCTACTCGTATTGCTTACCAATATTTATAAACTGGTATTATTTGTACATGAATGGTCTCCAGACCTGAGATATCTATCATCATCTGTCACTGAGGTATGATGGACTCTTGAAAATAAATACATTAATAATGAAGATTAATGAACAAAAGAAAACACCCTTCAAATTGAATCTCTACACATAATACTCCAAAATCTCTCTTGTAGAAACAAATGTTTTTCCTCCTTGATTAGATTTTAAAACTAGTTTTTCTTTTATAGACTGCAGTTGGATAAATAGAAGGATATGCTGGAGGCAGAGGCAGAGCAATGCTCACGTTTTAGAACCCTTATCAGTTTGAAAGTAACTATTAATTCTGCCTCCCTCTTGTCTACTGAAGTTATTTCATGCATGTGTTATACAGAGTTTTCTGTGTATTCATCCATTTATCTCTGTCTCTGGGCATGATAACAGCTACTCAAAACCTGGAATTTTAATTAGGTAAGGAGGACGGAACAAAACATTTTTATATCAGTTATCTCAATTTTGGGAATGCAATCTCATTGAGATGCGTAACTTGCATCAGTGTCATCTCTATCAGAATTCAGAAAGGATGGTTATGTATCACCTTATTATACATATAGAAACAGGATATCCAGGAAAAGGCACTACCCATGTGTATGGGGTTATTAATAAAATTAGATAATCACTTCTCCATTATGCAAGCTTTGAATGAAAAATATCATCCTGCTCTTTTTCTATTGTCGTGAAAGTTACTAAATGATGTAAGTTGCCCTTGAAGCGCTTTGTACGTGACACTAACTCATCATTTGGCATTATTATCCAGCTTTTTCTTGGGGAAATGAAATAGGTGATGTAAGCAACAACTGTAACTCTCTAGCAGCAGTTCAGACAGTCTACCAGCTGAGCCACAAGGCCTATGATCAGTGTCAGATGTGAAAGGGGAAATGATTTTGTACTTAAGGCTTACGTTTCAGTAGACTGGTTTGTGCACTGTGTGAAGTATCATGCTTTAAAATACAAGGTAGACTTTAGACTGATGTGAATTCTTTAAAACTGTATATTTAGGATGGAGGATGGAAGGAGAAGATTGAGTGGGGATGAATTTGAAATAAGAGCAGTTCTGACTGCTCATGAAGAAAACGAAGCATTGGATTAGGCAATGCAGTCTGTGCCATTGGAGTTTCTCAAAAACTAACTGGAGAAACCCTGGAGCATGTGGTCTGTCTCAGAGCTGACCCTGCTGTGACCTGGATGCTGGCTTATGCAACCTCTGGAGACCCCTTACAACTTGAATTATTCTATAGTCCCACAAAATGGAAATCTTGACCTGCCCGAAGCACACATAGCCAGACATAGAGCATCAGCATGCAGTTCTGCACTTAGAAATTTCGCCGTTGTTTTGACTTGTGTAATTCTAGCTGGAATTTATTCTTATCCTTCATACTTTGTTGCTGCAACTATCTGGGCATACGCTTAAGGAAAATCAATCCAGTCCTTGGAAAACACTGAGTTTCAAGTCAAGTGTGAATTTGAGGCAGTTGATATATGAGTTTTTCTGGGCCCTCAGCATGGCTAGGGAAGTTACAAAAGCTGTAAAAGCACTGAAAAAGATTTGTCTGTACCTTTTCATCTGACATAATCTGTAGAAAGATTGCTGCAAGTCCTTAAGTACTTGTTAGCCTCCAAGCTGTGTTTTCCCAGACAAAACTTCCCTGTAAAAGACATCTTTCATAGATCTTCAAACACACATCTAAACTTTGAACCATTAGAAACTGTAAAATTGCATTATTAAGGCTTTATTTTCTCTACCTCAATAAAGTTTTTTTTTACTTTTGTGGAGTTCCTCAGGTGGAGGATGCTAGTCCTCAGGTGGAGGAATAGCTTTCCTCTCTGAAACTGTTTTCACTATGTCATTATTATTTCATTAGTACCAAATGTCTGTAGCCATGGAATTCAGATAAATATATCACAGCCCATAACCTTGAATCAAAGAGTTCACAGAATATATCAAGGTTTGATAAGCTTTCAAATAGCATGGTGACTCTGAGTTTGATGTTTCAAACTGACTGTAGTTGTATTTCACATGCAGGCATACTTGAAGCAGGAAGGCATGAAAATGCAAGGAAAAGCCAATGAGACATGATAAAATAAAAATCCTTGACAGGAGGCAACATTTTCTTAAGATTGGTCCCTGAGTTGGTAGATATGTAGAATTAAAACATCTCAGAAATTTTGAACGCTGCTTCCCCTCCTGTACTCTCCCTCCTTCCAAAACCAGTGCAGTTCTTAAGAATGTAATCTGAAGAAATCAAGTGCTTCTATATTACAAACTAGTATCAAGTTTACCACATACAGAGGTACTTCAAATTATAAGCAGTCTTCTGACACAAAGTACATTTCTGAGTTGTTAGACAGCTGTATCATTTGATTATTTTCAGAAATGGATTTGCTGGTTTTTATTTCTATCACCTCCTTTCATATAAGATCAGTCTTCTGCTTAATCTTAGCAAACACTTAAGAACCAGCATGCATGTCACTTACTGTCTCTGTGTTCAGTACCTGTAGTTCAGTCATCATAGTGGGATTTTTTGCTTGCATTTGTTAATGTGGAAACCTCATGTGCACAGCTGTGACCTTTGAAACTATTCTCAGATTATAATCTTGAGTGTCACAGGAAGTTACAGCAAATGCTAAGTAGGCTCTGCACTGTTCTGGAAAAAAATAATAAAGGATAAAAGCAATGGGAAAGTCAGACAGTATGCTCATTCAAAAAAGTTTCACATTTCTTTATATTGTCAGTTTTTACTTACTTTTATTTTTAGAATGAAGTTCTGCCTTCCTAGAAAAACTAATTCAAAATGTGAGTGGGCTGTCAGTTCACCTTATTTCTGATATCTGTCTTTCCTCTCACTCTATAATGATTCTGAAAACTTAGTTATTCCTTTTGAGCTTATTCTGATCTTAGTGGTAGTTCTGATGAAATCTAAAAGAAAATGCTTCAGACAGGTAGAACTTCTTGTAGGTCTTGTCACATTAGCACCACTGAGGCAGAGAGGTATTAATTATATTAAAAAAAAAAAATACAAAAAGTGAGATCAAACCCTATGCTCCTCATGCAAGTTCTGTCTTGTGCTCTTCTAGCCAAAATAAAGAATTCATAATTTGATGCCCTGTTTCTTTTTTGTTCTTTGTTTTGTTTTTCTTTCTTTAACGGAGTTGCTATGCCATCAGGAAAAACGTCATGGTCTGCTACTACCTGCTGCACTTCTGCTCACGTACCCTTGGGACCTTTAAGTATTTATTGCTCACTACTAGATTCCCTTTGCTCCCCTTTGTGTGTGAACTATTTCCATTCATGCATTTGTCGTAGACAATTATATTTTCCTTTCAACATGCATTGTGGTGAAAAGTAAGCATTAAAGGCCTCCAGAATCGAGTAATTGTATTCTGTTCCTATCTCTTATAGTTTTCAAGGGAACTTAAAAAGGCTGGATAGTTTAAAAAAAAAAAAAAAAAAAAAAAAATCTACTAAAAATGTTGCAAGGTTGCATATCTCATTTTTAAAGACGGAGAGTGCCTAAATGCTTTCTGTTTGTGTGTATTCAATGGATTCATATATATGAAAGCTAATATTTATATCTGCAGCTGTAGAAGTTAAATAAGAGCCGTAAGTTGACTTCTCTCCTCTTCCTCTCGTTCTCTTCCTCTCGTTCTCTTCCTCTCGTTCTCTTCCTCTCGTTCTCTTCCTCTCCTGACCACCTAGGTCCATTTTTGAGATTACCAAATGAAGAAACTCAGACTACTCCAAACAACTGAGGAAGTTCAGATTAACATTCAGTTCTTGTTGTTGTTGTTGAAGGTTCTATTCTGAGTTCAGTTGGGGTATAGGTTAAGTTATGTTAAATGAGGACACGAGTTTTTTTTTTTTTCTTCAGGTTATAGTATGATGTAGGAAAAAAATATGGTTTGAGCCACAAATTTTGTTAATTAATCTTTCTGTGGTTAAACTTCAATTAAATGCTTTTTATTGTTGTATGATGGCTCCAACTAAAACTACTTCAAACCATCAGAAATATTTTTTGTTGTTGCTGTGAGAAATAGTAATAGAAAACAGTTTTTTGTTTAGAATAAATGTAATGTGGATTTTGAACGTCAGATGTGGTGATCTGGAACACTTTTTCATGGCCAGAAACCCTAACTAGTTTTAGCTGGAACTTTATTTAGGATTTTAGAAGGAAGTACGTCATTCATTTGTCTGCTATTCATAACCATTACAGTGAAAATAAAGAAAATGTCTAAAGTGAAAAACTCACCATGCTGAAAGGGAAGAGGAACAGGAAAGCAAAACAAAAAGCCAGAAAGATGGCAAGAAAAGCTATATAAGTTCCAAATAATGTCAACCTTGTTTATTCAAGATTAATAGAATAATAGGATATTAAGTGCTCTCTGGTTTTCAAAAAGAAATAAAACTTGAGGAGCGTTATGATTGCTTGTTTTCAGTCCAATACTTTTTGTGGAGAAAATGCGTGTATTTGGTTGTAGTCATTTCAACTGTGCAAGAGCCAGTGAGATGCTTATTCCTAAAACACATTGTAGGTGAGTTAAGTTGTATGTTTTAATGAGTTTGTTTATAATTAGTTTGAAGGTAACATAAGCTTCTATGCACACATCAGGAATATCACCAGCAGTTATGACACTAATAGGGCTTTACTGGCTGGGGATCTTTCTTTACTACTGTTCAAAGCTCCATAACTCTTAGGGTTATAAAGGTCTGTTGAGGCTGATAGGAAACTGTGCATCATGGATGTGCTACTCTAGAATAAGATTTCCTTTTTGTTTTAGAATTATTGCTTTTTTTTTTTCTTCTGAGATTCTTCTATCCTGCTATCTCTAATACCACCTCAGATATTTGGGAAAGAAACAAAGAAAATAGAGAACAGAAAACATTCTGCTGGCAGCCTATGCTGTCTGTGTGCTTCACACCACAGTTACAGCAGCTGGTCAGATGACACACACAAAATAAAGAAATATGATAGACTGTTTTCTTTGTGGAGAAAGGAGATAATTTCAGATCCTACTTGCTCTCTGGGCAAAAATGTAATGATTTTACTTGGGGCCAGACTATATATACAAGTTGTTTAGCTTGCATATTACTGTTAGTATTTCATGTGAATATCTTTTTTTGTAAACAGAGAGTGAAGTTTACTCTCTGTATTTTTCAGCTCTTGGCACAGTGAAGTGCCTTCAAATTCCCTTGAGGTAGGCAGTTATCAAACAAATAGAGCAGAGGCATGTAGATTCTCCCAGTGAAACACAATCTTCTAAAACAGTAATAGATTAAAAAGATTCTCATTTCTGTTTTCTGCAAGTGTTTGCATAGTTGAGGTAAGTATTCTAAAGTCTGTATGTTGGCATTTTGTGCAAGTTACATTGTGGAATGAGAGTTCTTATAAATTCTCACATTGTAACTCATCTTCTTAAGCCTCTTGATCCCATTTGCATTTCCAAACCGTAGTGAACAAAACCATGTTGCCGTTCACAAAAGTAAAAATGAGAATTTATGCTATGTATGGTGCAATATGACGTGTAGAAGCTATGCAGCCAGTAAACTGGAAACTTTAACAGTATCAACAGCTACATGATAAGACCAGTGTAGAACAGCTTGATGTAGATGGAAGGATTGAAT
This sequence comes from Phasianus colchicus, assembly GCF_987193195.1. NCBI lineage: Eukaryota > Metazoa > Chordata > Aves > Galliformes > Phasianidae > Phasianus > Phasianus colchicus. Next base: position 9,720,770 of record NC_143440.1, on the reverse strand, counting down.
TGTATCTATATAATGCTCCACATAACTATAACTATGACCGTATCAGATTTAGCAGATTGTGGAGTCTCCTCTTCTAGAGATATTCAAAATTAACCTGGATGCCTACCTGCACCACCTGTAGTTGGATACCTGCTTGAGCATGGCATTGAACTAGATCTCCAGAGATTCCTTCCAACCCCTAAAACTCTGTCATTCTGTGAAACTACGTTGATTCAGTTGCATCATCGGAACTTGTTTCTTTCACTTTCCAATACAGCTTTAAGACATCCTGACATTATTTGTCCTTCAGAGCAGCAGATAGGTCAGGGTTTATTATCTTCAGTTTTTTTTTCTTATCTAAGATTCTTTTCTTAAAATTTTTTTCTTTATCTTTTCTCAAAGTTTTGATTACTTTGAGCAGATATAAAATGTTAATTTGGCTTTGAGTGCCCTAATGAATTTTCCCTCCCCACCATCTCCCTTTACACTGCTTGTCTGTCTTTGAGACACTTCAGTCCCTAAAGTTGGAGGGATTGAAAAAGGGCAAGATAGACTTCAACAGACAGAAAGAAAACAAAATACTTTCTCTTGATCCATTGAAGATTAAGGAAAGATAATGCAGTAGATCTTCTCATAAACTGTTTCACATCTATTTGGTTGAAATAATTGTTCTCTTAGAATGATTTGATATCACCATTACATTAATCTGTATTATAGAACATACAAAAGATTATATTTTCTTTTGAAATCTAATGTAACATTCAGTAATGCACTATTCTCCATTTTGATACACTAACTTTTCCTCCACTGCTAAGGATCAGTCAAGATTTCTTGTAGGTGAATTTGAGATTGATGGAAGGCTATGGAAAAATACTTCACCTGAGATCAGGTCTCAATAGCCTTTTGCAATCATGGCTGTATAAGAAAGGTGTTCATTTTCTTCTTCACTGAAGTTCCTTGTAAGAGGAAAGAGACTATAATTTTGTCTGTGACTTGGGGTGAAACTTTAGAAATAAGGTAGGTTTGGGGTAGCATAACACTCGTTTCAGAATATGAATGGCAGTGTCCAAAACTTACACAAGATTTGAGAAAATCTATTTTTACTTATTTTCAAAATCTGTTAGAGGGTGATAGGGTGAGAGTAGTGGGATGAAGCTGAGGAGGAGAAATTATATTTAAAGTTGGAAACTAACCTCTGTACTGTTTAGGAGTAGTTTCCCAAGGGAAATGTGGGATGCTTTAATATCTTTGAAGTTATGTTTAAAATAAAACAGGGCTGGAAAACAGTACTGTAAATGAGTAATGCAACCTGCTGTAGGCAAGAGAAGGAAAATGGGCCTGTTTGGTGTTTTCCACTCCTGATTTCTCAGACTTAATAAAAAGAATTAAAGTTCTGGGAATAAAATTACTCTAACTTAAAACATGTTCTACATCTATTCACAGAATATATTTCAAAGTTCTCACTTGTAATTAGTCTACTCACTCATTCACTGAAAGCCAAATGTCATTAAACTACCTTACTATGTCACTCGCTACATTATCTAGCTAATGAAATTTCATCTGTGACAAACCTGATCACTAGTTTTCAGAAGATACAGGGAAAAATTTCATAAGGCATTCCTTTGATTTACGCTCCCAGTTGAGCTAACAAATGTTAGCTACTGCTGATACTGAACTACTTTTGGCTCACTCAGATAAATGGTTTGGTCTCTCAAGGCAAATTCCCTCTGCCTGTTTCAGAGATTTGGGACTATGCTATACTTTTTCTGTGGTTGCATTTTGCAGTTTAAAATAGCAGGAATATAGCCTCTCAAATGATATAAGCTTAGCTTTCTGTGTTATATAGGTCAGCCTTCATTAGGAATTTTGTCTGTGAAGACCTTAAAGATACCACACAATTCTACAGCACTTCACCAGACTTTTCTTCTCATGCCTTCACTTCTGGCTTCTTGTTTATGTGTTATCCTTTACCTCAAGCACGGATGTATTTAGAAGAATATTTAACTTTTGAAGACCTTTCACAGATATTAATGCAAATGTAAAATGTTATTTGCAGTTCATATCCATTTTAGACTTTCTATTTACATGAGGCAATCAGAATGACTGGAGGCAGAGGCTTTAATCAGTACTCATGTCAGCAATAAAAGTGCACTGCATCAAAAGTGTTAAAAGTAAATAGTGAAGGTTGGCTGGTTGAATTCAACGTCAATAAAATTTACTTCTGTAATAAAAATGAAATTACTAGATAACACTTTGCTAAAATGTGCATGCAAATTTATGGTATGTTATGGTGCATCTGTGACCTGATTGAGCTGGGCTTTCTGTTAGGCTCCTAGTTCTTCTAGCTTTTACTTCAGCCTTTGTCTCAGACCTTATATCTAGATTTTTATTTTTTTTTTGCTATTTGTTTTGCTGAGTGTGAATGAACATAGAATAACAAACGCATTCAAAGTTGATAGAACTACCAGTGGCTTTGTATGTGTTTCTGTGGTCGGAACAAACCCAGTTATTTTGGAAAATAAGCAATTGCGTGTGTTCCACCTTAGATTTGATGAAAACACCTTTTCTCCTGATATGATCTGTTTCCTCTTCTTCTTACACCTCACGTTACAAGTCAACCTTCTGACTTGCCCTCCCCAGCACGTCACAGCTTGCTCTTTGCAGAACTGCAGGACCAGGGAAGTAGAGAACAGCTGTGGCAGACTGCCAAACGCGTCTCTTGCTGTAGTAAATTACCTTGTCATACTTGTGGTAGCCCATGTTATGAGACAAAGCTAGTTTTCTGAGGGCAAGGTTTTGGTTTCTTTGCGGAATAGTATCTTCTGTCAGTACAGATGACTATTACTGAGAATAAAGAGTCTTATGGTGTGAGGCGGGTGTCTCTCATGCATGTTAAAATATTACTTTAAGAGAAGTAGTGATTAATGTTAGTTCAGAGGGCTGAGATACAGAAGCGTATTGGCTGTTCTGACATGAAATACAAATATCTGTCTTATGTGTGAATGGTACCTGCTTCTATATTACAAAAGATCAATAGTAAGGATGTAAGTGTAGTTAATGCATAAAATACCTCATTTCATAACTCACTGCACATATTATAGCTCTCGCATATAAACTGAGTATATAAACTGTAAGGAATTTTTTACCTCAATGAGCATATTCTAAACATCTAATCAGAATTAATTTGAGACTGAGAGATGTCTGTAACTTCTGATAACACCGATAGGAGCTAAAGATGCCAAGTAGCTTTTGAGTTGCTATTTTCTTAATTATTAAGGCTACGTCTGCAAGAGGGAAAATGGGTATACTTTCTGTAGCTAATACAAAGCCTTGAAACCAGTTTTATTATTGTTAGTGTACTAAATGGTATAATGCTATATAGCATTCTGAAAATCATAGTCATTGTATGTAGTTTTGTATTTTTGCTTTGGGCCACAAAGGCTGAAACATATTATTTCTTAAATAAAAAATCGTAGCATCTTTTATATTATGAAAGCTTCCCCTGGCATATCTGAAAACATGATTAAATGTCTTCAAAGGAGGAATTTAATCTTCTGGGTTATTGCTATGGTAAATTCTTGATGTGCTTTGAGTCCAGAGGCTCCAGTTACTGTTCCTGTATTGTGAGCTTTTTCAAGATTTTTTTTTTTTCCTTTAGTCTTCTGTTCTTTTCTTAATATGAGTGCCATACTATTAGACATTATTCAGACAATAGGGGAGTCAGAAAAAACCCTCTGATCTTAATACTATTTGTATTAGATATACTTGTGGGATATCCTTGACACTTCTCCTTACAGGCTCAGGCACTATAATTTATCTTTCTGAACTCTGTCCTGTTTCTTTGTGAACCCATGCTGAGATACAGAATAGATGAAAGATGCATTCATTTCTTTCATTAAACAAACTAAAACAGAATTAAAATTAAAGTAAATGGAAGTTAAAAATGAAGAAATGAAAGAAGATTCATTAAAGTTTCATTAAAGAATTCTCTTTATGTACTTATATACATAGAAAGGAATGAGTAGCGGGTTAATTTTGCAAACTCATACCTTAATGTAGAATTCTCTATTTAATTATGTTTGATGACATCTTATTGTAAAACAGTGGCCTTCCCAGAAAAAAAATCTCTTATTTGCTTACTTTACAAATATTGGAATGGGTTCTATATCACACTTTATTTCTGAAAGCACTGATTAACTAGTTCTGAATTAAGTTGTTGATTTTTGCATCACTGTGGCACAGAACAAGAACCTTTTAAGTTGATAACAACGATGGTGTCACAGTAGTTCTTTCTAGCTTGACAAATGTACTTGGTTGCTCTGTTCCTCAGAAGAGCACAGGGTTAATGAGCTCAGAAACCCTCACTGAAAAGAGGGTTAAAGATAAACACTCATCCTTACTGGAGACCTTTTGACAGATACTGAACATGGATGCATGAAGCTGGCGATGCTTAACTGTGCTAAGTTTAGTTCTTACCAACAATAGTTATCCATTGTATGTTTTCAAATGGAAAGCTGTTGTGAACTGTGGGCCTTGAACAGGATGATGAACATCAGGGTGTGTGGGGTGAGCATAGATCCATTCCCTGTACTGTTCTCTTGAGGATAGTAGTGAAAAAAGAGTAGCTTCAGGACTGTCAGAAAATACTGTTAAGGGCAATATAAAATAGCTTCTGGGTTGGACAGTTCTCACAAGGACTAAGTAAGAAGCGAAGCTATTATTTTCTTTCTTTTTAAAAAATTATTATTTATTTCAAGTTAACATGATTTACTTTACACTGAATGCTTGATGAGGATGACGTGAGACAGAATGTTACCTTCTCGCTTTAGAAGGTGCTTTGCCTATCAGAAGAAATGCTAATTGCAAGTTATCATCTTAGAAAAAGAAATGATTTGCAGTAAGGTTTTGTGAAATGGGGAAATCTGATTCTGGGTTGAAGAACTTATTGTGGTACTTGAGGTCCATTTGAGCTCTGGGAGCTCAACAAGTACTTTGGCTTATCTGGACTGTCTTGAAAACCACTGCCAATGCAAGGCCTTGACAGACTAAGCAGTAACCTCTTTGTATGGGAGGTATGTCAGGAATATTCAGAAGAAAGACCTGGTTTTATTAAATTGGTGTGCTAGCAAGTCTTTCTCTTCATAACTCATATCATTTGATGTGGGTCGTATAGATGGAAAATTTCTTAAATGTTATTTGAAGGCAAAAAATATCCTCAACTTTTGCTTTAGGACAACTACAAATAGTACTCTTTTACCTACTGTACTTCCTATATATTGTGAGCCATTTGACTTGATCATTCTGGAACCAATTGAAGTTCTGGGGGAGAACTTCTGAAGCAATTAGCTGCTTACTGTGAACACTTCTGACAAAATTAGGGCCTTGAATAAGTAATCTCTATCTGATGTAACTGTGTAAGCTAATTCTCATGTATGCAGCAAAACCTATTGAAATTTTTCAAATAGTTTGTGCTGTTTTGTGGGAAGCGTTTTTGTGTGGGATTTTTCTTTTGCTTTGTTTTTTTCTTTTGCTTTGTTTCTTATTTTAGCCAGGTAATCTGCTTCAGCTTTCATTTACTTTCATTACCATCCTGATTATCCAAGCAGAGCACAGATTTCAGGGAGCTCAGTGTGATTGCACAGATTAGTTTCTGTTCTCTCTAATTATTGGCTTTGCTTCTGTAAGCAGGACCATATAGAAAGAAATCTACTTTTGGTCATGGCAATCAGTGAGTAGCAGCTGAGAAAAAGAAGAGCAGTGCAGATCTGGCTTTGTGATGACTGCTCCTATTATAAAACAAAAAGTAGTAAGTGCAAATAATAATTGGGTGGAGAAAATATGAAATGGGTAAGCCCAGTAAGTGATGTCAACTAGGTAGTTTGGTGATGAATTTAAAGCTACAGAACAAAAGCACAGTGTTAGGAAGCTCACAAAGTTACAAGAATTTGACTGAAGTATTATTTTTGATATAAGAAGTATCAATATATTGATAGACGTTAGGATGTCTTTCTGTAAATCAGTGTGCCAACTACTTCGTGTTTGAATCTAGACCATTCCTGACAGAAAGTACCTGTATACCTGTATGTGGGATTTAATTAGGAGGAAGTACAAGGTGAAGTTGGCACTTGACAAGCTGACTTGGTTACAAAATTGATTTAGTTATTGGGAGGGGACTCCATGACCCCATTTTGGATCAACCTGAGGAGGTCTGTGAAAGAGAAAAGTGGTGATATTATATCCTCCCCAACCTACACTTATAGGATTGCTTTATCTTAAGGAGGAATTCATTCCTACAAGTAAAAAGCTTCTTTACTATCCTATGTGTGCAGTATTGTAATTGAACTGTAAGTTAAAACTATGTGTAAAAGCTAACAAACATACAACACAAGAATTGTAAAAATTGTCCAAAGAACTCTCTCAGTGATGTTTTGAGATGTATTTTTCTTACTTTCTTGTCACTGGCGACAAGTCTTGTCACTGGAGAATGAACTTATGTTGAAAATAATGAATTTACTTGACGTGTTTCTTTCTGTTGTATATCTTTACTTTTTATGAGCTCTGTCGGTAAATACATTTGAAATGTGAAGGGGGGAAAAAAAAAAAAGCTGGAAGCTGAAATGCTAAAAATGCATTCTGACATTTTCATAAGCAGTCCCTACACAGTGGAGAAGATAAGAACTCTAGAGGAGTTATCTGCTCTTCTGAATCCAAATAGCAGCCCTGCTCTGCTTGGATCAACGCAGCCTGACTCAGACGCCTCCATAAAGAACCCACTGTTGCTTCTTGAAGAGGAATAAACAGCAGATTGAGACTTCTTTCTGGAAGGGGAGACATACAGGCAGTACTGTGAAAAATGCAATGGGTTATAAAGTTGTGAAGAGGCATCTCTATCAGGACAGCTCTAGCTTTTCAGTAGGGGGGAGTGGGAGGTAGGGTAATTTTGTTTTGGTTTGCATGCGTCCGTTAAAAGTGAAATGAAAATTGTAATTTATTCCTGCAGTTCTGGCAGTACTGAGAGCAAGCTATGTGATTTATGTCTGAATTTCATAATGCTGTCTTCAAAGTTCGGGGAAATCATGATTCTGTCATCTCAATTTAACTTGAATAGAAATAATTATTTTTTTTTTCCCAAGTAACATACCTGACCCAAAATGAGAAGAATAATTATTGAATAGAGTAACAGTTTGCTTTCAAAATGTATTGAACATTGTAGATTTGGTTATATCAAAGAATAATTACTAATGCTGTTAAAATAATCAAAAACACTTCAATTTTTTTTTACATATACATCTTTGATTAAAATGTACAGTACGTTTCAGTCATGTACTATAATGAATTTGAGATGGCCTCAAGCTCAAAACCAAGCATTCTTAGTTTCCTCATAGAATCAAACTCAGGTAAATAGCCTTGCCAAAGTAATGAGAATTTTCTCCTTTTGCAATATGGGGTGATACCATGTGCTGAAGTTTAATAAATACGTTGATTAAAACCAGCCTGGACATTTCAGTGAAGTTCTTTCTGGGTCACTTATTAATGCATTTTTTCATACTCACAGCTATAGTTAGAGAAATTTTAAATGCCACACAAGTTTTGAGAAGGAAAAATGTACTGACAATATGCACTTGCAAGAGATAAATTCATTTTTTTTTTCTTTCCCCAAAGGGATTTTTTCCTAATATAGGTTATATACTGTTTGCTAATCTGGAAAAATGCATAGATGGATACAGAGGAGAAAAACTATGTATATCAAATAGTTTGTGGGCATTTGGCAATTCTTTTAGATTTGGAATTTCAAGCTTTAGTTTTTACTGTGGTTTTCTTTCTTTCTTCTTCTTCTTCTTTTTTTTTTTTTTTTTTTTTTGAAATTCTGCAACAAGTTGTTGCTATTTTTTTTTCCAAATAAGTAATTTTTAGTTTTCAAATCAAGAGTCTTGATATTGAAGAGTGAAGTGCGATATATTTATGTATGAGAGGAAGGGGTAAAGAGCTATAGGAAACTGTGTAATTCCATTTCCATGTGAAGTGCTCATCCATCAGTTAAAGGGCCCTAGATGATGATTTTGCAGCTGATAGGACTATATGCCAGACTCCATAGCAACAAAAGAATAGACTATATTGTGTCAAGGCACCTATTACTTTCTGGACCAGTCATTTTATTCAGGAATCAGATTAGTGGTTGCTAATTTCTGTGGAGAATACCGGAAAGCTATAAATATGGATATAAATGACACAACTGTGTGTTCAATTTTTGCTGTGTTATGCTACAGTGTGATGTCAGCTGAGGCTGTTTTGGATTTGGTTCACCAAATAGTTAGGGAATAGCAGTAACTTAGTCTGACTCTTTTCCAGCACAGATGTTGTGCCAACCTGTTAATTTGCTTGAATCTAGATTTAATTTGAATTTGGTGAGCTAGGGTTTCTAGATATGTAGGAGGCTCCCATGAGACACCTATTCATATTTTAGGTATCAAACACTTAAAAGAAAAAATATATATATCAATCTAGACCGCTGTATAGTAATACAATTCACCACGCTTTGTCATTCGGTTTCTTTGTGTCACAGATGCAGCAAGGATGAATAAATTTGAGAATGTACAGATTGTGAGGCACTTGGAAAATACGGTAATAAACCTATTTGTTTATTTGTTTTTTTAAAAAAAAAGAGAAAGGAAAAAGAAAGCAAGAAAGCAACCACAGCACCCAACAAAATGAAAATGAATTTTAGGCTCGAGTATCACTGTCACACTCAGCAAATGCAACATAACGAAGCCTACAGTAGATCACTACTGAATAATTTAAGTTTGAGGGAACCTCTGAAGGTCTCTAGTCCAACCTCCTGCTGAAAGCTGGTCAGTCTGATTTCCTGAGTTTTCATCCAGTCAGGTTTAAGAACCTCCAGGGATGAGGGATGCAGTTCTGGCAAACTGTTCTGATGCTTGACTGTACTTGTGGTGAGAAAGTTTCACATTATCTAGACAGTATCTCTCTCATTTAAGACTGCAACTGTTGACACGTACTCCTGCTTCACTTAAGAACATAGTCCTCTCTTCTTGATGACCTGTTCATAGATATGACTGATGTTGAAATGATAAGAGTGATTTGGCTTGATTAGCGTGGTTACAAGTATAATTATGGATTATTCTGTATGGAGAGCACAGTACTTAAGGAAGCAAAGAAAGGAAGAAGTTTAAGTACCTGATTTATAATGTCTGTTTCCATCTTACACACATTGAAAAAAATCAGTGGAAATATAAGCTGTGAGAACACCCATCTACCTATCTATCTATTTATTTATGTGTTTCTTAAGAAACTAAAACACAAACAGGTAACAGAGCAGCCAACCCTTAGTTTTGATCCAAGTAGTTCTTCAGAAGCGTCTTGCAAACTCACACCAGATGAACTTGAAGAACAGATACGTGAACTTACCTGTGTCATCCTTTGCTTGCTGATTCAAGTTTTTTGCAGTGTGATGTTTTGCCAACTGCATTTTGCTCCATGGTGTGCTGACCACAACTTAGGCTATGTTTTCTTGTGAGATATTCAACTCTGAATTATAAAAGCATAAAATCAGTGCTTTACCATTAATTTACGTAAGGTCTACCAAATGAATATTGTACAAATAATTGCAATCAGATGAATGAGTATGTGTATAAGACACTTAATTGAACCTCAGTTTCCATTTCTGAAAAAAATGTGCTCAAATCCTTATTTGAAGCTTGAACTTGTATATCCTTGTTTTGCTAAACAAAATTTTGCAGCCTGGCTTCAACTGAAAATGATGCAGAGGAGCATGTTTTCAAATATTCTGAAGATGTCATAAATAATTTGTATGCTGAAGCACTGACACCACTAAAGCTCAATTTCTTTAAAGGGCTTAAAAATGTTTTACAGACATTCTGTTAAATACGTGTAGGGCATTTGCATAGTCTTTTCATGTCCAGTGACTGGGCAAGGTAATGGTTACAAACTGAAATGCAGGAAGTTCAGTTAGAACATAAAGAGAATCTCTGTGAGGGTGATGGAGCACTGGCACAGGCTGCACGGACACGTTGCAGTCTTCCTTCTTAGAGATGACCAGAAGCCAGCTAAAAGCTGTGTAGGGCAGACAGCCCTAGGTGACCGACCCTACTTTGAACCAAGAAGGTTGAACAAGGAGTCCTCCAGAGGTCCTTTCCAACATCAGCCTTTCTATGATCTTGTAATCAGCATCTTTATGCTTCTTGATTCAAGTATAATTTCACTTTCACGATTTCAGTCGTAGGTTGAAACCAACCTTAGTGAAAAAATGAATAACATTTTCCATAGATCTACAGAATTGCCACATCAAAATCGTGGTTTATGCTAATTTAAGAACTTACTGTAGTGTAGTGAAGTTCATTGACATTAACATGTATTTTTAAAGGTTTTCTTTCTTTCTGCTATTAAATAACAAAACATTTTTCTTACGTAAGACATATCTTAAATATCTTAAGTTAGAAAAGGGTAGGGATGTAGGCAAAGCTGACTGGTATTTGAAATCCTCCCAAATTTAAGTGCAGTTTAAAATAGGGAGATATTGTCTGAGAAAAGAAAAACAACAAAAAACATCTGCAGGGTTGAGACCTTTGATGCTGATCTGACATACAAAGAGTTTTTATCAGTTGGAACTATCAAATAAGAGCCATGGCAGCTAGTCATGCTGAAAGAAGGATAAGGACAAGTCTGGCTGAACTTGAGCAACAGAATCACTAAAAATAAAGGAAAGCAGCCTGAATGCAAAATGAACTATTGAAGTTTTATTTTTTGCTGCAAGACAAAGGCAGAAAAGATGTTGTGTGAATTGAATTTGAGGATCAAACAGGTATTTTTTCCTCCCTCTTTTAAAAGAAGTTTAAGCAGGGAGAAAAGATAACATGAAAAGATCTCTCTTTGGTCTAAAAAGTCAGTTTTTAATGGTGATGTAAATAGAAAATAAAATACATAGATGATCTCAGCTAGGAAAAGAATTAAACTAAAAACATGAAAAAAACATTTAGAGAACTTTCCATCTAGTGAGCTTTACTTTTTTTGGCACCACAAATACCAACTCTGATTTCCCAGTGCTGCTTTTTTTATTCCCTTTTTCAAATCATGAACTTACAGGGATGTTATCCCTTTCACATTTTGACTGAGATTCCATTAGCAGAGTTTTAGTGAAGAAGCAAAGTAATGGTTTTGAGTACCATCTGCAAGTTGCATTAACTACTGTGCTGTTGGATCTAGCCAGTCGGAACAGAAAAGAAAGTACCTGTCTTTAATGGTAGTCTTATAAAGCTGTCAGCTTTAGACTACTAAACAGGCAGTTCATCCTTCTCCTGAACTTCAAAAAATGCCTTATCTTGCCATCTGAAATAATCTATTTCATTAAAAAGTTTCAGCTTTTAAACACTGGTCTTCTGAGAAAATAGATTTGCATGCAGGGCCAAAATTCTAGCACTCAATTTTATGCCAAAAGATCATGGAAAAACAGCTAAGAATTAAATCTTGAGCAGAAACGCGTACTTTAGGAGCACTGTTAGATTTTACAAGTCACCCACGCTCCTGGCTGCACTTGGTGTCACTCTGATTGTTGTGCTGCAGTACCTTATGCATCACCCGTCTGTCGCTTTTCAGCTAACGTGCTCAAAGTTCAACCCAAAATTACGATTGCTTCCAGAACTTCCACTCTGCAAAGGCCCTACAGACTTCTGAAGTCAACAGAAGCTTTCTCATCACTATGTAATGTCTGATATTCGAGGCTATCTGGAGAAATGGGGAGCTTGTTGTCCTGATGCTCTCACTAACTTGTCTGCTGTAGGCATTGCATGCTCTTTCATGTTTTTATATTGCCACTGATTTCTGAGAGGAAAATGCAAAAAACTATGTAATATACTGAGCAAGGAATAGTTAGGAAGAAGAATTCTATGTAATCTTGATCAGAAGCCCTTAAAAATTGCTTGAAGTATTTATAGAGCAGTTGCAGTCTAAGGAATATAAAATGTCTCTTAGGCATCTTGATTGTGGTATTAATGACTAGCTGAGCTTAAGACAGTGTGTTATGTAGGTAAAGTGATACTGTTAGCAGTGGAAAATAATGAGTTCTGCTAACAACTTAGACGTGTTTTTCCTACATGAAAAATAACATTGTTTGAATATTGACTTAGTAAGTTTGAAAACTGAAAGCTAGCTCAAGCCGTTTGTTACGTATGCTTTTCCACTGGCTTATTCATGTGGTGATTTCAGCTACAGGTTGGCTGGCTGACTGTGCAAGAATGAAGTGATTTGACTCAGTTTGTTAGGAAGAAATTGTTCCTGTTTGATTGTTTTCATTTGAACCATGTACTTGCATCTGATCTTTTAACCCATGGAGCCAAAACTGCCTTTAAAGCAGGAGGAATTTGGCTAAATATTCTTATCTCTGAGATTTAGCCCTTTTAGCTATTTTTAGGAGCAGCATAAAAGTTCCTTAAACAGCATCCAAATATTTGAGTAGTTTTACATTTTGGTGTAGTGAAGTTCTTCTATGTTGCTTTGGACTGCTATTTAAATACCAAAGGCAGTGATGGATTTTGACTTATAATTTACAGTATGTAAAAGTAAATTTAAAGGATTCTTTCTAAATGGTGCTCCAAAGATCACTGTTGATCAGTGCTCTACACCAATTAGCACATCTTGTATTTGTATAATCTGCACCTTTGCTGGAATAAGATAGAGCTCCACACTGAAGGAAGTTGAAAATCCACGTGACTGCTGATTTGAAATAACTGAGTGGATTTTGAAAGGTGAAATGCTTTGCCTATTTCACTCCTGAGGTGGTTTCTTAGTACTGCTTTCAATTATTGCTTTAGTATGTGCAACATTTTGAATTACAACCAGACCTTTCTGCAACACTTCAGTTGTTCTCCCACTAGGCTTGTTCAGTAAGTCTAGTTGTTGTTCTTACCCTGTCAGCTTTGAGGTCATTTGTGTGTTACCTGACTGAGTAAAACCGTCTAAGTAGTGGCTAAATTATTTTTCAAATATTTGCTAATAGTCTTTGTAATTCAAAGACACATCTTGTGTTTTACTTATGGGCTACAATCTTTGGGTACCTCTGCACATTTTTTTAATATCATAAAAGAAACTGCCATTATGCAACTGATGTTAGCACAGTGAATCTACTTGTCATTTGTTTAAAAATAATTGTATGCTTTTATAACTGCAAATAACAGATGTATTTTTTAAATCCTTAATACCGTTGAAAAGTCATAAAAAAGTCATTCCCCATTTATGATTTATTCCAAAAGCTTTTATCTGCTTGAAAATACAAATAGTAAAAAATATCATATATTAGGAAAAGAAACATTATTGATAAAGCCATTTTCTCTAACAAATTATGTTTATAATGGCTGAACTTGTCCTGTGGTGGAAATAAAATTTAATGCTCTATAACAATATGATATTGTTTTATTATGATCTTTTATAGCTTTCAGAATATAAAACCTTAGACTTCTTGAAATGCTGACTCTATTTCCTGAAAATCTGTCTTTCACTTCAGAAATATAAACTATCATTTGAAACATGTTTACTGAAGGGTAACTGGAGTGGTGAATGTACTTTAATATGACAAGCAACATATTGAGAGAAAATACTGGATTGATCACTTTTGAAGGGCTAAGAATGGCCTTCCATAATTGTTAACCTGAATCATATTTCTCTCTCAGCCCCCGTACTTTACTAAATTTCCTCCCACCTACATATTGACTGTGTCATCTAAGTAATCTCTGTAGTAAAAAGCTTATTGCATGTGCACTGCAGTGTACCTGCCCAGATGCCTTAATGATGCATGATCTATGTTCTTAAATGAGAAAAGCTGTTCATCATTCCTGAAAAATCATTCTGTTCTTTGATTAATTTTTCTCATGAGTTTCAGGCTTTGGTTTACTTCAATGTTTTATGTATTCCATAAATAGCTTGGGCACTGAACGTACGCTCATAATAAGATATTTTCAAGTGCCTAGGCAAAGGCAGAGAAAAGAAAGGGTCTGTACTAACACATAAATCCTATCCATACTCACCATATAAATTTGGTATAGATAATTCCCTCTGTTTAATGTTTGACAATCTGGAAAGCCAAACTATATGGATAACAACAGAGACTTCAACTGATAGAGGGATGCCAAGGTCATTATTATTTAGGTAGAAATCTTTTTTAAGGTGGTATGAAGTCTAATAGAAACAGTAAACAATTTCAAATGACAAGCTGGGCAATGTATGTCTACTAAGGCTTAATGCCAGACTGCAAAAAGAAAAATCCTTTAAGCACTTTTCTGTTTTGTCTGCAAAATAAAAACCAATTATCTGATTTAGAGAAAAATGAGAAATTAGCAAGACAACAGGAGGAAATGTATGCAATGCTCCTGACATAGCACAGATACAGAAATTACCACCACCTAATCTGTGCATCAGATGGATGCTGAGAGTCAAAACCAAACCATCCCCTTCCCCCTATTCCTAAAACATTTCATGGATGCATGTAGCCTTAAGACATGGTGAGACTGCAGAGGCTTGAGCAACTGTATCTGTAATGATCATTGACATTCAAAATTATCAGCATCCCTAATAGGACTGAAAAAAATATAGTTTTTGAGTCTGCTCAGGCAGCTTTCCAGAAAGGTCCTTAAGGTAAGCAAATATTTTGATTTGCAACAGTTCTTTGTTACTGAGGGTTGGGAGTTAGGAGGTAAGGAAGGAGGGTCATATGGCCTGTAACGAAAATATTATTATTATAAATATTTTTTAAGTGTAAATGACAACCTAGATAGAACTTGCAATCCTCTAGAATCTTATTGCTGCATTTACTAACGCTGTTTTAATACTGTACTCATATTTTGCAAATACTGATGATTTGAAAGGCGAGATAATCAGCATGATGATGTTTCATTCTTATTTTGTAGACAAATAAAGTGACCTTGGTTAAATTTTATAGGAGGGTACTGCAAAACATACACTACATCGTGCTAATGAATCAGCTTCAGTAGCCCTGGAAGTCTTGTCTGGGCTTTGTCAGAAATTTTATTCTCTTCCATGGGTTAATTCTTTGTTTTATGAGAGGAGTGGATATATCTGGGCTGAATGAAGCAACATATGATCTGGGTTTTATTTAATATGAATGGATTATTTCATATTTTGAGGAAAAATTTAGCGAGAGTGAAAGAAGCTTCTGTGGCAAGCAGCCAGCAATGAAATATATTGATGTATCCTGAAAACTTTTTGTGCTATACATACTTATTTCTTGTCACTGAGGCGTAACCAATATAATTAACTTCTGCTGTTGAGAGAGCTTAAGCTCAAGGTCTAGAAACTCGATCTTCAGTACTTAAAAATCTTAATGAGCAAGCCAGCTCAATGGGCTGTCTCAGCTTGTTATAAAATATTTGCTGAAGGAGCAAGCAGCAACAAATCAGAGAGATTCTTTCTCAACAGAAGTCAGGAATTAATAGATCATCCTGAGGTCTGACTGTGAAGAAAACTTTGGAGAACTATTTCTGTTTTGAGAGATATATGGAACTTCATTGTGAGGTTTTCAGGTTTGCAAAGCATGAATCATTATAACTCACAGTCAGTGTACTTCTCTGTAGTTTTCTAGACAGTTATTTGCTTGCTACTTCATAATAACTGCATTCTTGAGATGAGTAGTTTCATATTTTCTGCAGCTGGAAAGAAAATAGATGAATAAGCATTGATTCTTTTCATCTCCAGTGATTTACTCTATTAAAGGCTTAGAGAGGTTTACATGTATTTATCCTTTTTTGCGGGTGTACCACGTATTGAATTTTACCTATCAATTAATATTAACACCTTGCAACATGCCAGCACGAAAGCACACTTTGATAGTTTCAGAATAGATTCAAGACTGACATGTTTCTAGGACTGTACTGTAAATACTCTGTCATATCTATCCATTAAAAAAAATCTTAACATGCAGAGAAGATTTTTGTTTATCTTCCATTGAAATTTTCTCCTCTTTTTCTATAGAAAGGATTTTAAAATACTTCAGGAAATCCTTGAAATGTTTCAGGGCAGTATAATACAGACTTGAAAATCCATCGTATGTGTTCCTCTAAGGAATAGACTGTGTAAAGAAAAAAATTTTTCTCCTTTTCTCCCACGTGCTGAAATTCAAAGCTTAAAAAACGTAGTTCTGATAATTCCTCAGGACTCAGGTAGTGGTTGCCCCGAAGTTAACTCTAATTGAAACAAAACTGATAAAAAAATGCAATTTTGCTAGCTATCTTAAGAGATGAAATATTTATGCTTGTAATCTTCCAGGAAAAATAGTTAATGTAATTTCTAATACAATTTGGAAGAAACATTGTGGCAAAAATCATTGGCCTAGCTGATAGTATTTTTTTTTTTTAATGCCAATGAGCAATCCATGGGGAACCTTTTGAGCATACTGGAACAATCTAACAATTTTTGCAGAAGATAGTGAAGAAATGTTAAATGTAATTGGCCAATTCTATTGAGATTTAATGTCCTGTGAGTCTTTGTTCATGTTGTGGAGTTTCCCAGTATTTTGCAGGTTGGATCTTGCAATCCTGGTACTTATTTCATATAGGCAGTCCTGAACCTCTGTGACACTTGATAGTTCACCATTTTGAATCCATATAGAACATTTAATGTAGTCTCAGTTTGACTAACATGCCTGTAAACTAAACTTTAGTTGAAGGATCTATTTAATAATTTATGATAAAGTTCCAGCACAGTGGTTGGGAAGAACTTGGCTAACTTCCAAACTCATCAAAGCTGGTTGCTAATTAAATTAAAATAGGACCTAATGGGACCCAATAAGGATGCTAATTAAAATTAAAATAAACATTTGCTGTGAGTTTTGATGAAACTATTAAATGGTTTCCTGACAAAAAATTTTGATAAACTGTTTTAGTTGTTCAGTTTTAAGAATAATTCCCTGTTTGCTTTAAAGAGCCAAACCTTGAGATGTTTGTACAAGACAAAATATTGTATACTGATGGCATGGCTTGAGACAACAATGAATTTCTGAAAACATTGTAAAAGTTTATTTGAACAGTCTTAGCTCATCGTATGCTTTTACTACACAAGGACTTCTAAATCTACTGGAATGGTCGTATCTTTATGTTTGGTATCTTAATGTGATTATTCTGCTTTTGATCTGGCAGACTTTGGAGACTTGCATCCTTGCTCAAAGAGAAACTGCGGTGTTTTAATAGCCTCAAAACTGGGAAACACTTTCCATATTGTCCCTGCATTTCTCAGGGTCTGTTATTCATATGCTTATTAAAATACAAGTACTGGTTGTACTACTGTTGTCATTCAGAACAATCAGTTTTCTCAAGGAAGTCTGTCCTAAGTTAGACTTTTAATCATATTAACCATATAATATAATTCATCTTGTGGGTAAATTTATCTTTGTTCCCCAAGCAGATCCTGTCTTTTCAGCATCAAAAATTTCTGGCAAATATAAAAAAGATGCATTTCCTCTGAGCTGCTACTCTGTTTACAGTCATTCCTAATTTAATTAACTCAGATTCATAATGCCTGTCACAAGTGACAAAAATAATTAATTCTGAAATTTGGACTGTGGGACTTTGTGTGGAATACTTACCTTCAGGGGGTTGTCTCAAAAACATTTGGGGTCATCATTTATTGTGTCTGAATCTTAATAGCGTGCCAGGTTTTGTGAGGTTTCAATTGTGAGATCTGAATGATGTAGGAAACAAAGAAATGATTCAACTTTTACTATATTTTCAGTCAGTGGTGTAGGAACACTTTGCACTGGGGGCTGTAAACATGCTAATTACAGTATATACTGTGAAGCCAGTTAAACAGAAGTAGGTTACATTTCTAAAACTGGGTGAAAGTTGCTCATACATTGCAAACAAGCAATTAAAGAAACCAGTGAGACTGACATGCTCATATAGAATAAATGCACACTTGCGAGTTGTTTGGGTTTTTTTCCTTCTAATTTGGTAAGAATTTTTCTGAGACCATTTGTGTATGCAATATGTGTATTTTTCAGGCACTGATATTACTGTAATGCTTGAAATATGTGGCTAAAAAGATAAAGTTCTTCATAAGCAAAAAATATGAGGATCTAATTTAAACCACTTGCTTCAGACTCTGCTATCAGCTGTGAACATGTCTCATGAAAAAAAACAAAGTCTGTGCTGATGTTCAGTGGTGTTCCTCTCCATGCTGAGAAGTTCCCAGTCTCAGGAGCAGAACTGATGTTTCCTGCCTGTTTATGCTTAGCACTGGGGTTCAAATTGCCTTGCTCTGTGGTAGGAGCTTCACAGTGAGGGAGTATCTCACGTGAAGACATGGCTTAGGACACTTGGTTCTTTTCTCTTCATTGGGAACACCGAGGTTCAGGTGTGCGTCTCTCCACTGCTGTGTTAAGAGTGTAATGCTCACACATCCATCTTCTCTCTCAGTTTTGCCTCAATGATCTTGATACTCGAATCTTTCCTAAGTGAATTATCTTAGGCGTGACTGATGTACTGCTATATATGCGGGTTTCACTTCCTATTACTGAAGTCTGAATTAATTGCTGTCTATAATTACATTGTACGTGGCTGCTCCAAACATAATGCCTCCTGTTTCAGTATGTAGGCCCACGATGTCAGAAGTGGATGTTGCTGGGTTGGCGGTGGAAGCTGAACCTTCCTGCCGAAATCCTATTACGTGTTGTTGTTGTGTGACAGATGGCAGAGGGGCACTCTGACAAAATGGCCTCTGGTGCAGTACTGGAGTCAGTCAGAATAATATACTTCACAATAAGTAATTATGGGAAGTAATGAAAAGAACTTCATTGAAATTACTTTCCAGATAGTGTAGTAAGCGAAGGTTTGCAGATACTAAGAAATGGTTTCTAGGCCCACAGTATATTAATAGGGCAAAGAGGAATTTATCGTGGGTGGTTTGAGATGCTGTGTCTTTGGAATATTTAAAAAAAAAAGTTAATGAAAACACAGTACAACCATGCACTGATATAGTGTTGTCTAAGGGCATGTGACGACACAGCCTTTTGTTTTCCTGAAATATGTGATTTTGTGTTTCACTAAATAAACCCCTTTTCCTCATGAGTTCACAACTGTTTTCAGTTAAAAGCAATTATAGTTAATGAGGGAAAATTGAAATTTTTTTAAAGGACGGACAGGACACTCTTGTGTGAGTTCCATAGTAAATGCTTGAACTTAAATAAAAGGTGAATTTTAAATAAATAAGTAAAACGAAAAAAAAAAACCAACAGAAAACACCAGCAAGCCATGTGGAACTTAAATCAGTGTTAAACCCAGTCAGATTCATGTGAGGAAACCCATGGAATATATGTATGCTGATGATCACCGAGAGAATTTGCTCAGGTTGAGTGATTTCCATTGGTCCAGGCAAGCATACCTGAAGTTCCTCTTTTTCTGAAGAACAATTACATGAAGGGTATATCCTCTCAGATGAGTAACTTTGATCTGGGTATTCCAAGATAAGAATGCTGGGAGCTAAGGCAGGAAAAGTCTGACTTCCAGAGCATTAAGATGCTGAAAGTGCTAGCATCTGAGTTGTGGCTTCTTCAAGGATTTATCCATATTCTGCTTTTCTCTGTTCAGGGTAAATAACAATGTTCAAAGGTATTTTGACCCTTCATCACTTTTCTTTCAGTTACCAAGTGAGCTACTCCAAGGCCCTGAACCATATGAAAGTGCAGCTATACCATCCAGGGCCACGCTCAGTGGTTTGTGAAGTTGACGTGCCTCCTACAAAAGACTTAAGAGAGCTATGAGCTTATGCCCAAAAGCAAGTAGAAAACCACTTAAATGTTGGAGTTCGTAAGAGCATACCTAAGTATAAATCAGATAATCTATTTTCCTTGTGGTGCATATCAATTGATTATGGCTCTGTAAACAGGTTTTCTAGTTGGCCCTGGGCCAACACTATTGGCTGATGTGCCTATGGAAACATCCTTGCACATTTTAGGAACTAATGCTATCGTAACAGGCTGCTGAGATATACTATTTAATGGAGTGAGGGGAAAAGCAAAAGTTGCAATGCCATTCCTTTGCCTACTATTTATATACTTACCCATGCTGAGCTAAGTGCAATTGATCCCATGGAGTCTTGTGGTAAAGTGAAAATTGACAGGGAGAAATCATTACTATGACAACCCCACAGTGAGCAAAGGGAACATATGACTCACTGCAGCATTTTGAGTTCAGTGAGTCAAATCCATAAACAGCTGGCCTTTTTGTTTTGCTCAACGGGTGACATGAAGTAACAGTCCTTTTATGCTCTGGAGACTATCTGATGTGTTTATAGGAATAAACACCCAGTGTGTGCTTCTCCATAACTTTTTCTTATAAGCACATACAACAAAAAATGTCAGCAATAAGGTCGTAGTGTTTGTAATTTTCCTACCCACTCATTTTTCATTTTTCCTGGAGACTGCCTGTTCTGCATTTGGGGCATCTAGAACTTTTTCCCTCTGTTCATTCTCTGTTGTCCTATCTTATCCATAGCTCAAGTGATGGAGGCTATTAGCATCCATCAGTGAGTAGCAGATGGCACACCAGGGGGCAGCTGCAGACAGTTTACAACAGGAAGCTCCTGAGGCAGCCACCATTTCTTTGTTTTCTGCATGGCAGAATGTCTTAGCAATATGCAATGCAGATAAAATACTGACAAATGGTTTGTATACTTGCCTTAAGAATTTGCTACTTGATACGTATGCTCTAGAGTCCTGTGTGACTCTTATGTTGAAAACTTCTCCTTATACATTACATCATTCCAACCTTAATGATTCTATGATTGTGATAAGTGTGGAGGAGTTTCTCATTTAGATTCTTACCATTCACTCGCCATAACTTAGAGATCAATAAGCACACTGTTATAGATAAGAGCCCCTTAATTTTAGTTCCTGAAAGCAGTCTTTACCTTTTCTCAGTCAACATCCTCAGCCAAAAGACAGTTTTTGCTCTGTTTGGTATTAAAAAACAAACAGAAACTTTAAAAGTGCTGTTGATTACTCTCACAATTTGCCTTTCACCTGACTTAGCTCTTTGTGTAACAGTCATTGTGGTCAATTTGCAATAGGAGAAGTACTTGCTTTGAGGTACTACCTGCAGACTGACATTCCAGAGTAGAATGACTTCATGCTGAATAAAGAAATCCATTAATATATTTTAGGTTTTATTCCTTTTCAACTGGAGATCTGAGTTAAAGCACACAAACAGGATAGCTTTATCTGATGCTCTCCCATGAATTACATTTATATGTGATTTTTTCTCAGGATGCAGACAGTAACCTTTATATAAAGAATCCTTTAATGGGGAACCTACTTCAGATGCTTAATGATTTTTTCATGTGAGCACAGATATTTGCAAAACAGGTTAAAATCAAGTTTGTAAAAACTGAATTTCTGGTCAAAATCCAGATGCTCTAAAAGGAGAAAATTAAACTGCAGTGCCTTTATCCTGAAGAAATCCTGAAAAGCTTTCTGAAAGGTGAGATCAGGGCTAATTCTTTGGGACTACACTGATGGCACTAAATATTTTGCAGTTAAATTAAGATAGTGTACCATGACTGGACAAGCTCCTTTTCTTGCCTCTGATGTATCTGGCCAGACCTGCTGTCTGAGATGGATGTGAGTAGATAATTTTCACCCCTGATCTGATTTGGTGTTTGCTGTGAAAGTACACCAGGATATCTGAGGTGATAGCAAGTTCTCAAGCTTTCCCTGCTGTATGTTGTAGAACTACTTCTGGACAAATTTAAAACAATGCTAATCATACATCACGTGGAATGCTCTTCCCTTTAGCTTTTTGTAGCTCTTTGAAAGTGAGTAAATTACTTCATGAGATTATAACTGGGGACAAAAGCACCAGAGAAGTTAACATTATTCTTTTTCCCTCACTGGGGGTCATAAAAAGTGATATTCAAATGTGATCTAATTATCCTTGTTTATCATTTAATAAATTCCATTTGCCTAATTTTTGTCAACCTTGCCTATGCAAGTATGCTTACTTAACAATAAAAAAGTAAAATAGTAGATGAAGCTTTTTCATAGTGCAATTCACATCTCTGGAAGAAGGCACTGAGATTCTCATGCTAAGTTAATCCTTCACTGAATGTTCAACAGGATGCCTAATAGACATACAATGCAGTAACCTAAACGGGAATTATTTTCTCCATTTACTATTCTGAAAGTAAATGAGTTGTTTTCCAGTGAATATGGGATTCATCTGAAATCTGCATGCAGGGTCCTTTTTTGCATAAAGCAGGTCAAATCCTGAATTATTCATGGCTTTCTCTCTTCTCTCTCTCTTTTTTTTTTTTTAATTTTTTATTTCAGTGGTTAGCTATCCTGGAGAGGGAGACGGACATAGTTTATTCCACAGATGTGCTCTCCTTATTGCAATAATGAGAACATTGCACTGATAATTATGGTTTTACTAATTGTATATATTCATTTACTTAGTCTTCAGAAGAATATTTAAATCTGATTTGCAGTTTGGCACTGTAGCTGGGTTATGAATCGTAAGCAGGAAAGAGGTCAGTTCTGTTTGTGTGATCTTGTCTGATTCTCTGCTAGGTCCCTGGGAGGTTCCTTCTAAAGGAAGCCTCCATCAATTTTACGTAATTTAAAGAGTCTATAGATGTTATGCTTGAACACTGCTTATATGGATGCTCAGATGGAAGGGAAGTATTGTGCACAGGCTTCCAGCCCTGTTATTGGTTGCATCACGCTATTGCTGTTAATGTTTTATTTTATTGCCTCGTTTGTAAAACCACTAATGACGTTCTGTTAAGCTAATTCTGACTTCTAAATTTAGAAGACTGCTCCATATTCTTCTACTTATTATTTTGTTGTTGATTTTGTTTGTTTTACATTAAGAGAGGGTCCTATTCTCTCTTCACAGAGAATATAGAGCCAGATTCAGAATGGTTTGGAAGGAGGAAGAGATTCTCTTCGCTGGTTCAAGCAGATCTGAGATCATGGTTATTACTAACTAACCTTAGAGCTTGAACACATCAGCAACATATTAATCCCAATTCCAGTTCATTATCTGTCTGATGTGATTTTCTTTAACTTGTTTCACACCTAAAGTACTGGAGGTTTAACAAAAAATTTGTTTTTGTTTCATTGCTTTAGATTTATTTTTGTTTTTGACCTGTTTGATGATTTTAGTTTGTGTAAAAGCAGAATGCCTGATAGTGGGTAAGACAAATGGCAAGCGATTATACAATGCCATGACTAATTGTTTAAAGTTCAGTGAATTTTAATAATTCCTAAACATGCAGACGTGAACATACCCAGCAAGGAATTTGTTCAGTAAAAATAATTTTGCATATATGTAAAGACAGAAATAATTCAATTCATGTAGCATTATTTGTAGAAATCAGGCAGTTGTTACTACTCATTGCCGATGTTATTAATGTAAGATCTTTTATTAGTTGACAGGAGTAGATGCTGAGGCTGCATACAATTAGTTCCTGAATAATTGCTGAGCAGTTGCAAAGATGGCAAATGCATATCAATTTCTGTGGTAACTTCTGAGTATTTAAAGCCTAACGTTGTATTTCAGTGTAGTCAAAATTTCTAACAGTTCAATTCATTATATCTGGAGTTAATATGACCTCTTGACACTGTGCCTGGATCCTTTGTGGGAGCAAAGTGGCAAGACTGCTGGAATTGTTGTGCTCAATAAAGCATGCCATCTGAGACTATAGGAACCCACACTTCATACGAATAGGATGCCTATGACATTACTCTGTCATTACTCTGTTTACACCCCATAGCACAAATGCTTTCTTGATGAAGGAAATTTTAAAAATAGAAACAAGGAACCAAGTCTTGTGGTCGCTATGGTTAGCAACATTAGCAAATGAGCACCACTCTACTGCTTTGGTGAAAGACAAGGAAGTATGTGGCTCATTGTTTAGTAAAGCACAGTTGTCTCTTTCAATAAGTTGTGAGGCTTAAGCAGCTTGAATTTGTCCACTGAATCTTATCATATGAGCCTCTCAAGGTAACTGGCTGAATGAGCACTAGATTGTTTGCTTTCTGTGAGTCATAATTCACATCTTCCTCCTGTTGTGCACGTTATGGCAGTTATCTAATTGTCTGTTTTAGAATTATTTTTATTATGCCTCATGTGTTAGTAGAAATGTTCCTAGCATTGGCATTTGGGAATGTTCTCCCTTTTCTTTCTTCATAAATAATTTATTGACTATGCTTTTGCTTGCATGGCCTTTATTATGCCTCCCAAAAGATTTTTACAGAACCCTGTTTTGCTTAAGAACCACAAAAATAAGATGAATGAAGCTTAATATTTGACCATGAATTTACTTTAAATTTGTCAGACAACTTTCTCCTCACACTGTAGCCACTGGCACATTCTTAATAGTGCCAGAGGGAAAAAAAAAAGAAGTTAACTCATCTGAGTTGGATACAAATTTATCATCTTGCGATATGCACTGGAAAAAGGAGATAGGAAACCAGCCAAATACTTTTCCTAGGAAATCTTGAGAGCGTGTGGCAGCAGACTTTAAGTTTCACATGCTTTCACTCAACTTTGAGACTCCTTTGACCCTCAAATAGGACTGACTCTTCCTGGCTGATGTGTCTTTGAGTCCCAATTTATGAAAGTTCCTACATACATTAATCTCATTTAACTCCTTAATGGCTGCTGTGCATACATTTTTGTCATTATGAGGAAGTACTATAAGCCTTGGTGACCCTGGTTCCTTCTGCATCTTGAGAAGACATCTGAATGTGTGAAGAATTATGTATCTACTCAGAATTGAGTCGCTGATCTGTCAAGTAACACAGTCACTCTGGCACGGACTTCCTACTGGCTTATATTCCTTCTTATGGCGTAATTCTTCACTTTTTACCAGGGGAAAGCTGAAGTGTTTATTTGTCAAACCTTGTAAAAGGGACTAGTGTCAGAGCAATGCTCAAAACTGTGGATGTCTTGTCAGTGGGATTGACTGATGCCACGTCTCTTCACAGCAATCACACAGGAAGATGTGCTGAGCATGTCAGAAGGGCACAGTCTGACGCTAATGTCTATGATGATGAGAGCTGGATTGAAAACTGCAGTTGCAAGAGGTCAATAATGTTTTGTATGCAAATTTGCATTGTTGCCTGCATAGGATGAACTGTACGTACTGGAGTGCATCTTTGGTTTTTTTTATCTTCTAATGGAAGCAATTCCGAAGTCATGTTATTGGTGTGCTGTTCAGGCAGCTTGGCCTGTGGGGTGAATGAAGGCTGCCTGACAGAAAGCTCTGAGGATGCACAGTGTGTGCCTAGGATTGGCAAGCAGCATCAGCTTCACTGTGAGTAAGCATACTGGTCCATTACAGGAGTGAAATAGTACTGCTTGTCAGGCATATTTATCTAAATGGCCACGCTGATTTGCTAGAGAATTTTGTTATTATAGAGCACTCAATGTAGTTTTGGGAGCTCTTCCACAATCCTGCTGCAGTATGGCACTTTGCCTTGGATTTTATCTATGATTCTCTTTCAGTCTTCTACTTCAGTTTTTCTTGTGTGCTCTAAGAAGAGTTAGATTCGTGCTTCCTGGATGTGGCTCTATGAATTTTGATAGCATCCTTTTGAACAACATTCCAGATCTAGATTTGCCAGTTTTGTCTTGTAGTCGAGACTGTGAGTACAAAGATAGTCTTTGGAATTTCACAGCCAGACATTTGACTTCAAGAGGATTATTAAGAATAACTCACCCAATGGATCATTAATATTGATTACCTTTCAGGGCACCTAAGACTTAGAAGTAAGACAGTCACATAAATTGTGCAAGAAAAGGAAAAAATCTAAAATAATAGAATTAAAAGAAGAATAAAAATTCTTCATTAGTGCCTCTAGAGTTAAATAGTGAAGACAGAAGTTAAATGATAATTTGGATGAACTGTGAGATATTATTGGCTTATTTTTAATTAAAATTCTTGCGGAGAGTATAAAGTCATGGAAGCATGCCAGACTTGAAAACCCGAGAAGCTTAATCCTTTGTTTCCTCACAGCGCAGGAGCATTACAACAGAGCAGTTTTCTGCTTGTTATCTCCTCAGTATTCCTTGACATGAGATTTAAGATATGAGCTTGTTTCTTGTGATTGCCTCAAACCAAATTCTATCCGTGAAAGAAGGAGGTGGGGAAGGAACTACTTCCTTTGCTGTGGGCCTGTGGACTGTGCTGCAGTAGGCCAGGATTATCAAGTAATTGGAGATTTTTAGGGTATTGAACAGTTTGGGCGTCACTTCTGAGCTGCCCTTTAGGTTCCTTAATCTGGACTGCAGCCTTTACGTTTTGTTCTGCGTACTTCAGCACATCACTGGTGACTTCACTGCTGGTAAATTCACCTCAGTCAGAGTTGGTTGGCAAAAGTAAAGATGGGAAGCTGGTGATGTTTTATCTTTGAAGCTGTGCATGTAAATCACTGTAATTTGGAAATAGATGTGTTAGAGTTGACTTATTGTATCATCCAGATTTTAAAACCTGTCTTGAATTTTTATAGCCTCCTTGAATAATGGCACATAATTTTTGCCTGTCAGAAGCTTGGGATCTACTCAAACCAACTATCTGATAAATTCTAAGTTTAAGTAAATAAAAGGGGAAAAAGAAAAAAAAAAAAAAAGGTTGTAAGACAGAACCTATGTTTTAGCAATTATTCTCTTCATGCGGTTTAGAGCTTTTCCAGCTATGCTTACCTGCTGAGCTACATCCAGGACAGAGAAAGAAACAAAAAGGGTTTTCTAGATAGCCTGGTACGATGTGAACACAACTTCTACATTGGTCATGCTTTAAATCATTTAAATCATGCTGTTGTAAGAGGAAATTCCTGCTGGCGTTAATTTGGTTATCGCGTATAACTGGGATTGTATATGGTTCGATGAGAGGCATCTAGAGCTACAACCAATGCAGTAGGAAACTTGGGGCCTTCTAATACATAGAAGCCTGCATGTGTGCTCATGAATACATGTATGGAAAAAAAACCACCTCTTTAACGCAAATAGATTCCGTGTCCACTTTAATAATGCTGTGTTACTAAATACATTTTTAGTCCACAAGACTGAAACAAAAACATTTAAATATTTTTTTTTTTTAATAGAGCTCTCCTTTTAAGAATGGACACTCAGACTATAGAATCACTGAATCATTCAGGCTGCAAAAGACCTCTAAACCTACTGGTCCAGCCTATCCAGATCTCTCTGTAGAGCCTTTCTACTCTCTGATCAGTACTTCATCCCAATGCAAGCTTACCGAAGATACACTTGATCCTCTTGTCCAAACAACTGATAAAGATATTGAAGAGATATATTATTAAAATCACAAGCAAACGCATTATAAAATGAAATGTCATTAAAAAAAAAAAGTCCTGATGTTTTCATTTTATTACATGTAAAAATTGTCTCAAAATGGTTCACATTATTATAATTTTTTATCAGTATTTCAAAGGGACTTTTAGGCAGGTAGATTTATCTTCTGAGTTTAGTTATATTTGTGGCTCACTGGATGGGGATGTGAGTTTGTAGGTATAGGTTTCTGTGGTTCCAATTAATTGGGATTTCAGGTTTGAGTACTTGGAATCTAATCTTTTTAAATAACTTCCCTGAAATGTTAGAAAATGTTAGCTGTGTGCTAATAAAGGCTAAGTGTTTGATTAACACGTTTTCAAGAAAGTAAAATGTTAATATTTTTAATATTTTCTGTGGTTTTATTGAGGTATAAAGTCTGACGTATTATAATTGGAGCATAAGATCAGAATTTTTTAGCTTCACTTTAAGAAGTGCTCTGAAGACTGTCTTCATTCAATAAAACTGGGTTAGTACTGCGGAGGAAAAATACATGTCTATAAATATTTAGGTTTATACAATCAAGATAAATTATAGATTGTAAATGTAGAGCTACTGTTTTGAGTATCCTCTTGTACTTCATCTATATTCAAAATTGCTTTTCCCATACTGACAGAATACCAGCATTTCCAATATCCAGCTAGGGATCTTCATCTACTTCTTTTTTTGTGGACATTTGTGTACGTTTAAGTATGAATAACTTAACTACATATTTTAATGAGACTGCTAGGAGGCAGATCCAACTTTGGAACTTTTGTACGAACATTTATTTTGTAAAATCTTGGGAACAAATCTGTTATAAAAGCTTTTGCTATTGATATGGCATTATGTTGGTTATGACTATTTTAGAAGCATTCCCTTCATTAGAGTAAAATGAAAAATATATATATATAATCAATCAACTACAGAATATGGTCTAATTCTTATTTAAAACCTGGATTTGAGTGCAGAATAAAAACATCTTAACTGTGTAGTTTTTCAATACCTGCTGTATCTGTGACAGAATCTGAAAATCTTAAAAAGATTGTTCAGATAAGCATTTTCTACTGGGATATAGAGGAAGTAGCTATACTGAAAGCTAAGCAGATCACTGTTTGAAATACCTTTTTTTACTCTGAAGAAGTTCAAAGGTGTTTGTACAGACAGAGCAGGCATTTTGGTATGAGCCTATCTCTTGAAATTCATGATATCTTTTCTTCTCCTACGGAAATAGATGTTTTCTCCCCTTTCACACTACATCCACCAGCCTGCAGGCATGAGGTCTCTACATGACTTGTTTCTGAAGCAGTATAATGAGTGTTGCCCACCCCAAAGAGTGTGTGAGGGGAATGCAGTGAGGGCAGTCTGAAACTAGTGGAGAGAAAGGAGAAAAAGAATAATCTTGATAGCTGTTCCCATCAATTTTCCTTCCCCTCCACCTCCACAATACACGTTAAAACATTTAACCACCAAGAAATGATGACTGCTGGGGGCTCTTTGTTCTTGCAGAGACATAGTGATTTTAGGAAACTTGCTTCTTTAAGATAAGCAATGAGGAACTGAAATAGGAATGGGCAGTGGCGTTTAGGCACTTAGTGTGGTGGTCTTTATTGGTACAGCTCAAAACTGTCTTTCATACTGATACAAGCTGTGTGTTTGCATGTCAGCATTTGAGTTAACTGTTCTAAAGAGAAACTTTCTTTGAGCGCTATGGTTGTTGGCTTTTCTGCTTCTGAAACCTGGCCAAGTATTTTGGGGAAAGTTTGGGGACTTTGGTGGAATGACTTGAATGAATTAGTGGGAGCAGTTCTGAATTGTTGCCTTTCTACATCCCAGTCCTTTGTCAGAAAGTTGGAAAGCTCTTAAAATATTATTTAATATGACACGATAGCATAGTGTTTCTCATATGTTCACTTGTGAATTAAAAAAGAATAAAAGAGGATGTGAAGTAAGGGGGAAAGAGCTGTAGCAAGATAGAAAATGGAATGCTGCTAAGTACAAATGCTGATAGTGGCAGAGGTGATGTGAGTTCACTTAAATAGTTGACGTTTATGGGTTGTGAAATGTCTGCAGAAAATCTGAGAGAAAACCTTGAACCAAGCATATTCCAGTTTTGATAATCTGTGAACAAAGCATCCAATACCCTATGGTTTAGAAAAATTAGTGTGTGCTTCATTACATAATACTGATCTAATGATGAGCTGACTTTTATATGATGTGCACTTTTGATAAATATCTTTGCAGACTGAAGGATTTTTGGTATGAATTTCAAATTTTCAGTAGCTTTGTATTTCTTCCCATCCTTGTCCCTGTCTAATTCGTATTGCCTTGTATGGGAACTGCTGAGTCATGGCCTGAACCTCTGATTGATCACCTGAGGTGAGCAATGAGTCAGCCCTGGGAGCACAGGTGAAAGCAATTCACCTGTGCTGCAGGAAGGGGTGGAGCCTGGCTGCACCTCTCCTAGACCCATTTAAGAGCTGACTACCAGTGGGGAAGGATCTCTCTTCTGAAGATCCATTCCACTGGAATTTCCTGAGCGAGCCCATGATACAGGTAAGCATCCTATCTATTCTCTTTGTCTTGCTTTGACTAACTCTCTTACTTATTTTATTATTATAACATCTTAATATTATTTGATTATACAATATTCCTTTATACAATTTTCCTTGATTCTTTTCCTTGATTCCTTAATATTCTTTGATTATAAATGTCTCTTTCCCCATAGTGACTTATTTTGTATTAAAGGAGATACAAGACTCAGATAGGCCTATCTCCTTGGAGAGGTTAAAATAAGGACAAAATAAGTGGAAGTTGTTTTTTTTTTTTTTTTTTTTTTTTCCCCAAACTGAATAGCAGCTAGGCTCATATTAGCAATTGCAAAGAAGTTTCTAGAAACTTGCTATTGTGAGTTGTTGGCTGTCTGGATCCATCAGATCCCTGGATATCCTGAGTAATTATGAGGAATGAAATGAAGAGTATTTCTAATGAAATACTGAATGGAAAAAAAAAGAAAAAAGAAGATGGAAAAATACATATACCTTTTTCATCTAGCTTTCTAGGTCATTTTTTCTCTTGGTGTGCCAACTTCCTCTTTATTTCATAGTAAAATGAATTCTTTTTCCCTTATCTCCCTATAATTTATGGTTAATCCTGAAGTCATAATTACACTTCTTTTAGATGTCTCTAGACAAATCTTAGAGATTTGGATGAGAATCAAAACTGTTATTGTTGAACTTAGTGTGTGGGAGCAGATAAGGTTTTCTAATACATGCTTTACTGATAACAAACTTGATTTTTTTTTTTTTTTTTTTTTTTCCAGTGCTAATTGTATTTGAGCACAGCTAGCTGCCAGGAGGAACAATATTTTTCACTGTTTACGAGAACTTTAATCCATCCCTTATTTGCTGTCTGGTAAAGATTGCAATGAAATGATAGTTCTGTATATTATCCTATAGGAAGTAAATGTGTCCAAGGACACTATGGAGCTATGTATAAGCTTTTGTGGAAGCTCTTAATTTATAGAAGCATAGGATCACAAAAGTTGGAAAAGACCTCTAAGGTCATCCAGTCCAGTTTAGGTTTTTTGTTCTCAACCATTTCTCGTTTCTGCAGTAGGTTTAAGAACAGACATATCTTCAGCCTTCTACTCATTTAGGAAATGTACAATTCTGTCTCAAAGTCTGAGAATGATACAGAAAGCATGTTTCATTCACAGACATAACAGCAGGAAGACCTTTTCATGTTGCTGCTGCAGCATTCAGTATTATTTTGGAAATGTGTTGGAGTTATCTGGTTTTGATGGTACTGACTGAACATGCCACAGGTGATGGAGTCCTGCTTGTACACCCCTCACTGTGTCAGTCTTCCTTTGGTGTGGTTTGCTATCCTGCAGAGGCAAACGTTGAAATGCTGGCTTCTCTTTCTTGTGACAAGAATAGAAACAAATGCAAGGTATACTATTCCTTGTTTATGTTTGACGTGGACAATACCAGCTTATTTTGTTCTTGCTTTCTAGCCAAGTAGTTATTTCATAGTCCTTCAAACTATGAAGCTGCTAAGACAAGAAAGGTGAGAAAGTTGTTTATATTTAAACTTGTTAATGAAGAAAAGCTAGAGAAATCTGGGATTAGGATGCTGACTAATGGAGAATAGCAGTTAAACACTCCTATGGTTCCCACGGATTATTGTAAAGTGTGCGACTGTGAGCTAACAATCTGGGTCCTATGGGTTTGTGCTATTAAGCAAAAGAGTTCTGGAAAAGGGGAAGGAAACTTTCCCAAGACTTCAACTGCTTGCCACTGAGCCAAGTTTGATTTTTGTTCAATCTGAGTATTGGCTTGGATTTCTGCTTGGAAGCCTGCCTAGTTCATCAAAAATAATTTAAGGTGCCACCACAGTGCCAAGGGAGCTTCTCATTATTGTTTCGTATATTTTATGATGCTGGCACTCTTCCTGAAATAATCTGAGAACTGCAGACACAATGATACTTTGGAGTGCAGAAAAATAAATCTCAGTGAAATTTCTTTATTCTTTCCTGGGTTTTGGTATCATACATTTTCCTCAGTAAACACAAGTATACAACCTTTTCTGGAAGCTAAATCCTTACTCTGAACAACAGCATCATTATTTCAGATGTTTCTATGCAAAGCTAAAATAGAAATTATCAAGAAATGGAAGAAAAATGTAATGTGAATGCTCTTATAAATGTCTAATCTTTTAGATGGGGATTTTAAAAGCACAGCTGAGCTGCAGATTCTTAAATAAGTGACTGTAAGATTAAAAAACCCTTTTTTAAGTTAATTGCAGACACTTTACATCTGAGCTTGACAGTGAGAACTGCAGGAAATATTTAGGAGATGGGCAGATACGTAGCTGCATCCCTAGACACATCGCTTCTTTAAAGAGAGAATTTGAAGAATGCAAAATTTAAAACGTTTCCTTTTCTGATTCTACAAACACGAATCATGGTGAGAAATCTAGTATGACAGTAGAAATAAAATTCTTGCTGCATACTTGGCAACTGCCAGTACTCTGAGAGTAATGCTATTTAGTTTGATAACAATAATCTGAGTATTTTAGTTATGAGCTGTCACTAGCTAATGCTTCAAGCGTAAGTGGTAAAGTTATTGAATCTATTTTTCCCCCCGATTATAAATGTTCCTTTTAAAAAAAAAAAACTGAACTGAAACTGGAATTTTGAGAGACCAAGGAGGAGGACACTTGGCTACTGAATCAGAGGTCCTGTGACAACTGCTAGGACCAGAAAGCAGTGTGTTAATTCCTTTTCCACACTGTGTAAGAAAATAAGAACAGCTCTGTTGCACATGACCACATAACCATCCATGACCAAAAGGAAGGATGTAGGAATAAATAACAGCTGCAGTAAAACCTTCTCCATCTTCTCTTCCTGTGTACAGCATTTTGCCATGTATAATAATGCTTATATACAATATTACATTATATAATTTCAGTAATCTTCTGTAGTATTCCAATTCACGAATTTATCTAATATTCTGAACCAGTTATATGCAGTAGTCTTCCTAAAAATAACTTGTTGGGTAGCTGGCCATTATCTGAGGCTAGCTGTACACATTAAAAAGATTTTATGCTTCCAAAAAACAAAACACAAAATACAAACATTTCCTCCCACCCCCTAAAAAAACCCAAAAAATTACCAGCCTAAACCCCCTAAAATCCAGCCCACGTTCATTAGCTTTTGTACAATTAAACCATGTGCAATGCCTACCATAGACTTTTATTGACTAATAAGGTCTTGTATTTCATCTGTCAGGATTCCTACATTCCTTTTGGTGTCAGTCTCTGTTACAATTGCAGTGCAGTGCTTAAAGAAATCTATTCAATTTGTCCCCTAGAGCCATAATTACATTAAGGCCTTATGCCAGAAGTCAGTCTGTACTAGCAAAATGTTTATTTGCATCATAAAAATGTTATATCAGAATGCAGTTAGCAGCCTTCATGTACTGCATGTAATACAGGCAAACCTAATGGCTTTACTCTTCCCTAAAGCAAGTGGTTATCTTTATCTGGTTTATTCTCCAAAGAATCACCAGATTTAAGAATTGTTTGATAACAAGACAAAAAGATTTTGAAAAAGGTAGGTTGCAAGTCTGTCACCAATCCAACAAAAAATACTTAACATATACAACTAAAATAAATAATGATCATTCCTATAATATAAACGTATGTTTTCTGGACTGAGGCTCAAAAGCTTAGAGGTTTTAGGGAACTACCCTGTGGTTAAAAATGTGGTTACAAACTGTCTATGAGTTTCTTCTCTGAGCTCTTAAAAACAGTGATTAGACTATTTGTGGTAACACTTCTTGTCAAATACTGCTTTTCCCTCTTAGTTTGAATAAAACTGATGGATAGACATAATGAATACAGCTCTGCAATCACTGAGTTTTCTGTCCATCAGAGCAGGCAGAGAAAAATACTTCAGCCATTATGTGAGCATTGCCAAAACATAAGGTGGCACATGAGAAAAAAAGATGAAACATGTTCAGAAATCCTGTTCCGATGTTTGGATGCTAAATAACGGGATGGTGGGAGGAGGAAAAGAATGGAAGGCAGGAGACCTTGATTTTATTTCTTCCAAAACAAGATAAAATTCAGGCTCCTTGATTTGTTTTGTGTAAACATTGTTTGAAGAGATAAGGCAGGATGAGTTTCGTGCCTTCAATTAGGAATGCTATGAAATATCTGTTAGAATATTAGCCAAATTTGATTGCATGAGAGAAGCCAACTGATATAACTTATTCAGACATACAATGTATGCGTTTTCCAAGCACTTGTACCTTTCATTGTTCTTTCTAACTAAGGTGATGTTTTTTACTTATTCTTAAATTAAATTAAAAAATTGTTTGCTTTTAGTTTACCCTGGACTGTATTAGGAGTAATTTCAAAACAAGTGATTGAACTCAAAGTGTTCTGTTCCTTCAAACATGGATGCAGACTTCTTGAGATAATTAGCTCTGACATTTCTTCTTCTAAGGACAACCTGAAAGGTAAGCAAGCCTGTTTTCACATTGCTGCCTTACTTACGCATCAAATCGATGGTTTAGAAGTTAAGGAAGAAAATATCTTTCAGTGATCACTGTAGGCCAGAAAAGATTTTTTTGTATGTCTTAAAAATGAGAGCACCTGGTCAGAGTGCAAGGGTGCCTGAATGATGTTTAACATTAGATGTTGGCTGAAGAGAAAAAACTGGAGAAGATTCTTTCACTGTGTTGAAGAAGATGATTTTTCAAAGGAAAGAAGTAAATTGATATAGGAAAACTGGGGTAGGAGAATGCCTAGAGGAAAAAATAATGAATCCACTCATACGTTGATTCAAATCAGAAGATTAAATCCTGATTTCTTGTACTTAACATTAAATCCAGTCATAATGTTTATAGCAGACCAGTAGAGCTTTGAAAAATGTTGGTTTAATAGACACATTTGATGTCAATTCATCAATATCTGAAGGGAAACTGTAGAGGTAAGGCAGCTGCTATGAAAGAAGGTGAAGCTAGTTGGCTGTGTTACCCAGAATTTGGAGCTCCCCGTGTAGCACTATGCAGTCTGTCCCATGCTGGACATTGCCCTGTGCACTGGCTACGTGCATTGTGGTAGAAATGGTGTAGCTGCCTGGCTTTGCTGCAGGCAGGATTATCAAAGGGATAATATTTTTTTTCTAAGAGAACTTTTTTTTTTGAATGGGAAGCCAGTCAGTACATAATAAAAGAAAAAAAATGGAGTTTAAAAAAAAGTCTAACTGGACACTGCAATTAGAAATTAGAAATACCTTCAATAGACATTTTTGCTTATTTTCATAGTGCATTTTCTGGTATGTTTGGATCTCTTGTGACTGAGATTCCCATATTCTGTTGAAAAGAACAGGATTTGCTGGAAAAGACATTGCTCAAATACATGATTGTTATTATTGAAATCAATACAGCGAGTCATAATCTCACATGTATCAGTGCTTCCTTGTGTTATGTTCACAGAATTCAAATGAAATGATGGGTTTAAGTGAGACGGGGGAAAAAAGGGTAGGAAACTGTGTAAGCTGAAAGCCACAGCAATACATGGGAAAGCCTCTGAGAAAGACAATGTATTTGTTATCATTCTTATTTTGTTTTGTCCCACTAAAAATCCACATGGCTCACAGTAAAAATCTGGAAAAGTACAATTCTCTGGCTAACATTTCCTAGTTTTCATATGAAATGTGTAGTTAAAATTGATTGTACTTTGCTCTGTTTTGTTAACTCTTTGGAAATGAATATGTATGCAAGTGTTTTTGCAGTGAAATGTGGAGAGAGAGTGAGAAAGGGAGCACACATAGATATGTATATATGCTCTTTCTGGCACAGCTTTCAATGAAAATCATGCATGTTCTTGTTTAAATGTACAAATTGGATTCTATTTCCATTCAATTTGAAGAAATTAGTGCTGCTTCAGTAGTCATAGAAACAGCAAATAAGAAGAGACTAACCAATGTGAATAATCATCTGCAGAAATTCTGAATATTGAATACAGTTTTCTAAAGTTCATTCCTATGTACAATAGAAAAAAATATTTCAGAAGATTTCGCTAGTAAACTATTGAATATATAAGGGCAACAAGATAGCTGCTGTTAGAACTTAATTAAAAAACAACTCTGCATTGTTCTTATCCTCTCTCAAATGAATATTGAAATATATGTAGGTTACTCTGAAAGTAATGCCTCCTATTAATTTCCAAGGAAACTACAACAAAGCACCATAATGATCAGATTGATCATTATGATTCATGATTCATAATGATCATTATTGATCAGATTTTCAGTTATGAAATATTATTTTTCAGCATAGTCACCGCTATTATCTATGCGTTTTCACCAGCAATGAGCAGCAGTCTGCATGCCATGCTCATAAAAATCTGCACCAGTGAAGGTGACCTACTGTTTCACAGCTGCTATGACAACATCATTTCTAGGAAAACGTTATCCATGTAGCCCATCTTTCATCGGCCCAAAGGGGTGAAAGTCAGAAGGTACCAAATCAGGACTATATGGTGAGTGTGGTAGGACAGTCCAGCCAAGATTGACAATGTGCTCCACAGTCTTTGAACTAGTATGGGGCCAGGTGTTATCATGTTACACGAGAGATTTTCTTCTTCTCTGGCCTGACTCCAGAAATTTGAGCCTTCAGTTTAGCCAATGTTGTGATGTACTGATCAGAACTGATGGCTTGGCTGAATTGCAGGAAATCCAGAAGCACCACTCCTTTTCTGTCCCAAAAAACAGTGAACTTCACTTTACCCTTTGAGGGCTGTGTCTTGAACTATTTATTCAACGTGGAATTCATGTTACCATTCTTTGGATTGCTCTTTTCACTCTGGTTCATAGGGACAATCCCATATCCTGTCATTAATAATGATGCGATTTAACCAACTTCCCTCCTTCAGCCTCTTATTGGTTCAATAGGTCCTGATAAAGTTGCATATGATGTTTTCTTGGTTTCTGTGTGACCTACCTGGCCCAAACTTTGGGGTATTTTTTACAATTTACAATTATGAAGACAATCTGAGAGAGCTGGAGTTGTTCAGCCTAGAGATGGGAAGGCTGTAGGGAAATCTGATAGCAACTTTCAGTATCTAAAGCAGGGCTATAAGAAAGAAGGGGACAGACTCTTTAGTAGCGTCTGTTGTGACAGAACAAGGGGAAAAAGGGGTGATTAAGATTTGATATACGGAAGAATTTCTTACATTAAGAGTGGTTAGGCACTGGAAAAGTTTGCCCAGAGATGTGGTGGATGCCCTGTCTTTGGAGACATTCGAGATCAGGCTGAATGGGATCAGCAACTTGATCGAGCTGTAGATTTCCCTGTTCATTGCAGAGGAGTTGAACTAGATGACCTTTAAGTGTCAAACTCAAAGAATTCTATGATATTTCAACATTGCTGTCATTGTTTTCAATGTATTGAAGCCCATATTTAGGTCCGTACGCAGTTCCTTGATTGTAGTTCTCTGATTCTTGTGGATGAGCTGATTGAGATACTTTTCATTTTGTGATGTGGCAGCTGTGCATGGCTGTCTGGAAGATGGCTTATATTTCATGTCACTGTCACTACTGCTGTATTGCAACCACCCACTGCCTCACATGCTAACATGCACTATTTGGTTCTATAAATGCTGAGCAAGTATTGATGAATATCAATGGATGTGTTTTTTTTTTTCCACGTGGAGGAATTCAGTAACACACTTTTGTTCCATACACACCTCCATGCCTGACACCATTCTGTCAGACTGCCCCTTTGCCTCCATCTGTCACATGGCAGCAAAATGTAGTGGGATACTGGTGGGAAGATTCAGCCTCTACTGCCATCTCACCAACATCCTCCTCTGACTTCATGGACAAACTAGGAGGCATTACTTCTGGAGCAGCCATCATATTGTCTGGCATTAGCAAAAAAATAACTCACTTTTAATACTTCATCATTTATGCCTCACAAATAGAGGAAAAAAAACAAGTTGCAATACTATTCTGCAGTCAGCTGGATACAAATGTAATGGGTGTATGGCCTTATCTTTGTGTCTTATGTTATTACAGAAGTATAAAAATTAGGTATTAGAATATTAAGTATCTACATGGACTCTAAGAATGTATTAACTATTTGTATAAGATATGTAAATACATATACCAAATTTGTACTTTTAAATATTGCATGTACAGGTACTATTGAAGTAATTGCATATGAAATTAGGAATCACATGATTGCGTGGCATTACCTGATTTGATTTGTGTGCTTCACTATGAGGAATTCTGCACGTGAATCGAGCTTAGTAAATAGCTCATCTTTTATCCCATAGCTAAGTAATTCAACATCATTTTTTCTGTTTTATAGTTTGTAAAGAAGTGCAGTATTCTCTTGAAATTAGCAGTCTTTCAATAATAATTACCAAGATCTAGGAATAAATTCTGGTTTGCAAGCTTTTCAGTGCATAGTAAATATTACTTATTCAATATCTGAATAGTGCTACTTAGTTCTAATTGGTCACAGAAACCTCCTCTTTCTTCTTGTTTTCTTTTTTTTTTTTCCTTAAACTGATATAAATAATCCTTGGGTGTGGAGTACTGATGTGAATGCACACTTTAAAAAGTTGTTTCCTGCATACAGATCAGCAGCTTGATTTTTGTCCACAGCAAATATTTACAGTGGAATAAATAATTTGGTGAGATGTAATAGTAGAATTTAGCTTTGGATTAATAATTAGGTACCTGCTAGGTTCACAGTGTTTTAAAGGACCTACAGCTATAAATTGGGTAATTAATGGTATCTAATGACATTGCAGAATCTGCAGCAAAATTATTAATAGAGAATGAGGTTGACTGCTGGGGCTTGTCAATAAAAGACATTTAATTGAGACTGTTCATTAGAAAAATGAAGGAAAGCATGTGAAAGGCTCTTCCACATCTAAATTTGCTACACCTTTCAGAACCCTGGGCTAAAACTAAAATGGTACTAAATAATGTAAGGAGTAACATTTCTGTTTCTAGAAGACTTGAAATGTCAAAACTGAGCAGCCTTTTGAGAAATGCCTGGCTGTGTGACACAGTCTTGAATTTTCTGAATATATTAGCAGGAATTGTGGGTTTCTATTTGGATTATTAGTGAGATTTTCATAACCAGGAAATATACGAGAACAGAATTTTATTTTAGGCAATTAAGTAACAGGATTTTAAATTCTTCCTCTTATATTGATGTTGCATGAAAAGTAGATAATCTTTTCATTGTGGAATTTCATATTTATAAATATTTCGTAAGTTATCTATGTAAAAGAAATGTGCTCCTGACTATCTTTTTAAGCTAATCCAAAACACAGCAGTCATCTTCTCACGGATTAAGGCACTCCTCATGAATAAGAAATCTTAGTATCTCAGCATAGGGCTATTTCTGTGCCAACAAGATAATGTGTATACTTGAATTTCCCAATGTAAATTCAGCCAAGAGTCAGCTTCTTAAAATGGTTTGCAAGTTGTAAATATTGTTACGTTCAGATTTGGCTGCTGCTCATTCTGATCTGGAAGGAGCTGTACAGCCTGAAGTCTGCAAGTATTAAGAAAAATACCTGAAGTGTATTGGCAGATATGTTCACCAGTACTGACCTACCTGCTTTCCAACTGGTAAAAGCGGATGCATAGGTGTACTTAAGAGAGTTTGGAAGGCATGCCTTTCTAGTGCTGAGTCCAGATCAGGCATGGATATCCTGAAAGGGTTATGTATTTCTGTGAGCTATAAGCTTTTTAATGCAACAGCTGGTATAGTTTGATAGTTTCCCTAATTAATAGTGGGGGAAAAAAATGTTATTAGTATACAGTGTCTCTGGTGAGAGAGGGACTGGTATTTACTGACAGATATTTCAAGTGAAATATCAAACAAAATCATTATTCTCATAAAAGAAACGTGTGTAGGCTTCAGAAAGGAATGAGAATTTTTGAAATCAGATAGAAGCAAGTTTTGAAATTACTTTATAACTTCAAAGAAGAGGCAAAGAAATAATCCCAGTAAAATCTTCAGTTTTTCTGCTTCAGTTCAAACAGAACTAAAGACCTTTCATTGTGTATCAAAAAACAGACAGCTTGGTGCTCAGAGAGCTCTAAATTCTACTGTAATGCACTAACTACAAGCTACATACACATGCTCTTTTTCAGACAAAGAAACATTCTGAATAGCAGGTGAAATAAAGTAGGTCATAAAGATGCAGTGTCAAGTATTTATGGTATACAATATTTTAGAAACAGTGGGTGCTCACAGCTGTGGCCTCATATTTCTCTTGCTCGAGTACTGCATGTCACTATTTCACGTTCTGTAGAAGAAAATAATTGAACGTAGTGTTCACTGGTAGTTGCAAACTACAAATGGCTTTCCAAATGCTATGTTAAATCACGTCAGTTCTCTGTCATGTGACATATTTATGATCATCTCATTTTACAAGTAGGAAGTTTTTTAATCCCTCCTTGAAAGAGGAAAACAGGATGACTTGGCCAAAATCACAGTGAGATGTAGTGTCAGTGGACAGTAGCACAGAGTGCGATTTTAAATTTGATTTCTATACATTAATGCTCAGTTATAAAGAATGGGAATCCATTGATGCATTGCAGTCCAGAAAAATCCTATGCTTAGAAGCATAGAAATTTAAGTTTTACAGCTTCTTAAAAATAAGAATTTATCTGATAAAAAGTCATCCAGTAATAGACAGCATTTGTTTATTGTTTTTTTTCCTTTTTTTTGTATAAATAGACCTACCTGTGGAGAAAGATGTCATGTATATTGAAAATACCTGCAAGCACTTTTTTGTCATGGCTGTTTAGCTTGAAAACATGCATTTCATTAGCAGATTTTTAAGAACTCTCCAGGCTGCAGTCAGAAAGTTCAGTGGAATGCAACTGACAGCCATAGGTACTTACTCTTGAGGGAACATATCCTACCCCAGAGCTTTGTTCCAAGGTGCCATTTAAGAAATTGCTTTAAGTGTATGAAATGTTTTAATAATTTGAGTCCTGGCTTCCTCTGAGACTGCTTACTTTCCTAGGGGATATAGTGGTAGCTTGCTTTATAGTGAGTATGGAGCATACCTAGCAAAAGCTGATCTGTAAAAATACCTCAATATTTAGAATATGTTCTGATGTTCTGTTGCTTGGGATTCCATAAAACAAGTCATGTAATTACTTCCTGTGGTTTGAGGGAGGAAATGCTTTCCATCCCCTCAAATTTCCTCTTCAGTAGTATTATGTTTTATTTCTGTTTATTTTTTGTTTGTTTTCCTGAGTGTATAGATTAGAAGCTTCATGACTCCATCCAGTGTATTTGTGTGCTATTCTTGCAGATCTAAATCCTAATGCACATCTAATGCTTTATACATATTGCCTTGTTAGAAAGCAACTTGAAGTGTAAAATATACATATGTTCAGTGATAGCCTGGCTTGCTTATTTCAAATTTGAATTGAAAGAGGAAGAGAGGAGGATGAAAAATTCATTTGCAGACTCTTTCACTAGGAAAATAAAGAAAGGTAAAGAAATTATTCCACTGCAAGCTGTTCATAAGGGGAAGCAGCTTAGAGAAATCTTTACAACCAAGGGAATCTTAAATCTAGGGAAGCAAGAGGCTATGAAATCATCACCATGTTAGAAAGGGAGTTTTATGAGAGTGGAATTACAGTTAAAAAGTTTGCTATATGTTCATAGCTGAATAATACTTCTGCATTTAGTCTTTTGGTTTAAGAACATAAAAGTTCTCCCTTCCCAGTGATACATTTGCTGATATTACAGTTTCAAACTATCTTCTGTGTTTCCATTTCTCATTTTTAGAGCTTCGTTAAGACCTGCTCTTCTTGCTGATCAGCACCCAAAACATCTGCATCATTTCAGATCTGCTCTGAGATCTGCAGAACAATTTGTTGGCCTAAAATACACATAGATCTCAAGCATGTGTCACAGTTAAATTGTGACGTTACTACAGTTTTTACAATCAGAGGTACGAAAAGGATATTGCCATCAGAAAGGATACTGAGAATGTGATTGGGTTAGTGATGCTTGTTCAAGGACATCCAGCATGGTTGTGTCAAACAGGATGAGGCTCTTCAGAACAGTGAAGTGATGATCATTTGATTTAGTTATCATTCCTCTATTTCATAGAAAGGCCTAGGGCTGGAGAGGAAATGTAATACAACTAAATTTCAGAGAAACACTAGCTATGAATTATCCAGTTAAGATTTAGGTGGGGAACATTTCCAGTCAAATCTTGAAGTTGCCTCTCCTACTTTCTTTCCTCTTCTTCCTCTACCATTAAAGCTACACCTTTCTGACCTTTTCCAGACAGAAACAAGGTTATATTTAGTTTAGAACATTTCAATCGTGTGATTTACAGTGTGGCTTCAGAAACAGCTGTCTCAGTGCAACTCATGAGGAGGGAACTGAAATACAATGGAAGAAGTGAGTGCTCAGACACAGGAAAATCTAGATCTCGTAATCTGAACTCTGGACTCTGGTGTCAGTGTTTCAAGATATGGTGTTTTGTTACTCACTCTCTCTTGATTTGATAGTACATGTCTTCCCATTAATTTATGTAAGTGGGGCACGTAATGGTCCTGACCTATATCCTGCCCTCTCTTCTACAGACCATAATTTCCTTAGAGAAAGACTTTATTTCACTGTGCTCTTGGAACAAATTGAGAACCTAATCTTCTCTGGCGCCTCTGTGAATTGTGACATCAAGGAAAACGTTTATCTAGGAGGACAGATATCTGGAAAATGTTAAATGCAATTTTAATAATCTTGGTTATATAAACATATTGTGGTATTATCATATTTCTAATTTTATGCAAAAATATCGTATAACTGCTTAATCACATTTCCCAGTTGATTTCAGCTAGTTTTCAACTTTGATTACTGTGAACTTCTGTATCACACCTACGCTGAGAAGATGACATATGGAATGAACATAAGTTTATTTAACAAATGGTGTTTCAGTTGGTATCCTTACCCCTTTTTAGCAAAAATATTTGCTGATACTTTATGAAATATAACATACTTTGTTACAAAATCTTTTTTTCTACTCTAGGAATGTGTAGGGAGGCTACCTATTTGCTACATGGAGAGAGAATGTGATTTAAGTTTGTTTGCACTTGGTAGAAATGCCTTTCTTTCCATGAAATGTCTTTCCATGAGCTCTGAGGAGAAAATGATGTAGGCAGAGAAGCATTTCCAAATATAAATTATTCCAGTGTTCCAGCTGACTGACTTGGGGCTTGATATTCTTTCATGATTCGAAGATAAGAGGATTAGATTAAACAAAGCTTTCTTTAGCAGCAGGTAAGCAGATAAGCGGTGCAGTAAAGTAAGATGGTGTCTGCCACGTAAGTGGATTTTGCATGTGGTGAAATAATTTTTGGCAGTTACTATGAATTTAAGAAGCAGGTGAGAAATAGTGAGGAAAAGTACTAATGCTTTTTATAATGTACTTGATTGTC
Organism: Phasianus colchicus; assembly: GCF_987193195.1. Taxonomy (NCBI): domain Eukaryota; kingdom Metazoa; phylum Chordata; class Aves; order Galliformes; family Phasianidae; genus Phasianus; species Phasianus colchicus. Next base: position 9,677,411 of record NC_143440.1, on the reverse strand, counting down.
ACTGGGAACATTATTCCTTACGAAAATTGCAGGAGCACTGGGAGACAGAGAGAAGGAAACCAACATTTCTTTCCCTTCCAAAAGTATTTGAGGTTATGCATGAATTCTGAATTAGGAAATGTGCAAATATTTTATCTTAAAGAATTTGTGAGAATAAAATCTTTAGCTTAAATGATCGAATGTGTTTGAAATGATCAGGGTGTTCCAACCTGTAATATGCTTTGCTGTTTTAAGTAAAAAATGCAGCGAGATAAGTGAAATTAAATAATTTACTTATGGTAAATTAAAGCAGAGAAATATTTTTAATATGCTGTGGTTGTTTTCAAGATGTTAAAATATCTTATTTTGCATCAGGCTGAGACTCTGCTTGAGTGTGGGAGGGGATAGCCAGAATGTAGTGCAGTGGGGATTTGAACTCCATGCTTCAAGGGGGATTGCTCTAAGGTAGCCCAAGGCTTTTTAAATTTATTTCTTTCTTTAGCTATCCTGAGGGGAGCAGAGGGACAGGGGGAAAGATGGGACCTGACATATTCATGCTAGCGCTAAGGCATGGAATGGGAGGGTAGCTTTTTCTGGTGGAAGTCTTTCCATCCATGCCTCTCCCTGAACTCCTGTCACACCCAGCCTTGCTTTTTCTTTCAGTCAAAAGGCAAAAGAAGGAAGGTGGTGATCCAGGACTCTGGAGGAGGGGACTTAGGCCACAGACCTGAGCTGCTGTGTTGTTTTCAGCTCTCCACATAGCACCAGGCAGGCTCTTGCTTTGTCTCACCCAGAACCAGACTTGGTTTTAGTGGTTGGTGAGTTTTTTCCCCACCCTTGTGGATATATGTCTTGCTATATCACCACATACTGAGTTGCTCAGTTTAGCCTTGACAGGAAGGAAGGAAGACCATGTGCAAACCAAAGATTGGGATAGGAAAAGGTCTACTTTTTAAGATCTCAGGTGAATGGTATTTGGGCCTGTGCTTATATGACTGTATCTTTTGAAAGGCAGGTCATATTATGAATGTTAAATAATTCAAGCCTTAATTACGTGCTTAGCTATTGTCAATGACTGCAGCATAGCCATGTATCTGTTTGCTGATGGATTTTGTGGATAATCAACGTAGCACCTATTTCTAACACTGTGCTGAAGTTATATATCATAAATTTGCAGTCTGGCCAAGATGTTTTAGCACTTTTGTAAATGTGAAGTTAAAGTCAACATATTTGCGGTGTGGAGTCATTACTTGTGTGAAATTGCATGAAACTGGTGTAACAGAGTTGATAATCAGGCTTCTTAATATCAGTCAGAGATTTATTATTTTCTTTTATAGAGATTATAGCACGGAGACCTCTAGGGTTTCCACGCTGCTTTTCTCTATTTTTCAGACAAATGACAGTAAGAAATGAGTTCATACACTTGTTTAAATCCAAAGCATTCAGTAAGGATTCATTTGTTTCCTGAATCCCACTATTATGTACCAACCCTTAGCCATTTAACAAAAATGTAATGTTGCTCCCAGTTTAAACATGCTGGTATGTAAAGGAGAAAGGAGGAAAAGAACTGTGTTCTCACCCCACAGCCTCATTGGAACTTGAGTATCTTGCAGTACCACACTTGGTTTAACATGTATTGCAGTTCCCTAAATCAGTAACAGTAATTTGTGGAACTGCCCGAAGAGGAACTTTCTTAGGAGCCTGCTTCAATTTTTTAATTTTTATTATTTTTTGTTTAAATGCAGCATTTTCAACAGTGCTTTTATTAAGGAAGGTTCCTTGCATTTGTCTGCCATCTTTTGCTGGACATGTTATTGTGTGGCACTACTACTCTTGTAACATACCTCTCACACCCGTTTTGTATAAAGATCAGATATTTTTGAGGAAGAATTCAGACGTGACAATAACCAGAAAAGCTGAAAAGGATAGATTATGAAATAGTAATAGAATAAGTGTATTTAATTTTCAGCAATTGCCTGCAATGCTATGGCTTCCATAAATAATAGTAGAGCTGGCTATGAGTTTTTCACTTAATGTTTTGGATTCTAAATAATGATATATTCAGTGTACTAATTGAAGATGCAATAGGAACAAGGACTGAAATATTCTTGCAACAGCGAGGATATGAGAAAAACAAAACGCCAGGACCACCCCACATAATATTATAGTATCATGCAAAAATTTCCATAGGCTGTAGGATAGTGTTAAGCCTCTGTAGATGTTCTTCATGAAAACTGTATGTAAAGAGACTAGATTTAGTGAACTGGCCTGTTTCTGGTATGTTGAAAATAATGAGAGATTAAGTAGGACTCAAAGGGTAATGACTCCATGACTATGAAAAATATAAGGAAAACAAGCAAAACCTGACTGAGTACATAGCAGCTCTCAAATTTATTTTCATTCATAGAATATGAAGGCAGTAGTGCACTTCCTGATGAAGAGAGATATTTTATGAACAGTACGGACCTGTGTTGTAAAGATGGTGCACTCTTTGTTGGCTGTAGGAGCAGTTACAACATTTTACATAAATGTTATCTTTGCTAGCAGAATTTTCATGGAAAATGTTAAATATTTAACTTTTTAACCATTTTCTTCTTTCTTGTAATATTAGTTGAAAATACATTGACAGTCATTCACTCAACATTCAGGGACATTCAATGTTTAAATGTCACAGAGGCACCTTTTTTTCAATGTAATATCTGACTTCAAGGGAATAATTCAGAGCATAATTAAGAAATAAACTTTCACATAAAAACAACGTGATTACAGTGGAAATGTTTCAAAATATGTTCTTATAAAAATATATTTCTTTTGGAAAGAAGCATCCTTTGTTCGTTCATATGAAGAAATTTGGACAATACTTTAAGGAAGATTCCACTCCATTAATGAAGACTTGTACATATTAATTGGAAAGGAAGCCTGTATTTTGAAAGGACAGAAGGTGACTAAGTGCTGAAACATTGCCCAGTGCGTTTGTGAAGTTTCCATCCTTGGAGATATTAAAAAGAATTTAGATATGGTTCTGGTCAACTGGCTTAAGGTGACCTGAGCTGGGGTGTGACAAGGTGACCTGCAGAAGCCCCTTCATCATCAACCATTCTGTGAAATGTCTATCTGTCAGTACTTGTTCAGAGTACCCAAATAAACAATGCCAAAAAGGTGCAGAACTTGTGGAATAGTTCTTCTCCTTGCTTTTTACAGGCCACTTGAGGGTGAATTTTTTTCCCTTCTCTTTCACTTGTCCATTTCTTTTTCTGTCTTTCTCTGCATGCCCATAACTTCCCTTTCCTTTCTGTTTCCTGGTGGTTGTTTGTTTGGCTTTGCTTTTGTTTGTTAATTTGCCTTGAACTGAGATGTATCTTTCATTTTGTTCTGTGTGCAGTAAGGCTTGCGGCTCTCCTTTAATTAAAAAAACAAACAAACAAAAAAACCACTAAACCTGAAAACCTGCCAATGAAGACCATTCCCATCCTTGGAAATTTCATTCTTCACTGTGAAGAGCTTCTGGATTTGTTGCTTTGGGAATTGAAGTTTAATCCTAAACCTTATAGAAATTAGTTACAAAATTTTGTGATTTTAAACTCAGAAACAATTCGTTTCAAAGAGTAACTATCATACTAAAAAAAAAAAAAAAAAAAAGTTTGATTAGTTGTTTTTTTTCCTTTTCAGGATATTCAGAAAGTGAGAAAGGCACATATGCTGCTGTAAACTTTCCAGAAAGCCTAATGAAACTTGCTGTTGAATAATTAATGAAAACAAGTGGTATCAAAGTTTGTGAAAGTAACATCCTCCCTCCCAGTCATGGTATATCTAGAAATAATTTAAAATAATATCAAACTTTGCAGCTATAGTTTAATTATGGTAATAATATTTCTAAGGTTATACCACTTTATCAATAAAGTCTTAACGGTCTTACAGGTAAAACTAATTTGTTTCTACTTTCTTTCTGATTATATATATTTTCTCCATGAAAACAAATTCTGAGCCTAATCAACCATCAGGCGTTCAGCTCTACTGCATTTCATTTCTTCAACAGGGAAAACACCCTATGATATCTGGAGGACCAGTACAGACATTTCATTAGTTTACGTTCTGAATGTACATGATAAACACTTATTAACTCTCAGTACTGTGTGAAATGTCTAACACTGCTGCTTCCCAAAGAATTCTGGAAGAGTCACTCTAACAACCTTGCAGATTAATTTCAATAATAGAATTTTTATCTTGTGTCTGTTTGTTTACTGCATGAGGTTGAAGACTTGAGAGGGAAAGCTTTTTGTATATTTCCATATTCGCGTCCCTTTCAATATGCTTGAATTGGCAACATAATGTACTCAAACTTAAAGAATATGCCTTGAAAATGATATAAATACATCCAAACAAAGGCAAAACATCACTATAAATAAGATTTTTGCTTATTTTCTTTCAGCTGCTCTGCACACTAGCACAACACACTATTACGGATAACTTGTTCTAGAAAATCTCAGTCATAGTTTTTACAATTAAATCTATGCAAAGCACATCATTTTGAGATAGGAGTACTATGTAATTTAATCTGCTGCTCTTTTTATTTTTTATTTTATATGGATCTGCCTGTTCTAACTTTCAGGAATTTACTGTAGAATGTTATGACATTTGGATACCTGATAATCACCATAGGACCCAGTGCTGCTTTTAATGATGCATTCTTTCAGTGTTCAGATTTTCTTACTTCGTGCTGTTCTGTGATCTTTACAGACTCAATACTTGCTGTAGGAAAGCATGGAGTCACCAATATTCCATCCAGAAACAGATTCACTAAAGTCACACTAGGCTGCCATTTGTCAGCACTGAGAAGATGTTTACAAAAGCAAGATCTTTGAAGTGAGAGTTGAGAGATCTCTCTAACTCCTTGTTCAGGTGCTTGTAACTACAAGAAATCCCAAGCATCTGGTCAGGCAAGTTAAAACAGGATGGGTTGAAGTTTGTTTCATTCAATCTTGCTGTTGTGGTTTTGTTAACAGTATCTTACTTTTGCTGGAGGTGGTAATCTCTTTTCTATTAGGCTGCCATTCCTATATTTGGGCCAAACTGAATAAAGAGCAGGTACTGACTTTGAGACTGGAAGGAAACGGGCTGAGAATAACGTTGTCTAAATGTTTCCTTCAAGATTTAAGACTAGATAGTTCACGTGCACGTGAATGCACATTAGCTTTTAATACAATAGGTGAATGCATACTGTGTCAATTACTCCATGATTGCTAAGTACACATGTGCTCTGACCTGTGATTAAATGTAGCATAACTGTTGCTGGGATTGAACCATTTTAAGTTTTCTGTTGTACTAGAATATTGCACATAGACTGTTACTGTTGAGTTGCTGATGTCCTTTCAGGTGACATCCTGGCTTTCTTTAGGGATGTAAGTGCAGTGTACCTTTGGAACACACCCATACTGATACTGTGTTAAAAGGAATGGAGAGCTGCTCTAACTCACTATACACCATCAGCAACCTGCTGTCAAAGGTTAACTGGTCTCTACTGCTGCTAAGTAGTGCTTGGCCACAGGCTAAGAATTTTCTGAATTACGTGTTGATTTTGTTTGTTACAGCTTACTAGTGGAGCAAATTCAAAAATGAGTGAGAGGTTTGCTATTAGCTTACAAGTATAAAGATTTGTTTGCTGTGCGAGTTTTGTTGTGATGATGATGGGCAGAGGAAGGTCTTTTATGTAACAAAAACGTGGTAGATTTATAAATATCAGAGGAAAAATTACTGTATATGGGTCTTCCTATTCTCCAATGAAACAGACTGTTTCCTTCCACAGTCACCACGATGTGCAAATAAGTACACGCAACTCAGCTTTCATTGTCATCTTCTGAAGTGGAATCTTTACTCAAGCAATTTTGTATGTTACTCGGCACAATTTGAGTTGATTTCAGCAAAGTGATTTCTTCCTTTTTCTTGCAGAGGTTCATACTGAAATTGAATGATTCTCGTTGTCATGGGGATAGAATGTTCAGGTTGGACAAGGTAACAAAAAATGTGCTGTATTTCAAACGTAGTTTTAGTATGTGACAGAGCATTCCATTATGATGGCTTCTAAACTTTGTGCATCCATCTGAAATAGTAAACATGTTCATATACATTCTTAGTTTCAACCTGGTGCTCGGTGCATGAGTTTGTTTATTTTTTTTACCAGTGTTGTTATTTGACATATTATATGCTTAGAATGAATAAGCAGTATGTGCTTTCTTTTCTTTTACAAGTGCTTATGGCTTGAAAGATACATTAACTAATAGGTGAAGTCTGTTCTATGCAAGATACAGTATGAAGGAAATCCTTAAGTATCTCTATCCACATATTGTTATGATAAAGATACCTTTACCAAACTTCAGCTGTGCTATGTATTGTATGCACCTTCAGAGAATTAAAAGACAAAAATAATCTCGCAATTACACTTTAACTCAATCTTTTACAATATCTTTATGAACTGTGGGGGAATAAGGTGTCTTTCTTCCGTTCTCTATATAAAAGTTGGTTGAGATATCCATGTTATTAGCCACTCTGGTATTTCATTTATGATGGATTTTTTTTCCACTCAGAGAAGGAAGGCGATATAAGGCAGGATTTTATTTTCAATTTGTCTGTTTACTGGTCAGTTTGACAGCAGGAGAAAAATTTCGCTTTATAGTATTGACTACAGATATTTATGGTGAAATAGTGTGTGCTTTTAATGCAACTGTAGCCCTTTGCACTGTGTTCACGTTATATGTTTAACTCCAACTGTGATTAGGGCCTGACTTTTTTGTAAAACAAAACCTTGTTGTGTTACTCAAGAGTTAAAATATTCATCCTAGATGAATGTTCTCTGTAACATCTGTGTAGACATCTATCCTTAAGACACCTTGTAGTTGAATAGGAAGATCTTATGGTTATCAATGGGAGTTCCATTCTGTTACTGACAAGAGCAAAACTCTGGAAAAATTACCATCTCATCAGTACTGCCTTCCAGGTGCTAGAAGGCCATGACATGGCACAGCTACACATTGCTTTCCATTTGAGTGTATTTTGGACTGGCATTCCACACTTCTTGGGTGTCATTCTGGTTGAAACAGAAAGAATATGATAAACTTCATATTAATCATTATGTTTGAATGCGAATCTTGAAGTACTCTGCCTTGATCCGAAGAAGATTTATAACACTTATGTAGGTGGAGTATCACAGTGGTTTTATTTGTTTGTTCTTGTTTTTCTTTTGTTGCTGTTTTTAATCTTGCGGCTCCGTGTAGTTAGCTATTTGGTGCTCTGAGCTGAGTGAAATAAACAGCTTTCAATCACATGAAAACAAAAACAATTTCTCCTGAATGTTTGAAGGAACTTCTCGCCATAAAAAGCTTTTTTTCAGGCTAGATTCAGCTTTTCAGTCCTCTGTCATTATATCTGAAATCACAGCCATTATTGATTCGTGTTTTTTTTTTAAGTGTTGTTTGTAGTCATAAATGCTCAAATTTTCTAAATTAATTGCTGGAAAAACATTAGTTTATTCTTGACTTACAGGAAATACGCTGAAAAGTGTTTTAAGCAATGTGTGACAAAGGCTTAAGATAAATACTTGTACATACATAATTTTTCAGTCTTGCCATAATAGTTGCTATGTTCTGTATGTGCTACTGGAAGCATGTGCAATCCTACAAGTCACTGTGCTCATATACACCTGTATACATCTAAGTAGTCAGATTTGCTGCAGTGGAACGATTACAGAAGCTCGATGTTTATGTAAAAGTTTTTGCAGAACTTGATTCAGTCTTCAGTGAAATAAGTGATTCTATGATTCTATTCTATAAAGTCTTTCTAATGTGGTTCTTATAAAAATAAGTGGATATTTTATTCTCAACATAGATTTAAAAAAAAAAAAAAAAAGAAAAGAAATATTCTGGGACCCTAAGGGTTATAATTGTCTGCATTTTAAAAATTTGCCTTGGAATCTCCAGAAGAGTTATACTCTGTATTATGTATATCTTGACACGGAGTATATGTGCACAGAATTACAGTGAGAAGGCTGCAAAAACTGAATTGCATCCAGAATATTGATGGCTGGGGAGGGCCGTGTTAATATCCTGGGTCCAGTAATACTGATGCCAAATGTGAACACCCACTGAATGAACCTTAGGTCTCTTAAATTTTCTCAGCTCTCTAGCTCCTAAATTAATAGCTTATGCTGCTTAGTGCTGCAGTACAGTGAGTCATACTTCCCGTATTTCAACATGACTCAAGTTATCCTGAATTTAAGTGCATCAAATACTGCAATACTCATGCCACAGTCAAACGTGGATGTAATTAAACTAATTGATTTTTTTAGTACGCTCAGTGAAGCAACATTATTACTATCCATGTGTGATTCTTTTGCACAAACACTCATGTGTTTCTAGGTGGAATGCCAGTCATTACAAAAATTAAGCTAATAGCAAGCTTGAATCCTTCTACTGTACACTGTAGCATAAAAGAAAGGGTTGCTTAGGATTGAAGAAATGAAGGAATAGGTGAGATTAGAAAAAAAAGTTATTCTAAGTGAATTGATAAACTAAAAATGCTGTTCTGATAGGAAAACTATGGCCGACAGATCTGAGAAATGGGAATTTCTTGATGGGATGGCTATGTTATGAGGGGAAAGCACTAGTCATAATTTGGGCACTTCTTTCCCATAATAAATGTTGTGGTATTGGTAGAGACGAGATGCAGCTCTTCACTGGAATGGTACATTCATTGTCATCTCACATGTTTTAAACATGTCACTACACCAAACTCCTAAGCTCCCTCTGTGAAAAATTCCATTTACAAATTTAGCATAATGAGGAATAACAAGAAGCATTTTTATTTTGTTGATGATCTAAGGAGAGACTAGATCTTGATTTTTTTTTCTTTTTTTTCACAATTGTCTGAATCAAAAGGAAACAGTAAATATTTGCTGCATGGGGGCAGTATGCCTGCATGTCTTGACAGTGCATGTGTTTTTGCTCTTCAAAGGATGCTGTAGTCTTCTTTATGCCTCATAAGTTAAAGGGAGGACTTAACTATCTCATCCTTTACAGAGGAACTGAAGGAGAGTAGTTAAGTAATTTATTCAATGTTTTGGCCATTTTAATAAGATCTTAATGCCAAATTCCACTTCAGTGTTGGCAGAATCTGCCAGACCCTGGCTTTTGAAAGATACAGGAAACGATAATAAAAGAGTAACTTTTCCTGCATTTTACAATCTTAGATCATGTGTGTCTAGAAAAGACACCAAGAAATCAAGGATTGTTTCCCTGATCTAGGGTAGGGTCAGCTATTCCTGCAAAATTTGTGACAGAAATCTGTCTGGTCTGCTTGCTCTGCAAGACCTGTAGATAGTCTGACTGTAGGTAGTCAGAATGTTGCTGGGCTGTCTCATTTTGTACACCGCTATTCTTTCTATTAGTTTCCATTCTCACTAAGTTTTAAATATCTTCTTCCACATCCTCCCTAGATTCCCCATTTGAATCACATTCTTTACTGTCTAAGGAGGACGTTCTTAATTTCCTGAATGTGAAAAGTCAAGTCTTGTGTTCTCTTATTCTTTCTTGTCTATACTATAGGAAGTCTAATGCGTTCAGTCTTTCCATGAGTGTTATCACTGTAGTCCTCTTAGAATTCCAGTACTTGCATCCATTCTATTTGTGTGTGATTCTCCAGATGGGACATGCTGCCTTGATCTGGCTGAATTTAGCTGTGTTTACTGTTCCGAAAAAGGTCAGATTAAAATTACATTCAGTGGAGTATATTCCACAGCTGGGGCAATTATTAGTGAAGGAAATGCGTCTGAACTGCTTATAACCTTTATTAGATTCTTTTCCATGTTTTAGACTATTCTGTTGCTTCTATTAAGAAATTTTTATTTTAAAAAAGGATGTGTACATACTTGGGTTTTTAACAAAAACTTCTACTTCTGTGCCTGTTGACGAGATACTCAAATATTTATAACTTGTGCTTTGTAGTAAAATTCCTCTTCTGTCGATGTTAATCTCTCATAATCTCATATCTCTCCCCCATGAAGATGGAAGCATTCTTTTCATTGTGTACGTCTTCACAACCAGGTTATTTGATATTAAAGATTGATCCCATAGATCTTCTCAGTGCTTCAGAGCTAGTAAACCTCTATTTATCTTCCCTATGTTTTTAATAAAATCTTGTTGGAATGTGTATACTCTTTCCCAGGTTTGATTTTATGCATATTTATGAAATTACCTTTGGAAAAAACTTGCGAATATCCTGAAGTGTTTGACAAATAACAATACATCAAAGCAGGTATCCCTCTCCCCTCCAAATCTTTAATAAGGTTTGCAGATTGATACCACTGCAAAAAAATAGCACATCTATAAAGTTACCCTTCTCTATGGTTCTGACAATATGTGGAAAAATACAAGTGAATGTTCAAACTACCTGAAACTTCAGTAGATTTTCATAAAATGTGGAAGCTTTTTCTCTTGTCTTTTAATTCAGGGTGTATCTGTACGCTTTTGGTGGCAGTGCTATAAAAAAGTTAAGGAAGTGGAAGGAATGATTGAGATGAACAATGTTTCAGAAATTGCAAGTTCTTAGAAAGTAGAAATAACATTTTCTTCTTGCCTTCGTTTTTAATCTTGTTTCAGTCACTCTGGAGTTAAAAGAAAGTTGGATGAGAGCAATATATGTTGTCTTGCTTGTATTATTTTACTCTTTTTTTTTTCCTTGAAGTCTTCAGCAGAATACTGATGGAGATGTCAAATGTTTCTGTAATGTATATGAGGAACAGAACTAACAAAAGGCATGCCTACTAGATACATGAAAAATTTCTCCTCTTCCCTGTAAAAAAAAAAAAAAAAAGTCTTGTTTGTCTTGATAGTGTTCTAGTATCAAATAGAGACTCTATTATGGATGTGTATTTATTATTACTTAGCTATGTGTTGTGTCAAATAATTGATGCGATTTAAACCAAAAACCTAGTTCATAGAAAGCAGTGATTATTCACTATAAATTATCAGACATTAATCACATTATGCCTCATGTTGGATTTTTATATATTCTTTTCTTATGGAATCAACAAGACTAAAATAAAATACAGCTTCTTATGGACATAGGTGCTTTTATACAGTTGTTTATCTAATGTATTAATTTCCAAGATCAACAGAATTGATCAACAGAAAGAATAGACTTGATAGTAAATTATGTTCACTGGAGGCTTAATAAAATTTGTTTTCTTTCTTAACCACAGCTTCAGATAATGGAAAGTATTGTCCACACATGGAAGCATGTATGTAACCTTCAGAGAATAAAGCAACAGCCCAGTTTTTAAAGGTAGTGTGTACTCTGGAATTTCTACTTTAGAAATGTTTGATATGAGTCACCACCTGCTGAGGTCTGTCAGAGGAGGAAGGGACATTGGTAATATTTAATTTAACCTTACATGAGACGCTGTAGAAATTGAATCTGTTGATTCTAATGGAGTGTAATATTTTTATTGAATTTACTAACACTGGCAGAAACGCTGTATTGCTCAATTTAAAATCCTTCTGAGTGCTTAACTAATCCAGCTGACCCTGCATTTTTTATCATATCCATTTTGACTTGGTTTTATAGTGCTTTAAATTTCCATGGCCATTTTAAGTATTGTATTAAACGTTCCTGACTTGCTGTTGGCTTTTTAGTTACAGTTTCTTACATGTGCTATATGAGCTGAATGTATTTGCTGCTTTGAGTAAAAGTGCAAAAGCTTCTTTGTTTGAGATAATTCTTATTCAAGTTATTTTAATTTTTTAAAAGATGTTCAGGAGTATAGTTTAGAACTGAGAGAGTGATAGTTCATTTTAAAGCAGCCCACATAGAGTGCTGTACGTGCCAATTGGCTTAGAAGACTAAGGAGGTGCTGTAAGAATGAAATTGCTTAACCTTTTAAATGGTTTGATTAATAATAAAATGAGTTTTTTTTTTTTTTTGGCTGGATGTCTCAGGCTTCCAACCAGGCTGGGAGATCTGTGTAGTTGAGCATGAGGTGTGTATACATAAGGAAGTGTTTTTGCTCTTCGATCTGAATAGTTAGACCAAGCAGATAAAAGCAACTGACAGATGGAAGGAAGTGTGGGAGGAGAACAAGTAACAGAAATAGCTTCATATTTAAAAATAATAAAAAAAAATTAACAGTTTTTCACATATCTTTGTCTATAACTATAGTCGTACTGCATGTTCAAGTTAGGTAATTAATTAGTGTCTCTTCAGCCACTAAAGCAAAGTTCACATGACATCTCTCTCACTGAATAGCCTCATTTAGTTTTATATTTTGAAATATTGCTCTGTTCCTGGTGCCAACACAAGTTGCTGACTGTCCATTGTAAAAGGAATGATAGTGGGAATTTTTAACACCAACTTTTGATTTACTTGAAAATGTCAGTGTGCATTCAGGAAGGCCAACTGACTCTGTGTTTCAAGCTGAATGAGCACTTCTGCTTTTAGTGTAATAAGACATTGACACTGGATACTTTGGATTACAGCCAAAGTTGAATGTAGCTTTTTAAAACAACATCGATAACGAAACAACAACAACAAAAAAAAACCAACCCTGAACCACTGACAATTGTTACTCAGTGTGTTCTTAGTATCTAAGTGACTGAAGACCTATAAATCATATTGTCTGATAGGCAGGATGCCATTGGAATGATGGATGTTTCAGTGTTGTATCATAACACAAACTTAAGAAGTGATTGCATCCAAAAAGTCCATCCAGATGTATAGAAACATGTCATGCTTATATAGATGTCACAGAGTTAACTAGATCAGTCTATGCCCGTGATGGGGGGCAGTAGGCCCCTGGGCACCCCCAGACCCTACAAAATGGAAGGGAAAGGGAAAAGGGATAGGGAGATGGGAGCTGGGCTCAAGGAAGGAAAAAAAAACAAATAAAACAAAACAGTGGCAACTATCTATAGAGGAAAACTTATTTTACTAACTATGATATCAGAACGCAAGATAACACAATATAATGCAATCTAATCGAAGTTGAGACTAATAAATCAAATAAAGAGGGGAGAGAGTTCCTGAGACCGAGTCAAACCTGAAAAGCTTGGAAACAGCTAGGAAAGCACCTCCAGCACCCACTGCCAGGCAGTAAGAGACCGCCCCATCCATGGTCAGATCCCATGACTTCTGTGATGTATAGGAATAGATACCAAGAATTTGAGCATTAGCACTTTAATTCCCAGTGCACTACATGATGTTATGATGTGGAATACTAAAAAAAAAAAAAAAAAAAAAAAAAACCAAACAACACCACAAAACCATGACAATAGAGAAAATAGTTTTAATTTGTCTGTAGCCTTCTTTTTGAATGTTTAAATAGCTATAATAGTGTCAGAGAAAGTTGGCATTTTTACATTTGCTTTGGGGGCAAATGTGGGACCATCCATCTAGATGTCTAAATTTTAGGTGTCAAAAGATTAGTCAAATGAATCCCTCACTTAAATTCAATTTATGAATTCAGCTGGGGATACTTTAAGATATCCTTATGTTTTAACTATTGAAGTCAAAGTTTAATGAAGCAAAAAAAAGTCAAATCCTTAGGTATTCTATGATTGCTTTATATATTCAATCTGAAGTTAAAAAAAAAAAAATAAAGTATTCCAGTGAGTTTGCCTATTATGCTTTTCTCTCACTCTGTGAAGAGTATAAACTCACTTAGGAGCTGATATTCCTGTTTTCAAGCTCTTAATTTCAAGAGCAATTTGTGTTTCGTTGATTGGTTTTGCAGCTTTTGTAAGATATACACAGGAATGTGAGTAACCAATTATCTAGTTAAACAGTTTCTTCTTCTTTTCTGATAGGGTGCTGATGGTAAAATGAATGTCTTGTCCTTTATTTATTGCCTCTGTTTTGAACATTGTGCCAAGAAAAAAGCATAAAATAAAATGAGAATAGTCATAAAGCTATGACATACTATATAATTCTACTTTTTGTGGAAGTTAAGATATAACTGACCATAAAACTATTTTAACCAAGGTATACAAAAAATATCATAGCAACAGAAACACATAAGTAGTCACACATGAATGAGATTGATTATCCTTCAGACCAGACTTAGAACAGAATTTTTTCAAAATGATTTTCCTCTTGTCTGAAACCCCCAACGAAAATGTCCCTTAATGCCACTTGCCCTTCTCCTGACTGCTTTCTCACAGCCTACAAGAGTAGGCAATGCAGCATCAGCACTGTACATTAAACTCCTGCCTTCATAGGTCTCTTCCTGGCACATGGTAAATGAAGGGAATAGAAATTCCTACTTCTCAAGGTCAGAATCAACACAAACCTGGCTTGCTACACTGCCTTGTAGTTTGCTCTGGAGGTTAAAAAAGAGATCTGTTAAATTTGCCTGAAATAAGAAGAATTGCTGTTCTGAATTTTATGGCATGAGCCTATCAAAAGGATTGGCAACTTGTGAAATGGACAGTAATAGAATAGCTTGAAATACTGAATGCTGTGGTGTAGTTACCAAAACAGGTTGCTGTGTTGGGGTGAAGAAGGAAGTCATCTGAACACTGGTTGTATTTGCTGATATTAAAACATCATTTAGAACAGTTGTCAAGGTTTCCTAGCATAGCGAAAATGAGTCAACCTACTAAAACTGAAATTTGAGGTCCCAGCAAAAATGCTTGAACATCTTTGTAGACCATGAGCTGCTATCAGTAAGGGGTAGAACTGCCTACATATAGAAGGGATCCTCTAAGAAAAAAGGGAATTCAAAATATGATTGCATCCAAAGGTCCAGATTGCTGGTAATCATCTAAGAGCTCTACTCAGAGAGCAGAGGTGAACACTAGTGTGGCAAGTAAAGTCACCAGTAGCTGCATGCTACGTATTTAGAGCTCTTAAACAGATGCTCTTTTAATGTAGCCTGGTACAGATTTGATTACGTGGGTTGTGTAGAAAGTAACATCAGTCAACCTAAAAGTTAATTCTCCAGACTCGTAAGTCTGAATGTTGATCAGAAAAGCTATGAAAGTTTCCTTTATGCTTCAAGTTATGATCTTAATCTTTCTACATTTATTACAGTTCTGAGTTTCACTGATGGTTTTTATTAAAAACATAGGTGGAATTTGAAATACATTGTAGGCTCAGATATTGGCTGAGATTTCTGGTGTATAAGGAAATGAAGGTTTTCAGGAGTAGTATATGAAATGTTCATCAAGGTGATAGGAGGTAGGTAGAAACAAACTGACTAAATTGGTCAAAAAGAGCAAACAAAGAGAAGTGTCTATTTAAAAGCAGTTGCCAAAAGAGGAAGGGAGAGGAGGAATACTAGGGTACAGTGCAGTAATCAAAGCAGTGTTTTAACTTATAAGCCAGTCTTTCTAGCAAAGTTATGGATGCTGTTCTCTGGGATATTGTTGAACTGCTAGGATTGAAAAATCCAAATTAACAAAACATCTTATCCTTAAAGAATAGCAGTCATGACATGAAGAATGGTTTTCCATTATGTTTCTGAAAGTTTTCTGTCTCTGTTGAGAAATGCATAATACTAAGATTTCGTTTAATCCTTTAAGCAAGTGTATGCTATTACACTGGCATTATAAAAGTTTAAAAGGCCTGTAAAAAAGCATCTAATATCCCCGTAGAGCCTGTTAGATCACTAGCTTTAAGGAAAGATTGTAATGATATATTAAAACAAAAAAATTAGATTAGGCACTTAGAATGGTTTTTCTAAGCACTTCTAACCTTCCTTCCTCCTACCTCAGCTATCTTATTAGAAGTTTAATTTTAGGTGGCAGGCCGTATTGAAAGTTACTAACCAGATTTCCAAGTTTTTTGAATGATAAAGAATGAAATAGACTATCTATTTAGTCTTGAACATTTCACTGTGTCCAGCTGAATATTTGTGCACCTTAAATACCTCTTGAAGTATGTTCCAATACGTAGATCACTTTTTGAAAATGCAGCTTAGACTTTGGAGTCACAAATACCACTTTTGGAAACTTAAATGCTTCTGAAAATGCTGGCTGCAATATCAAGAAATAGGTGATTATAAGCAGAGTAGGTGAGAAAAATAATGCAATGAGAAGAAAGCCCCCAAATATCAGTTAATCACTGCAGACAACAGTTGATGCTAAATACTAAGTAACATTTAATAAGAAATTTTTGAAGAAAGAAAGGAAAAATCCAACAGAAGGCTGTTAAAGCATACTGAATAGGGAACTTATTTGTGAATCTTGTTCATAGTGTTACATTCCTGCAGGTCTAATATTTTAAGTGGTTTCAACAAAATGATTTTTGTACTGGAGGATTTTCATGTGAATCACATTGAATGCTCTTCATATGTATTTGTGGATCATGTTGAGTTTTTGATCTTTGTTTTCCCCCAGTTCAGTCTTCCTCCATAATCTGCCTTTTTCCTCTAAGTGGGAATTTTTATTAAAAATACAGTGAAGTTTAGGAAAATAAAAGTGTGCATATATACATCTTAAAAAAAAAGTATGTAAATGATGAGCTAATGAAAAGAACACACTGACTTTCTGCTATCCTGCTCTTAAGACCTGACCATGAAGTCAATAGAAGGATTAGTTTTTCATTTATTTTGTGCCATGTCCTCTTGAAACTTCTCTTCCAAATATCACTCCTGTACCCTATTTATTGGAAGTCTTTAGATTTCTTTCCATTTTAGTCAGTATATGTCTTGTATTTTACATATACAGGAAAATAATTGGCCTTGGTCTGAATTAGAGTCTTAATTAGTTTCCTTCCCAAACACTCACTCCTTCCTAATTTAAACTGATGTGCTGATATTTATAGTTGTTGACTGATTTGTAACCTATTCAATATCTCTCCATCATGGCAACAGCTACGGTCTTGATCTGAAGTCATACTTTTCTTCCCCCTTTCCTGAATCCTGCATAGTATTTTCAGGCTCTCCTATAGCAGACAGTGAAAATTCACTCAATCTGCTTGGATTCACCCCATTCTGAGACTGGTATAGTGAAGACATAACTTTCTGTGTTCAAAAACGATCAAGGATAAGCAGTTTCTCCTCTTTATTTTCATAGTACATGTATTAAATGA
Organism: Phasianus colchicus; assembly: GCF_987193195.1. NCBI lineage: Eukaryota > Metazoa > Chordata > Aves > Galliformes > Phasianidae > Phasianus > Phasianus colchicus. The sequence continues at coordinate 9,660,359 of NC_143440.1, read as the reverse complement.
GACAAATTTTTACTTCTTTCTCACCAGCTTTTAGATATAAGCATTTTCATAGTGATTCTTTGTGATGCAAAGACTACTTAACACTATATAATTAACACAGTTTTTTTTAAGTGTTTATGCTGATGTTCTTTTCTTTTCTTGAGTCATCATGAATTTAAGATCTTCTTTCAGCACTGGAGTAATCTACAGTCCAGACAGAGATTTCATCTCTCCTTAATGCTTAAACTGTTAAAAAAAGGAAAAAAATCATGTTATGATTTTAAAATCTGTTGTAAGGAAAGGATGTCACTGTAGACGTAAGTTCTGTCTTGATGTTCTTATCAAAATCAAATCTCATTTCTGAAATGCAGAGAGGCAATTACTTTTTAAGATTTGGTTTTACTTGCTGTTAATTGTTACTATGTATTGATTCTACTCAGTATTGGTTTTACTCCAGAGAAAATGCTGTTGACTATTGATGACTTCATCATTTCTGATCAATCTGGAACCTTTTGTGAAGCTTACTTTTGCAATAGATAATTTATCTGAATAACATTCTAGAAATGGGTTTTCTGAAACTGATTTCCCCTCCCGTTTTCTACAAGATTTCCTCTCCTTTGGTGTAATTTCCTCCATATGTTAGTACTTTCACAGTGTTTTAGCTTCTGTAGTCCTTCATCTCATCCAGTAAATCATTCTGTATACGTGTGTTACTTCATACTGCTGCTCTGTGTAGCTTGATGCCTGCAGCAGATCATGGCTAATTATGTGTCAAGGGACCTTACTAGCCTTACTGTATATTGAAACTCAGTTTGTTTGTCATAACCAAATCCTACCCAATTTTTTTTTTTTTAATTCTTGCAGTAATCTCTTCTGTGATTCATCTATATCACATATTATATTCCAGCAGTTTCATTATATCTCGTATTTTTAATTTACCATGTTTCTCATTTTCAGTGCTGTTCTTTGTTACTATCTGGAATTTGGATTTGTAGATTGGCTTCTTGTTCTCACAAGAGATGTAAAGAGTCAAAGCTGCCGTTGTTTTTTTTATTATTTTCTTCCAGGATTCTTGACCAATGCATTTGTGTCCTGAATCAATAATTCAGAGGGATTTTCTGGATACTTGTGCATGCTTGTGAAAGTTTTAATCAGATTATGACATTTTTGACAACTGTAACTTCAGATACAGTGAACCTAATTTTACTATGTTCTCCTCAGGTTCATCATAAAGGACATAATTCCCCAAACTGCATTTCCACAAACCAACCTTCCTTTATTGTTTTACAGTGCAGTCATTTGCAGTAATTCTTAAGTTGTAGTAGGCACGTTATTCACCTCTCAACATTCATTCAAGTTTTCTATAAAACATTCAGCATACAGAGAATGTATGATCCCTTTAATTGTACTGATGTAATCTCATCTTCTTAAGAGATAGCTAAGAACTGCTGGCTAGGATATAATACATTTGCCTTCAAATTTTGGAGAGAGAAAATATTTTTGATACAGATATCCTCATTATCACCTATGCGTTTCTGAGGCTTGCTTATTTCTTAGTAGTTATGCTTTTCATAAAACAGCCAGTCCCAGTTCCACAAGAGGAAGAAATGGTAGATTTCTTTGTGGTTTTTCCTGTACTGTTTCGTCTATGAGAGAAAGAAAATGTAGGTAACCTCTTAAAATAGGTGGGGAAAAAAACTTTGAGAACCTATCCCACCCGTCAGGTTTATACAATTTCTTGAGAGATCCTCTGTAAAACTCCAAGTGTATGTTTCAAACTGAGAGTATCAGGGTATCAGGTGTACACACAAAGCCAGACAAAATACATAATTCTAGGGAGTTGTGTATTGACATGACTTCCAAAAGTTGATATGCTTTTAATCAGGACCCAATAGAAATGTAACAACTGAATTGGAAATATAGCCAGGTAAGTAAAAATAGGATGAGAAAGTAAAGCTCCATTTCTGCTCCATTTCTTCACAAAGAGATCCTTCTGCCTTCACCAATGCGCATGAAGTACACTGAAATTGTGTATGTATGAAATATCAGCAGTCTCAGGCTTTAGAGATCTGACAAACTTGATATGTGATGTTCCAAAGTAACACAGAACCAGCCATTTCAACTCCTGAATCAAGTCAAGCAATGCAAGCTCACAGTTGAATGAATTTTCCATGTAATTAGTAAGAGAATAGTGTAGCACTGCTCTTTTTTTTTTTTTTTTTTTTTTTTTACTTAATGCTAAAATGTATCTAATTAATATATGGGAGTTACTATATGGTTTCAAAATGAATAAACTAATGTTGCTTGCTTCTGTTTTGTGCAAGAGGACAAATGGTAGCTTTAATTAAATTTGTCAGTGTCAAATAACACTTCTGTTAGATGTTATGGAAATATTTTCCTCAATATATATTTCCTATAAATGAGCTTTACTCAGGACAACAATTACGATTTTCACACTCTTTGCACTTTTGAAAGAATCATGAACCAAACATTTTCTAAGCTTTACCATAGTTATTGGTGTTAAGCTACAAATAACTTTAAGCTTCAACATCTGTGAGATACTGTGGCTTGTAACATTTACAAACATAGAAAACACCAAGTGACTTTAAGTTATAGTACATATTCTTTGCTGAATAAAGATTGTTGACTTCAGCAGGACAAACTACGTAGTTTAGGTAAGATACATCCATAATGCACCAATGACTAGCAGGGGTGAGTGAGTGTTTGAAGGCTGAAGACTGTAACTTAACAGCTAAACATCTCTGCCTGGCTTTCTCTTGGATAAGGTTAAATACATATATGAAATATACTATTTTTCTTAAAGCTAACTTGTTACATTTTATCACAGTTACATTATTTCGGAGATGGAAATTTTTTAAACTTGCTTTTGTCTCAAATACGGTATTTAAATATCTCATCCATCCTGTGTATCCCTTCTTGCAGCATGAACAGTGACATAAATGGGCATATCTGAGAAAGGGTGCAAAATCTAACATTTTCTTTCAAGTGATCATCACCTAAAATAAGAGAAGATTATGCCTCTTCTAATAAATCTCGCCTAACACTACTGGTATACTAATAAATTAAAAAAAACACCTTTTTTTTTGGGCAAAACTGTCATAAAGGTTGAAATATTGCTTGTCTAAAATTTCCAAAACCAGCAACATGAATCACGTTAAGAAAAGAATGATAGATCAGTAAGTTGTCTTTTCACAGAGATGATTTCATGCTGACTCATTGGCATATTTGATAATATGGGGTTCAGCCATTATTGGAGCATATTGGGAGTAACAAGACAGATCAGTATGATAAACATTTATGTCCTTGTTTCTCGTCTTCAATGGAAGGAAAAGTTTATTTCATTATATTGTTCCCCTGCAGGTCAAAGTCTCAGAGTAGATCTTCAGCAACCCACTAAACAGCAAGAAAGGTGTACTGAGGCACACTTACACCAAATCTGAAGCACCATTTGAACAGTGTAGGAGATTTTTTGTGATATTCAGGTGATTGTATTTCACAGCATTACAAGTTTGAAAATAGATTTTGATTCCATGTTTTATTGGTTTTACCCAGGATAGTTGATCTATAATAATACTTTTTGAAGGCACCAACTGTTCATCTGCAGTTACATCTGCACAAAGGCTATAAAACTTTCAGAACAGCAGCACACAAATATTCCATGTGTTTTGAAACACAGCTGATTACCCTGGCACTGTCTGCTTCTGCTTGATTTTATGGTCAGTTCTCAGTGCTGGTTACCCTGAAGCACTTGTGAGTCATCATGGCTAGGAAGATGAAATAAGCTGGACGGAGAGCTGACAGTTCTCCTGATACAATAAGCAACATTTTAATCTCAATTTAATAACTTCCATTTCTTTATTTTGCTTGCGTTAGTTATTCCACTCTGTGTATACATAATGTTCTCTATTTATCTGCATTATCATTAACATGGGGAGTGCCTATTGAAAGATTTGCTATTTCTTCATTGTTCATTCCTACATATGAATCAGATAATCCTCAGATAGGTTGTGACTAATTGTTCAAGAAATACAAGCACCATATTCTATCATTCTTGTTTTAGTGATTAGTATGTGTAAATTGCATTGTTCACAGGAATGCTATTGAGGCAAACATACTTTCACAATAAAAATGTTCTTACTAAAAATTAGGTTATATATAAAAGTAATAAAAATACAGTAGAAGAGCATAACAATTGGAGTACATTGGGACAGTAAAGTTGTTGTTCAGGCTAAAATATGTTTAGCTATTTCATAAATGTGTGTCTGCATGGTGTTGTCTGAAAAAACAGTGAAAGGCCACTAACTTGTTTGGTTCTGGCAACAGGCATATGTTGGGCAAAGGAAACAATTCAACAGAAGTGATTTAATAATGACTTGGATTTTTGCATAAATGGACATTGTCAGTTGAGGAAAAAATGGTATCTGCCTGGAACAAAGAATCTGCTGGCAAGACTGGTCCCTTTGCACAGGAACATTCTACTTTTCACTAAAGTAAAAACTGAACTGTCACTTCTTTGCACTATGTTTAAATTGAAGCCTCAGTTACTCAATTGATCACTCATTATTTGCCTTTACTAAGCAAGCTTTGAAAAATAAGGTGGTAAATATTAATTTAAAATAAGGATAAAATATATATATGGAAGAAGAGTTTGAAAACAGCTGGAAAAACCAACATGCTTTGAGGAGACCAAATGGTTGCTGTTTGTTTTCTGACCAAAATAAAGACAAATTTGACTTGCAAGGAACATAAACAGTATCATACTGATTAATAGCATGTCATAGTACTTTTTTACTTCTCTCCTGTTTCCTGATGCAGTTGTTATGGTCTACAGAGCAGATCACAGAGATGGTGCAGATATGTTTTCCATACATTCTGGTTGACAAGTTAGTGTGCAGAATGAGAGCACGTTGGGGAATTTCTATCAAATGTGAAGCGTTACATCAACTGGTGCTTGATTTTTCTTCCTTTTTAAAGAAAAAAAATCAGATAAGCAAAGAAACCAGTCCTTGCTAAAGAGCAATCCCTGAAAATTTGACAAACACACAACAGTTATGCCCACTGCAAGGAATGGGCCCCATTAAATTCTAATGAGTATCTTGGCTGTCTGTCTGAAGTTTTGTGAGTTGAAATTTTTCTAAATGGAGCATATAATTATCCAGAGTACAATGTATTGCTCTGATAATCAATTCACAAAATCTTGTGTTGCCATTGGATAAGAAAGTAATTGATAAGTCTTCATACAAAATTATTGGCTTGCTTTTAACTCTTTGTCCATCGTGTATGTATGGTTTTTGATGACTTTTAATGTCTTTGATTTTACACTGTTGGGTTGTGGAATTGTACTTTGCAATTTCAAAATATAATTCATGAAAAAGAATAAGTGCAAATTAGAGATCACTGTTTACTATAAAATAAATAATCCTTCAGGCTGGCTATCTGCCAGAAAGAAAGAATGCTTAGATGTTTTTCAGGATATGAAAAGTCAATATATTAAATATATAAAGTATATCCACTTCTGTGGGCTGATCCATATTAGATCTTTAAGGAACATGAAAATTGTGTTAGATGATTCTCTAAGACACTAGTTTTCTTCTGTTCATGTGGTTAATGTGCATCAATGCTAGTAATGTTTCAGTTGTGAAGTTACTTTTCAAATTTCAAAACAGAAATTTGACTGGCCTAGGTAGCTGTTTAGGGATATTTAGTGGGAGATAGTAGAGGGCAGACCTCTTCTGCTGTTTTGAATGGCATTTTGTGAAATTAGCTTCTCAGAGTACAGTATGAGAGAAAAGAAGCAGCAGAATAATCAGTGCCAATAGCATGAAGAAACATACAAAAAAGGTAAGTGCACAAAGTGATTATGGAGACTGTATGCTTTACTGCTCCAGGGCTAAAAAAATATGTTGGGAATATGTGTAATTGTTTCCAGAAAACTGAATAACAGGGATTACATTTTGTAACACTTGCTTGTTTAAGTTATTATGATAGATGAAAATGTCCAGTCTGGGACCCACATTGGTGAGTACTTATATCAATTCCTTTTCATCTCTGGAAAATCAACATTTAGATTTCCTTATTAAGGGAGCATGATTCCTTAGCTCTTGTAGTACGATATAAGTGTCTTGTATAGCCTCAAAAGCTTTATAGCCCTGCCACCCTACTTGCAGCTAGTATAAATGTTCTCGTTTGCATTAGGGTTTTTCCCATATATGAAAGGGAACAATCTACCACTATGTTTATCTTTAAAAAAAATAAATAAATCAATGGAGCTTGGCACATATTAAGGAGTTGGCCTTATAAAACCTGTTGATAATTACTGTATGTGTAACACTACAGGACTGCCCTCCTTATAGCATGCTCCATTTGTGCACCAGCCATTAAGTCTTCCTTAAATCTTTGTTTTTTTCTGTTGTTACAAAAAAACTTTTTTTTCCTTTTTTATCTTACTCTCATCATCCCAAGATTTATTCCAGTTGCCATTTTTCTACTTTTTGTCTACAAATCTTTCTCTAATTTTTCTCTCTGGCATCTTCTGTTTTTCTTTTTCGTCTTTGTTCAGATTTTTCATTAGCTTTTATCACTATTAAAAAAAACCTGCTGTGATTGCAGCTGTTACATGATAGTAACTCTTTTTCTATATTATCTTACATACTGCTTTGTGATAATTGGAGGTAGATGTTGAAATTTCAAAGATCTTTGTACATCATGACACGCTACAAAACTGATGTTTTAGAAAGTTTTGGCAAATGCTTCTGTATCTTCAGGTGGCTGTCAAAACTGACATGTTGGCAGTTATTCAGACAGGAATTACTGGAAGAGTCAAGCCCTGTTAGATACATTGGGATTATTTCAGAGGGATCTGCCATGTTTTAAGGGAGAAAAACAAATAGAATTCAGAGTTATGGGTGGTTTTTTTTGTTGTGTTTTGTACACAACAACAGAATCAGTTCAGAGAGGGTCAAATAGAAGATGTCAGAAATGTATTTTTAGGATTCAAATAACATTCAAAGTAATTATACAGTAAAAGTTTTGGTATCTCCACATTGTGTCATCCTGGGACAGGTCCACAAACTTTCTTGTGTGATTATCCATTAATTACGTTGTCATCTATCACTCTTATCCAAAGAAATGGGATGAGGATGTATCTGTTAATCAAACAAAACAGTTCCCTGAGAAGATATTCATGTGGCAATCCAAGGGATAACATGGCACTCACAACAAACAGAACTCACGTTTCTCATCAGTAAATTAGTCTAGACATAGGTAGGCAATTCACGTTTCACTTTGTAAGTGTTATTCTAGCTGTGCAAACTATTATGTGGAAAAAAAACCAACACAATCTCACTGCAGAGTGAACTAAATAAACCATTTACTTCGACTGCATGTAAATAAATGTTTCTAGATTTCCCCAATGCATTTTCAGACTTCGTTTCTTGGAAGATTTTTTTTTAACTGATTATAGTTAGTACTGAGATTATATATGGTCTCTTACTGTGATACTGCAGAACCTGATAGTACAAAACTGCACTGACGAATTAGTGTTTAGCAGTCCTGGGATCTTAATGATTCATCTGCTGTTTGGCATCAGTAAACCTCTTTTCATTTGCTTTCTGCATTGTGCTTGTTTTTGCTGATTACAGAGAGTGAGAATTGTCTTCTGCTAGACATTAATGTACTACATGTCTTCTAGAGGAATATGCTTCTCTTGGTTGATCTTAATGCAATAAAATAAGCAATATTCAGTCAATTTACCAGCTAGTGAAGTTATTTCCAGTCACTATTGTGCTCAAAAGTCAGGAGGCCATCATTGTTATGATTAGTTTAGCTGCTCAAGGTATGGTAGCGATGATAAGAGCTGAAATTTTGACTTGCAAATTGTTGGACCATTGTGGCTTCTGGTTTTTAAAAGGCTGTGACACCCTTCACAGTGTTTACTCTATTCCATTCTCATTTTGAAAGGAAGGTTGAACGTTCCTTTTTTCCTGTTTATGATGAACACTGAGTCTTTGAGACAAAGGAAAGCATGGAGGGAGCACTGGCACTGATAAAATTGAGATTGCCTTACCTCTTATTTTTGAATTTCTTTAAGACGTGACGATGATTGTGGATGGAAAAAACACCATGAAAGTAAGAGCAAGATAAAGGAATTTTTTTGTTGGCAGAGGTCTACTTTTATGTCAGAATTCTAAGTTAATCAACATGGTGTACCCTGTGCTATCAATTGGTGCTTTGTATGTGATGTGAAGCTCCTTGGAAAGATACTGGCACTATTAGATCACAGAATCACAGAATCATTAAGGTTGGAAAAGACCTATAAGATCATCCAGTCCAACCATCCACCTGTCACCAATGGTTCTCGCTAAACCATATCCCTCAACACAACATCCAAACGTTCCTTGAACACCTCCAGGGAAGGGGATTCCACAATAAAATAAAATAAAATAAATAGATAAAATACTGTTCTTCGCTACTTAGGGTGCTTAATAGATCCTTTCCAACATAGCTAATTTTTCAAGGAAGTGTTGGAATTTTCAGCTGTTCCTCTGATTCCAGTTAGTGCCATGTATTTAATTTTTCATCCATCTATGAAATTGTATATGATCAGTTACACATTCTGCATGTTCTTGAATGGTAAAATATTCTGAATGTTCTTCAGTGGTTAAATACAGTAAGGGAATATTGTGGTGACAGCAAGAAATAAGTAATCTAAGTTGTCATAAAAACATTAAGACCTGATGGATCTTCAAAGAAAGTGATTTGCATATCCTTCCTATTTGGAGAACTGCCCTAATGCAACAGCTTGAAACATTTTCAATGCACAGACCTCTGAACATTGTTCAGAGATGATGTGTGTCCTAATCAGATGAATTGTGTTGATGTAGTTTGTTTCCTTTGATGATATTTATTACAGACATGAAGAAATAGTCTGTAGATCTTCAAGCATCTTTAAACTGAGGCTGATAACAACTGCTCAATCTTTCTGATGGTACTGGGGGATAGCAAATTTGTAATTAGATTAAGGATAAGATTCTCTGTGTGTTTTCCTTGTTACTTTTATCCCTAACTATACTAGATGGAAACAAGCCTGGACCTAATCCTCATGATTACAAAGGACCTAACTTTCATGAATGGGAAAACAGTTTTTCTGTCTCTAGTATCAACAACTAGAACAGCAATTTCTCTCTAATGAGAAATGAAAGCCATGAAAGAATGGTCATGTTTTTGTGCGTTTGGGGCAGCATGATAAACAACAATTGATTTGATATAGCCTTTTACACTCTTAGGCTCCTTGTCAAGAACTTGTACTGATGTAGTGAGTGTTGGAGGTTCTGATTGAGCTTTTCTATGCCTTAAGATGGTGAGAAGTCAAGAGTACAATATAGTGTGCTACAAGACTAAGTTGTAGTTTAGGCAGGCAAAAGTATCTTCCACTTGCAATATCTTCCATGTAAAGAATGTGATTTCAAGATAGTGGAAGATGATTCCCTTCTCCTTGTTTGCTTCCTACCTATATAGGGAAATGCATAATGATGCATTTTGAATTATTAAAACGCATTTGAATTATCTCTGTGGAAGGTGGGAAGAAATATTGCTTATTCCTGTATGTCAGTAAGTTGGGGCATCGCTGAGAATATAGTTTTTAGATTTGAACAAGCCCTGATTCTTACCTTGTGGTTTTTGGGGTTTTTTTTTACTCTTGAATTCAGATGGTCTAATTGTCATCCTGGAGAAGTCACAGATGAGTGACTTTCTCTTTTATGTTCAGCTAGGCAATCTATCTGTGAGCTGGTATTCTAGGTACTGTTCAGACACTTTTATCTCTCTACATTTCATTAGCATCAAATTCATTGGGAAGAGAGGAAAAGAATGAACTTCATCTTTATACCAGATGCATTGTCTCTTAGCAAAGCAAAAGGAAAAACAGAACTTCAAACATAGGAAAGTGTTCTCTAGCTCAGGAGTGTGTGGGCTGTCTTTTCCACTCAGAACATCTGAACTGTACTCGTAAGCTTCTCTACACCTCTATTTCTGTAATAGTTTTAATTGGCAGATACTAATACTTTCCTGCCCACAGGAGGATGTAAAGATTATTCAATATTTTAAAAAGGTTTGAAGAACAAAGTTGCCCCTGCAGAGCTGTCTATGATTTTATTAGGAAACTGCAGCAGGGCTGAAAAACTTACTGGTTTATTTTGCTGGCAGTTAGAATAATTTTTGCTGCTCACTGGAGAAAGGTTGTTTTCCTCACTGTTTGGTGGGCTTGATTGCCCTGTGAGGCTTTGAACTTTTGCTTTGCATGAGGTTAATGTGATGCATGAGCTGTACGACACAGCAGCCTTGCTGGACAAACTCTGTGTTCTCTGAAGAACTATTCCTGGCTCCCAACTTGATCCATTTCTGGCCTTGTAGCATAAGCAAACTAGGACATCTATGTACTATCCATGCAATGGAAAGATGAAGTTAAGATTCTAGTCTTCTCCATTTTCAGACCACTGGCCTATTCTGGGGAGACAGGTAAACAGTGATTTCTTACTAACTATTCCTGCAGTCATGCACAAACTCCACGTCTTATTTTATAAGAAAATAATTATATAAATACATACATACATATATATATGTGTGTGTTTTACATCAAGAGATATTCAAGGTTACAGTCAGAGCCAGTGTGATTTGCAGGTGCCCCTTAAATGAAGGCTGTGCTTGACAGGCTTGTACTTACTCATTTTTTGGTTTATAAAACTCTTTTAAAACTTTGAAATGTATGTCACATCATTATTAATCCAGACTTAGATCCATCAGTCAAACTAGCTGTGTTGGCTGGATTGGTGTCTGCTTGGAAATATTTATTATAGTTTCCTTGGAAGACATCAATGTTGCTATATTTGTGCTTGTCTTATATTTCAGGTAGTTGAAGTTTATTGCTTGGGTTCATGCAAGTAAAGAGGGTGATGCAGAAGGCCACAGTACAGAAATACATGCTACCACATAGAGATGCAAGCAGCTGTTGATTTATGAATATAGAAGGAAGCATCAAATTTAATAAAAAGATTACTTCAAACGTAATAATGAAGGCAGTTCTGACTGAGAACAAACTTCAGGTTAACGTTTTGGGCTAATTCTACAAATAGTATTAGAATTAGGCCAGTGTTAGATGCCTTTTTCAACGGCTGTGGCTTAGTTTGTCCAAGAAGTTTGGGTGAACGATAAAGCTGCAGAAACTTTTAAGAGATAGGATCACCACATCTAGCAAAACATGAATACCAGTTGTGCTTGTACAGACAACCTTGTATTGGACTACTGTATCTGATGCTTAAGGATTTACAGTGACAACAGTGATTATTTCACCTCTTGAGTGTTTTTGTGTGGAGAACAGAACAAATGAATCCTGGTTGCATTTATTTTCATGTTTCTGCAATCAGTAATAGTGTATATGCTAATTTAGAAACTATTCAAGAGACAGCAGCTTTCAACACAGCTTTCTGCAGAACTGCAGGGTACTGTAAGACAATGGGTTAGCACTTATTCTGTGCTTCAATATTTTTGCTCAGCAAAGTATCAGAGCCTCCTTGCTAAGATTAATGTCGTGTTTCAGGGTTTGAGTAATGTTACCACATAAAAAACATACATTAACATTGTTAGCTTGCAAGAAGGGAATAAGGCAGAGATCCATTAGTATATTAACTCATTGGCAGTTATAATGAATAATTATTCATTATTGCAATCTCTGGCATTTCTGCTTCTGAAATTTTTAGTGGAAGTACGCAATGTTCTCGGATACATTAGAGGTCTATTGATGGATGTACAGTTGGTATCAAGCTCAGAGCAAGCTGCTATTCTGGATTGCTGCCTAGTTCATCAGTGATAAATGAAAGCTACCATTTTGTATGTGAATCTGGAAGCCTGTATTCTTGGCATTGTTGAAATATGTAAAAACTTTTTCTCAGATAAAACATGACAGATAACACCTAAAATACAAGTTCTTTGTTCTGCTACCTGCCAAATCAAGAAAGAGTTCTGAATTCTTAAAACTGTGAATTTAATTGTGGCAGGCAATAAACTGGCAAATACTTTGGTACTCAGTTCTTTTTGTGACATCCTCTCAAGTAATTTTGCATAAGGTCTTAAACAATGGATGCTGTAGGTTGATATCATTGGGGAAAAAATATAGTATATTTGTAAATAAAGACCTTCAGGCTCTTTAAAGTAAACACTTCTTTTTAAGTAAATATGCCATTTTAAAAAAGCAAATGCCCTCATCATGTGCCCTACCAAAGGTATGACTTAGTATTTGAAACTTCAGAAGAAAGTATTTGTTTTTAAAAAATGCAATTACTTTTACTTAGTGAGATCCTGGGAGGTGATAAAAGCCGGCAAGATCCTCCAGAATTAAAGGGAATTGTGCATGCTTCATAGTTTTCAAAGTTTGACCCAGAGTCTGTATGAACTGCCTCTTTTGACTGCTGGTAATTAAATGGTTATTCTTGAAATGAAATGAAACTGCAAGCTGTGCTAATCATAGTGCTACAAACATTACTGTGCAATTAATTCTTTTTTAGGGCTTTCAAAACTAGCTCTTGAAGCTGACAGCTGCAGCCCACAATGTATCAAGTGCTTTATATAGCAACTTTAATGAAAATTCAGATGAGCGTAAGGTCAGTCTCTCCACAGTACATTCTAATTAAATTTCCACTTTCCTTTAAAAAGCAGTTCACATCTGGCCCAAAGACAGGAGCCCATTGTGCCAAACATGTAATGGAATAGGTGTTGTTTTGTGTTCCTCATCTCTGAAATATAATGTTGGGGAAAACTCGTTCTCTTCTGTTCTCTGGTAATCTTCCATCTGCTATTGTAGCCTGGAAACAAAAGCTTATCAAACCCTCTGCTTTTTTAGCTCCCGTGTCAACATTAGCTTATGCAGAGAAAGTTGTTGAAGTGCATATGTTCCAATGCAGTGTGGAGCATAGACCAACAGTATATGCAAGAGTGGATTATTAATATCTTAGCATCCATGTCAACCAATTGCTAGAACTTTACAAAATATTTTCACAGCTTATTATCTGCTTTATTATGAACATATTCCTACAGGTGTTGTGAAGTACAGAATATCTGTATGTCCTGTCCATATGCTAAAATGTACTTTCCTTTTAATAGTGAAGGTAAATTCATATGTAGTATTTCTTGCCTTAAAGGCAGACATTAGTATACAGAAATCCAATTGTGATATTGATGAAATTTCTAGCTATGTTCTGGGTGCTTCTAACATCAGCAAGTATAAGATCCGAGACTATTTGAAGATGAGGAAACATGTCTTAAAAAGAAGTGCGATATATCAGGCCAGAAAATCTCCTAACTGTGACTCAGAATATACAGAAGTCATGTGTCTGAGATGAGCAATGTGGAGACACTATTTTTGTCACTTATGACATAGACTATGTTCCAACCCACATAAGAACAAAAACTGCTTTTCTAATTTTGGAGAGTGGGAGTAGTGACAGCATGGAAATGATATCTGGAGGTAATATAACAGTTCTACTGGTGGGTCCTGGCATATTAGACCAAAACCAGGTTTGAAATAGTCTTTCCACTCAATACGATCAATCAGTCCGTGGGGGTGGATGGAATGAGTCCATGGAGGTCTCAACTCTTTTAAAGTGTCATTAATTTCAGAAGGGCAGAATTTCACTGTAGTACTCTCAAAGAAACAGAAATTACTTGGAGGAGGAATGATAGCTGTAGAAGCAGCAGTCAATTCTTATGTTGTTTTTTTATGTGAAATGTACCTGAGGCTGTTCTTCATCTACTTTTGTATTGTGTCTTAATAGAAACAGAGATAGTAAGTTCCTTCTTGAGCTATTTGTCAGAAATGCAAATCCAAATGAACTTGCAAGAATCTTGAAATGAGCAGTGTTACCATGGCCATACAACAGCCACACCATGACCAAGTGAGCATTTGCTCTTAAAGGCCATAGAATGCAGGAAAATCTCTGCAAAAGCAGGCTGAATTGACTGGCAGGCACATTGTGAAAAGGAGTCACAAACAGTTATTCAGGAACAATCCAGAAGCAATTAATGCTTCCAGATATTGACAGATATATTCTTTGCTTATCTATCCTGACCCAGATGTTTTCCATTCTAAGCGTTGTCGTTCCTAAATAAGCTGCCTTGTGTCTCTGCAGTGTTTCCTATTGCACCTGAGTCGTGAGAGGGCTAATTCTTCTGAGTGAAAGAAGCCAAAGTGAGAAATAAGGTGTATGCCAGGAATCCAGTCAATGTTTAACTGAGCAAAAAGTGTTTCCGTTTGCAAAAAATAAAAGCATTGATGATGCATAGCTTTAAGCTTTGGTGGATTGATTGCTGAATGGCTCTTTGAGGCCAGCCAACTGCAGAAGCTGTAATAGCAAAATACTACTTCAGTGAGTTTGTTTTGTGAAAATTTGATGACAGAGATTTTTTTTCCTATTACTTTGCGTAAACGTACCCTGTTTCAGCAAGTGTAACTGTGTCAATAGTTCCATTGAAAGTAAGATTAATCATTCTGGAAGCCAAACATGTTCTTAAACATCTTCATAAACAGTGGTTCGAGAACCTAGTACAACATTGGCTCAGGCTTTCTTTGGGGTTCTTTTGTTTTGCTGTAGTTCCTACAATGAAAAAAAGATATGCACAGTAAATTACAATTGCTGATAGATCTTATTTCCCATGAATGTCATCCATAAGTTCTCAAAATATCAAAACTTGGTTTACTTTCCAGAATTTATTACTTGGTACAGTCATCTACTCCATTATTTTCTCCGTATTTTTAAGTGAGTTTTGTAGATAAGTCCTTACTTATTTATAGGTAACAGTTGAATACAGTGTAAAATATATCCATTGTCCATATAAGTAAATTGAATATGTTTCTGTCTGTTAGCCAGAAAGGTAATGAATTTTTTTTACTCAGCCTCTTTGTTTTCTATCCCTTTTGCCCTAGAATGTATGTCAATTTTGCCTAGGATGTTGGTGTGGATAGTTTGTATCCTTTGATAGAGGAATCTTCTGATCTTTTCTATCCTTTTCCATCTGCTAGCTGTGCATGTTATTGAGAAGATTGTTTGCTCTGCAAATAAATGCCCTTTTGAAGAAACACCACAGGACTTTAAATTAAAATTGTAAAACGTCTAGCATAACCATTAAAAGGTTTACAGCAAAGGCTGTGAAGTGTTGAAAATGCTACCTCATTTTAAAAGGAAAAGATGCCCCTCTGATTCTGACAACTTTTATAACAAGATATTTCCTATTAAAAAAAGTAACTGCCACTATGCTATTATAAACTCGTGTTGATGTTAAACACATTTTGCAAATACAGGTAAAGAAAGTCTTTAGTCTTTAGCCATCAGACTTAGTGGGAATCGGCTGTAGCAAAAAGGTAGGAAAGTTGGAACGCAAGTTGAAGAATGAGCTCAAGCATACATGTGTCACTTAAGAGCAAGTAAGTATAGACAGCACTGACTGTAAAAAGGAATTAGGGAAAAACTGGAGATAGAAGGATTGACTACAACAACTGTAGAAAAGAGTCTGAGATATTAAACTGGTAGTAGAAATGGAAATGTTTTCTTGACTGCAATGTGAAAAGGAAGGATTAGGCAAAAAAAAGGGGAGGGTAAGCAAAGGCTGTAAAGGGTTGAAAATGCTACCTCATTTTAAAAGGAAAAGATGCCCCTCTGATTCTGGCAACTTTTATAACAAGATATTTCCTATTAAAAAAAGTAACATGCTATTACAAAGTTTGACTTGTAAACTGAAAACTATGCAAACCAGCCTTTAAGCTTTGCAGTGTATATGCTTTTAGATTAAATATGATTTCAGATTAAAGAAAAGACAGCAGCCAGTTTGGAATTTGCATTTTGGCAGCTTCTCCCAAGAGTTACAGACTGTGGTCTGAGCTGAGCTCTCCAGAGGAGAGAGTCTGAAGTCCAGGATCCACTCAATTTTGTGACGTTCTGTCAGACAAAATTTTATATGATTTTTGTGCTTCAGCAATTCCTTAATCTTTACACTAAGAGACAAATCTAAGGAACCTTCTGCCTATATTAAGTGTAGTCTCTAACTGGAACACAAGTAATGGATGAACAATTACTTTTGAGTCAGAAGTAGTTATGGTATAGGAGAGAGAAAAGATTTTAATGTCATCATGAGACTATTAAGTAGAAGTTTTATTTGGCACTTTCAGAGGTCTCCCAGTGGAAGACTAATGTTCACAACTCAGTAAGGTTGTTGATCATCAGTAAGAAGAGCCAGCATAATATTTAAAGCTTAGGAAAAATATATTAAGGGGGAAGGTTTCTCAGAGCTCCATCTATTTACTTTATCAAATTAAAGGTATAAGTGTAGTCCTAGTAATCATTATGTAAGAAATATATAGTGTCATTATATATGAGAAACGTAATTTTCCTATGGAGGACTTCTTAAAGTCTATCACGCAAAAATAAATATTAAAAGCAGTTGTGATGCTTGAAACTGAAAAATGAGAATCAGAGGATAAAATATTTTTAGTATCTGGACACACAATTACCAAAGATTGCTGTGAATTATGCTTCCCTGGAAGTATCTTAAATCAAGAATAGATTCTGCTTCATAAGGTATGAGTTGCTGAAATGAGTTTTGCCTTTAACTCATTTTAATATTCCTGCTTTTTGAGTTTTTTTCATTCTTGAAGGTAAATGTTATGGGTTGACTACAATGTTTTTGACTATTAATAAATACTTGGTTTCCTATAGGACCTAATACAATTTTAATAGTCTACATATGGAAACACATAGGAGAAACATTCCCTTTTCCTACTTAGGAATCAAAACACATGTGCACACAGTTATCTGTATTCATTAATGGTTATGCTAGATGTTTTACAATTTTAATTTAAAGTGTATTAAACCTTTGCATATTGTTTACAAATTAGTTTCTATAAAGCATCCTGGAAATGACAGTGATTGATGTGAAGTAACATACACACAATTAATGCTGACTCAATTGCTAATTACAGGATTGACATCTCATTTGTGGTGAGATGCTGTAGATCTTTTGCAGAAAGAATTGGCAGTGCTGTCATGTAATTTCTGTTTCCTCCAGCTTGTAGTTGATGCCCTGTAGTTAAAGCTTGACTAAAGATTCAGTCTCACCTTGTAAAAGTGTAAGAAAAGCCTCAGGATAAAAATCAAAATAGTCACCTGTATCCAATAATTAAATCTCCCCTGATACTTTCTCCTATCAAAGAGATAAATTGTTCCACAGTATTGTTTATTCTTACTTGTCTTACTGGTTACACCAGCTTTCTTACCCTTTCTGCTTTCTTTCCCTGGCCTGCAGGAAAAGTAAACAGTGGTACTACAGAGATAAATTAGGCAGGAAATGCAGGAATTTGGCTTGAAAGGAAAGCGTATTTTATTAAATGAACCTTAGTATGTGGAAAAGGTAAATTTCAGAATCTGTGCTGTGGAGAGCCCCTTAGAAAAGCAGTTACATATAACAAATGCTTGAGTTGACAGAAACAGACTAACCAGTTCTGATCACACAGTTTCAGAGCATCTGCTGGTCGAGTTAATCCAGTTCTGTTGACTGGCCACACAGCACGAAGATCAGTCTGGATATTCAATGACCAAAGCAGGATTATTTGTTGCAAGGTGAGTAAGTTTTGAAAAGATTATAAATACATGTGCTATGGCCTGGCACGTGATGATTTAGTGGTGTAAGTAGAGATGCAATCATAAGGAAGCAGGAACACTGAATAGCAGCAGTAACACTGCGAGTGGAACCAGAAGCTGCAGGGTGAAAAATGTGAATGCAAGGAGTGTTCCCAGTATGCTGAGCTGCCACTATTCATCAAGCAATTTCATAAATAAGAAGGCCAATGGGTACTAATGGGGATATATTCCCAGCAGTCTAAGAAGGCTTTGCCTAAGGCTTTTTCAAGAAAACAGATTCCATTTGTACAAGGAAAATGCCTCTTAGCTTAGGTGATTTCAGAGAGAGGTACTTGCATGCTTTTTGATACGATTCCGCCCTTCTTCTGTTAAGGTGATTATTTTACAAGAGTGATACACGACTTCTGATATCTGTCATCTACAGAGAGGACCAAAGCAGTTCTCAGCCAAAACAAACAGGGTCCAGAAATGTATAGGAGTCTGACATATGAGGAAACTTGGTAGAAGCACAGAGAAGGCTGAATGGATATCCAAAGGCAGAAACATTTATTTTACCTCCAGACACAGTGTGCAGATAAGACCTCTGCATTCCCCCTAGCATTCTGCATGGCTGCCCTGATTGCAAGGAAGAAAATTCAAGCATTGCTTTTAATCACAAGACCTACAAAAAGCAGTATTGTTTTTTTGATTGTTTGTTTGTTTGTTTGGAAAAAATTATGAAGCTGCTTAATACTTTGTTATCTGAGATGTTTGGTTTCAATGAGAACTATAAATGTATGCTACCAAACAGAATAGACTTAAAGATGTTTCTTATGGAAGGATATTCTATCTTTGCATCCTCAAGTTATTCCAAGCAGTACTGGATGGGAACAGTGGGGGGCAGAAATTATGCCTTGTAAGAAATGATTGAAACTGTAGGCAATGTGGTAACAGCTTACCACTCTGATTGCCCTGTTAGATTAAAAAATCCATCCCGAATGGAATCATGTTTTACACAGGAAACATCTATTATGTCAACCTGCCATGCCACAGAACCTTTCAGGTTCACTGGCGACAGAATGGAAAACAAAACCTTTGCTATTCAGAAGATATTTCATTTGCTGGCAGAATCTTAGTAACTCTAAAATTTTTTGAGAGAGGAAAGTAACTTAATTTGTGATGTTAAAAAAATTTTGAAAGAAGAACAGTGTCTAACAATTGTAATCCTTTGCTGGTCTTCCTCATCAGATATGATATGACAGGAATGCTAAGTGCCTTCAATTTCTTCTTCAAAAATGTTGGCTTTACTCTTTCTGACAGCTAAAATGTGAAAATAGCTATTAGTTCATATACCATATCATTTTAAAAAAATGTTTTACTTACCCAAATAGCCAGAATTGCCAGAAGAGAAATGTGCCTTGCATACATCAGTTCTTTTACTATCTTTATTAATAGCAGAAGAAATGGAAATTCCACGTGTCCAATGAATTTTGCAAATTACTTGTGCAGTCGCCTAAATGAGGGATTTAAGAATCACAGTAGAAGAAAAACAACAGAAAGGGGCTGTGAAACGTTTTTAAAGAATTACTAGAAAACTAGGTCTATTGTTTACATTTAAGCAATATTTAAGCTAAGCATGGTATGGCTTTGTGGTAATGAAAGCACCCAGTGGGGGTTGGCCTGCTGCAAAGAAATTTTCTGTAAGACTAACAGCCATGAATGAACGTGGAAGGCATGTTTTAAGAAGTAGAACTGGTTGCTCGACTTGAAAAGGAACATCTTTAAATTCTATGGAAATGAAATGTTTTTCTGCTGGGGCCAGAAAAAAAAAAAAAAAAAAAAAAAAAAAAAAGTTGGATAAAGTTTTCCTGGTAGGGGAATTTATTTAGGTGATATGAGGGGTACATCATAACCGTTAGTAATACTAAGAAAAAAATCCCACAACTTCACATGGAATAAATAGGTGATTTGCAAACAATGCTTCTGTGAGTGATTGCTCTTCATGCATTTTTTCCCAAATGGGAAAAATCTATGCACTATATGTATGTGCTGTATTATTAATATGGATGGTGTGCATATGAACCTAATGTTCTTAAGATTTCTGTGAAAATATCAAGATTTTAACAGAAATTAATGAGAGCTGACTAAAATTTAAATAAATGAAACTGAATGTGACTCTGTGTTTAAAAGATGAGGTAAAAAAGAGAAGCAAGAGAACGTTTTCTGCTACAGAGCTGATATTGTGGCAAATGGAGAAGACAACTGGTTTTTAGCTGAACTGTGTTTATATCTGTGCAGACACAAACTCCACATTTTTACTCAGTCTACTTTCATAATAAACCAATGCCAATGAGTTTTGGTAATCAATGGTCTTGTTTGGCAATTTAGGCTAATAACTCCTGATAACTTAGCAATCTTTCTGTAGTCTAACACTTGCAAATGTGTGGTATAGTTAAATATAAACCACATATACACACTACATATACTGAATACTATTTTCATATACTGATGAGTAAAGATAGTACCCCAACAGTATGTAAACTGAAATCATAATTAATAATTTATTTCCATCTTAATCCTGACTCAGTTGTTTGAGGAAGCAGGAATCCTAAATCATCCACTGTAACTGGGGATTTACGGGTATTAGAGGCACAAACCTTTCAGTACTACCCTGTCTCTAAGTTGCCTCACAATCATTTTTCTTGTGGAGTTAGAAGATATCATTTGTAACTGTTTGTATACCTAATTTCTGGCAATGCACAGTTCTGGATGCAGAACGATAAAAGACAAAGAGACCAGTTTGTTCATGCATTTCACAGAGTACATCATATGTGCACTCAGAGCATGCATGCAGCAAATCTGTGTATGGGGGAATTGGGATGTGATATAAATTAGCTTTGTCTGACATTGTAGTGAGTCATAAAACTGCATTAAATACACACAATTCTTTACATATTTATTAATAATTATTGCCTGTGTGGATCAAACTCTTTTGCTCTTTTGAATATAATGCTCAATTTTAGAGAAAGACTGTAACGTAGGTCATTACCTGCTAAATTGTACCTGTTCACATCCAATAAGGGATCAATATATTTCATGGAATTAAAAAGAAAAATTAATCATTTTAGATATCATTTGTTAAATTGCTGTAATTAAGAATTGCTTTTTAAATTAACAATGTTGAAATATCATGAAATTATAGAATTACTACGGTTATTTTATATTGATGTAATGGTCACACAAAACTTCAAAAAAATACATTCCTGATTAGCCTGAAACAAAGGTATTTCTAATAGCAGGTCTTGGCTGCATACTTTTTCTCAGAGGATGTATAGAATTTTCCAAACCTTAAAAGATACAGGACAAGAAAACTACGAAGAGGGCTGCTGTCTACCATCACATTGTTCTGTAGAAACAAGAGTAGAGGCCAGTATGATGTAGAAGTGATAGGGAAAGTGCTTCTATGATATGGAGGTAAATAAAGCACTAGCTTCCAGCTCCAAACTTTGGTGAGTAAAACAAATTTCCTTGCTATGACAAAGATGGAGTGTTAAGATGTATATGCCGATGAAAAATGAACACTTAGGTGAACTGATCTATGCCTGTAAAGAATTTCATTATACAGACTGCGTAGTAGAAGAAAAATGAGGGACAGTGCACTTCATCAACTGTTATTAAAATATGTATTCATCTAGCTGAGAGTTTGAGATATGGGCTTTTTTTAATAGTTCTTTCAGTATTTTATCGTGTTACCATTGGCTACTTTCATTTGTCTAACAGGTTTCTTCTTTATCTGCTTCTCTTTTAACAGCTTTTCATTATATAGCTTTGGTCTGGAATAAATGCAGTAGAGGAAAATTTTTAGCAATTCTTACACTGCAAATCATGGGTGTTCAGCCTCTTAGCTTTCCTGAGTCATACTGGGTGAAGAGGAATTGTCTAAGGCTGCAACTATGAACATTGCTCTGGAAGGAATGTCTCCTAATTATTTCCATGTAAAGTACAGCTGCTTCAAAGAGCACAATAACACTATTTAAAAAAGCAAATTCTCAGCTGCAAAACACTCTCTTTCAACATAGTCACCAGCTGTGCATTTTCACCAGTGATGAGCAAGAGCCTGCATGTTGTGCTGATAAAAATCTGCAACCAGAAAAGGTGAGCCACTGTTGCTGCTGTCACTGCTGAAATCCACAACCCACCTCCTCACTGTGCTCACATCCACTGTTTATCCTCCATAAGTGTTCAGCAAGGAAAGATGAGTGTCAATGTATGCAATTTTTTTCCGCATTGAGGAATTCATGCTCTTCCATGTCAGGCACCATTTTGTCAGAGTGCCCCTCTGCTGCCATCTGTCACACAGCAGCAACAAGTAATGGAATCTTGGTGGGAAGGTTCAGCCCCTCCTGTCGTACCACCAATATCTGCCTCTGACTCCATGGGCCAACATCATAAAATGGGAAGCATTATTTTTGGATAAAATATGTACTATAGTCAATGTATTTAGGTAACAAAGCTTATTTTAATTTGAAATGCTTTTTATTAAAACATAAAAAAGAGAGAAACAAAAACATGACAGCAGTGGGAGATGTGACCATGTTTTTGTGACAGTAACACATCAGCCTGGTTGGAGGGCAGCAGCTGCAATCTCTGCAAGTGAGCTCTCAAGGTGCTTGTTAGATAGTCCTGTTGAAACGTTACTGTTCCTGTGCTTCAGCCTTGAAAACTGCTGTTCACAAATGCATGCACTGCCAGAAAGTGATGACACAAGTGTGGTGTGACTGAGAGCTGAGGAGTTCTTCTCTCTGGTAATAGAGGGCTTCTGGTGAAGAGACACGGTTAGAATTCAGATTGCAACTCTACACTGATTTGAAAATTCCCAAGCCTATTCTCAAATTCCTTTATCAGAGCAGAAAGCATGGATATTTTCACTGTTCACAGGGCTATGCTTTGTCAGCGAATCAAAACCCATCTACCCATTCACCATCGTGTGAGCCAGCCCTCCCCATCCCCTGCTTTCAGCCCAGGTAAGGTTTGGGGTCGCGCAGTGATCTGTTGCAGCTGAATGATGGTTGGGCATGCAGGGCAGAAGCTGCCACCATGATGGAGAGGCAGCCGGGCATGTTGCAAGCGATATTTCTTTATAGATGCTCAGTAAAATGGAAGTAGATTTTTAAGAAACAAAAAACACACTTCTTGTTTATAAACAGAAGGCTGAGAACGCTTGAAAAAGTTGAAAAACTAATTCTGAAGGTAGAAAATAAATATTTCTATTTTCTCTTTCCTGAAGTGCTAGATTAGAGATAAAGCAAAATTGCTATGGGGGCAGAAAAAAATACTGGCTGCATGTGAAAGCAAATACCTTTGCAACTCTGTAAATGGATTTTTGAGAAGTGGAGTAACAGAACATACTTTCTCTAATAATTCTCAGTTTGATGCCTAGCCAGTCCATTTAACATATGTATATATATATATTTTAGGAGATATGATTGAAATGATAGCTAGAAAAGACTGAAAAG
The DNA here is from genome assembly GCF_987193195.1 of Phasianus colchicus. Classification (NCBI taxonomy): domain Eukaryota; kingdom Metazoa; phylum Chordata; class Aves; order Galliformes; family Phasianidae; genus Phasianus; species Phasianus colchicus. Next base: position 9,637,186 of record NC_143440.1, on the reverse strand, counting down.
TAGAATTTTTCCCGAGGGAAATGCCACTACAACATTATTTTCAACCTGAAGCAAGTAAAACTCCAAGTATCAAAACTTCATGCTGAACAAAATGTTCAAAGTGGTCTTATATTGAAGGTATTGGCATAACCTCCTCCAAACTGAAATGTCTTAATTAATCTCTAAATTGATGCCTACATATGGCTGAGCAGGATCTTCTGTTTTGCTGAAGCCCTATTGCTCTCTCAGCCACGCCAGGATACCAAAGTGCCCCCAGTGCTGCATGCCTGCAGGCCCGAGTGGTTCCCTGGGATGCAGCTCTGAGATGAGTTCTGCCAGTGTGCCATTCACTTTTGCAACTGGAGAGCACACATACAAGCCCACAGGGTAGGCAGGTGGTACATGGCAAGCTGTAGTGGGAAGAAACAGTTCCTGAGATCAGGAGGCGTTCTGGCTGGCTCACACCAGGCTGCTGAAAGGCCTCCAGCAGGCTGGAGATATTGATTCTGAATCCAAGTATCCCTACTGTATAAGCAAATAAAAGTGTCCTTTCTCAGCAAAACACTAATTTTGCTTGTTGTGACATCTTTTTCCAGTTACAATAGAGTTAATTGTCTTGGCAAATGAGACTTCCCTGTTGTTATTTGGAATAAAGCTCTTCACAAGGTGATTACTGACACTGAGCAAAACCAGCGATGACTGCCTGAAGTCTTACCGTGGATCACTGGCAGTGTAACTGACTTTATAAAATAAAGTCTTATAAGCAGTCACCATTAGGACATAAATGTTACTGAGGAACATTTTCTCTTTTGTCATGGTCTGTTGGCGTTTAGACAAGTGGATGGGGATGCAAGCTGTGGCTGGATGTGGGATGCACAGAGTGGCAAAGCCACCATTAAAGGAGCTCCTGCCACTGTAGATCCTGCTGATCTGAGGGGAAGATAAGGCACCTGCAGGGCTGCCCTGGGTGAGGGCTGAGAGCAAGACAGAGTGGGTTCAGGCATCAAGCATGCTTCCTAAGCCAGTATGTAATGCAGGATTCTGCATTAAGCATCCAGGAACAATCAGTTTGGAAAATGTGTAGTTTTACGTGTGTGTTAGGGTGGGATATGGGTGTCTGAGCCATGCCATGAAGTGCTGTGAGTCTCTGCAATCACTGTGTGTAGTGTGGGTTTGCAAGATTTTCTATTAACAAATCTTTGCTTAAATAATAGGTTAAAAAAAAAAAACAAACAAACAAAAGAAAAAAATTGCTGCGTATTTTATGTTGCAGGATTGTCCCTGGAGTTGTCTGTGATACAAGGGAGAGGCCTTTTTTTTTTTTTTTTTTTTTAACAAAGAATGAAAGCAGCAACTAATTTTCCTGTAACCGTTATAATATTGTTCCCTAGAGTTACTGAAAATGCAGTTTTTATTCTGGAAGAAATATTTAACCTGGAATGAATAGATGGAATTTGAATATATTCTTATTCATGGGAGATTTTCAGTTCTATCTACAGCATTAAAGCAGAATGAAGATAGCAGCAACACATTTTTATATATCTGTGCTGATGAAAATAAGAAGTAATGAGGAGCTGGGCTTTTATCTCTTCTATAGAGAAATATGTGCATTTTGTAGGATTTCATGTTGCATTGATTGCTTCTGGAGTCCATTTGTTTTTGTGAGGGTTCAAAGTATTCAGCTGTTACCATCTAACAGGTTAATAATTTACTTCCCATGGTTCTGCTGAATAAAGGAAGATTCATAGATGGAGCTGTTTCAATTCACTGCTTACTGTAACGTGAACAAGCCAGTATTTGTCTATGACTTTATTTTCACTAGCTTTGAAAATAAGAGTATGTTAGTTCTGGCCTGTTTTGTCAGAATATCAGAGCAGGAGAAGTGATCTCTTGCAAAGAGGTGAACACCTTGTCTCCAGCTGGATAGGCAGCATGCCTTTAGGAGAAAGGCAGAAGGACGTTGCAGTGAGGCATCCTGATTGAACACTGAACTGCTGGCTTTGCTCTGGTTTTAGCCTGCAAGCCTAAAGCGATGCACAGTGCTGTGGATTTTGGGCAAAGACACGATGTGCAGCTTCCCCTCAATCTCAACAGGATTTTTCATGTGGATCACACGGAAGGACCTCAGAGCTAGCATAAGTCTGCTTTATTTTCTCAGGGTTAGTTACTCAGTGATAACACTCATTTTGAAGGAAGATAATTAACAAATTATGGGGACTTTTAATAAAAAGCAACAGATACTTTATGCAGGCTAGTTTTGCAGCCCTTGGGTTGGCTTTTCTTCAGTGGGCATCAAATACAACATTTTGATGCAGTCACATGCAGGAATTCCTGTATAAAGTAACTGTAATTTCTAATTCTTAAGTTTCCTTAAGGCTTATTCTTGACAAATGACTTCTTACTACTGAATGGAAAGCTTGATTTGGTTGCGTGTTCACACTTTGCCTCTAATGTCAATGTCAATCTCTACGTGCAGATCAGTATGTGTCTCCACACAAACCAGAACTTATATATATTGAAGCAATTAGTCACAAGGGATCATTCCAAACTTTTACGATGCTGTAAAATTTGTTCCAAAATGTTTGGTCTCTTCCCATAAGAAGAATTATCTGCAGAAATATGTGAAGGGATATGTGCAGTGTTTACACATTTGGCTAGTACAGTGCATGCCAAAAAAAAAAGTATTGTTTTTTATCACTAATTGGTTGTTTGTATGGCTCTTTCCTTAGAGGAGGCAGAGGTTCATTATGACAATACGTTCATGTATCCAAGTTACAGATACTTTTGAGAGGAAACTTGTTTTAATTAGAAGCTCTGGCACCCAAGATACATAGCAAGCTATTAGGACAGGAGCCAGGTGTCATGAGTAGAATGTGAATTTTTAGTGTGCTAGATTCTCTGGTAGCTGATATGTTTGACTTCAGCTCTTGATTAATATGAGGCTTTGTACCACATCACAAACTTGGTGTGACAGGACAGCAGCATGTCTATGAATAACTAGCAGACGAGCTGTTCACCCCTTTGCTTGTGATAAATTTTACAGGTGACCATAGCCTTACTGAATCACATCATCGATACCATGCTGAATCTGAATCATCCAGTTAACTCTTATTTCACTTTCATTCTGGTTCTTCTTGGTTTACACCTTATAGTACTGAACATTTTGAAGAAAATGAACATCTATTGTGTTATCTGACCGGGAACTGTGATTTTCTGTCCTAAAAGACTGTTTCATGATTCCCTGAGGCAATGAGCCATTTTAGTTTTGGGTAATCTCTTTAGTATAGTGTTGTTGTTTTTTTCGTTATTGTCATGCAGCATTTTCTGCAGATCCTGTTCAGGCATTGTTTTCTTCATATGATTGATTTAATTAAAATGTTCGTGATTGACAGTGACTGTACATATTTCAGAGCAAATAACTAATGTCTGTGTTATTTTGGTTTTGTCTCAGCAGTGCAGAAGGAAAAAATTAATAAAAAGAAAGATGTGTTTTCATTTTAGTCACCCATCAGTCTTAAGTTCAGCTTGTGAATTTTGCGCATTCTTGAAGTTTTTTCAATTCATCTCTTACAGGAAGCTGTTGTTTCCACTTTTGCTCTTTTGCAAAGTAGGTTTACTGGTGTTTCATTTTCATAAACCGGTCCTTTGTAACCATGATTCTGTGACTGTTTTGGGGAGGCAAGATAAATGGGGACAGTCGAGGTGATAATGAAGCAGTCAAAATTGAACTATTTGTTCTGACTCTTCTCTTGTTTGTTAATTTACTTCTATTTTTACTCTGAAGGAGGCAGAAGCTGAAGGGAGCTTGTGCCAGTGCATCAGATGTGATTCTTCCTTTCAGAAAGGAACGTGACAGATGATGCTGTGCACTCTTGTCTCTGCAGTGTGTCACAGAACCTGGTAGGAGAGGTAGGGAAGAATTGGTACTGATGTTATTCAGCACGAACAAACTCCTCATGCATCTTGATGTTATCAGAGCCCACAATGCTCTGCAGCAGTGTACTTATTCTGCTTGTAGAAAGAGATGCTGTATTGTGTAAAGCACGTTTTCTATGAGTAATTATAATTGTGGTCTTCATTGAACTGAAGAGCAGCCTGATGGTGAAACACCCATTTCCTGACTGGAGAAGTTACACCAGTCCCAATCTGTAGCTGTAGACTAATGTCTTCTCAGATGAGCTGCCCCTAGCACTTCCATGGCAGCTTTTGTTTAGTATTTCTCAGATCAGTGCTTAATGTGAGAATCTCAGTTACTTTGCTGCACGTGCACATCTTACTTCTGTGTCAAAAATATGAAGTTAAAGTTTGTCTTCTGAGAATTACATCTTACTCCTTTAGCTAAGGGAAAGAGTTGCACTGCCCTGCACCCTTGCGTTGTTTATTGATTGCCTCAGGTACATTATGCTGTATTGCTGCCTTATTATACCAGCTTTTAACACTTCAAAAAAATCTTTCAGTTCATTATTCAGAAAAAAAATTGAAATATCTTCCTCTTTAGCAAAAGGAGCCTACACAGGAGTAAAATATGACACATACCTTTTGTAGTGGTGTGATATTAATGCTCTAAATGCCTTATTGTGCATATTGTTGGGCAGGTACTAGTTTTACTATTCATGTCATTCATTACCTTAAATTGAGAGTCACGTTTTACTTTTTATGGCAAACCTTTTATGAGCTTATATAATATGCTTCTAATCAACAGTGCTTCAGATGATACTCCAGTTCAGTGGTAAGAGCTTGCTTTGGCTCAAACAATATTTCCCCAAAGCGTGTATTTATTCATCTACTTAGTCAAAGTCACTGTCATACTAAGAAGCATAATTACAGACTGCATGGAGACTCTTGATAAGAAAAGGCGAAAAAATATATCAGTAAGATCAAAGAAGCACCTGAAGTTAATTATAAATTAGTACTGAAATACAGCCATCAGAATACTTTAATTATTACTGTAGAATTAAAAAATAAAGATAAAACAATCCCACAAGATCTTGCATGTTGGTTAGTTTTACACTAAAGTCCTTCTGTTGTATTCATTCACACCTATGATGACTGAAAGGTGAATTTTTTCTAAGCTGAAAGAAAGGCAGCAGAGATACCACATGTCAAAGATTTTTATTGTTCAGGAAGGTTACACACTTCAGAAATTTTTCATATTGTTGGTGCTTCCATATTCCTACAAGTGTAATTAGAGAAACCACATTAAAATAAGATGTATGATTGATGTATAAGACTGAATTGCACCATTAAACTTATCTGCTACTAGTGTAATGTTTCTTCTTTCCATGCTGAGATCAAGAGTGTACATAAACCCTTATTATCAAGTTATTATCCAATAGACCAAGAGTTGGCACGTGCTGCCTGTTGACACAATATTTTCTCTAATTTAATTTGGGTGTCTCATAGGTTAATAAAGATGGATGGTAATGGGAACTGTAGGGAAACCCTTAGGTCACAGCTTGAGCTGGTGATTGAGCACCTGCTGAAGGAGTGTGGCTGGCCCAGGGAGCACAGACACACTGTGTGCACCTGTGCTCCTCGCCTGACCAAAAGGAGTGGACCCAGAGCAGAGCTCACCTGGGCTCATATAACAGCCAGCCACTGGTGGGAGGGCTTCTCTTGGACCTAGGCTGCTTCCTGAGGTGTGCTGTTTAGTCAGAGAGCCCCACTTGACTCTTCTTTCTGCATGCATATGACTAGTGGTCTAATTGTGAATACTTTGTCTGGTTGCTGAGAACCTGTCAGAAGCACTTTTGCTTCTTTGTAAGCAGAACAAGGGCAAAAGCTGTTAACTAATGTTGTTTTCTTCTTTTATTTTTGTTTTTGCATAGGTGAGATTAGTTCTTTACCCATAAATGATGCTGTTACATGCAAAGACCCAGTAGAAAGCTGAATAAATCCAAGAGTTCTAGTTAAAGTTTTTTAAGAAATATACTTGAAAACTTTTCATCCCCTACAGATTCTAAATCTTCTGTATTCTTTCAGTTTAAGAAGTGTAGGTTTTTTGCTTATGCTAAGTTGATTACTCAGAGGGAGTAACTCAGTGAATGAATTTGGCATATTTTCTTGCTTCTCAATTTGTAAGCAGGTTGTAATTAGCACAGCTGAAAAAAAAATCGATGAAATCAAAAGTTTTTTTAAGCCTGTTCCCTGCCACAGATTGTCCAGTGTCACAGACTTCAGAATAACTATTGTGTAATTTGTTTGCTTTGTTTTGTTTTAAATGTTACGTGTTAATTTCTATGCATGAAATTAAATGAACAGGGAAACAAGGGCAAATAATAAACATGTAAAATACAGAAGGGACTTTTGTTTTGATGGTAGGAATGTCCATTTTGTCAAAAGAGATTCGTTATTTACCTCACAAACTACCTGATACAGAAAAGCTCAAAACCAATTGCTTAACAGAACTGGATTAGTGTAATTTCCTACAGGAGTTGATCATCTTGTCTGATGCCTATACTGGGCAGAGGTTCTGTGGGAAATAGAACAGTATATCTTCAGCATCTTTACCCTTACGTTAGAAAATCTTTACTGCAGTCCAAAACCATGTAGAAATTATGTACTTTTCTTTGTCTCATCTGTATGATGCAGTTGGAAAACAGTTTCTTTTGACAATATTATTTTTACAGTTTTGAAGATACTTTCTAAATCTGTTCTCTGTAGGCTAAATGATGCTGGTGTTTTGGTGTTGTGTTTTTTTTCCCCACATAGAATGTGACTGGTATACATCCATGTTTCTTGATGTATTCTGTTTTATCCCAGATGAGTCTACTTAAAGCAATAATAAAGAGCAAACTTTGGTATCAAATGACAAATTCTACTTAGTGAAAACTTTCACAACTTCACTATCTCACAATTATTACTTTCTGATTTATTTATTTTTTGTTGGGGGAAGTTAAGAAAAATTGTAAGTCACATAAGTTTTAACATGAAGGGAGAGAGAAATTCTGTAGTTGCAAGTCTGTGACAAAACTGAGGGCCACCTTACTTACATACTCAAATCTACTTGTAAAATGGGCTATTAGGTTATTACAGTGATAATATAGGAGATCACTATAAATAAATGTAGAGTATTTATTGGATTAGAAACACACCTGTGTGTGTATACATGTATACATGAATGAATTATTTTGAAACAACGTTTTAAAAAAAGAAAAAAAAAAAAAACACCAAAAAAACAAAAGAAGGTACTTGCAGTGGGATCCTAACAATTAATTAACTAGCATTAAGTCTGTTTGCTTCCAATATCAGTAAATGTTAGATTTTTCTGATATATTTAAATGTAATAATAAGAGGAAATAAAAAGTCAAGGAAATCTGTAGCACCTCTGCTTAGGAAGTATTCCCAAGATTCTGGTGAATGTTATTTACTGCTGCTTCAGAGATTTATCTTTTACTGCATATATGAAGCAGGTAATTAATTTTCTAACAGATGTGATTGTTTAATACTTGGGACATTTTCTTTTTGGATACTCAATGAACAGTCTGTTTTTTATACATAGAAAGAAGTAGGAGAAATGAATCAAGAATGTGATTATTTTTCAGTAATCTTTTGATCTTGTATGTTATCTTTTTATCTCTTTATTACACCAATGCACTAAAGCTTGTTTACTAGCATGGAAAGTTCAGCATGGAAGCACTACAACGTCACCCAGGATATCCTGACAAAGGGGAAGAAGCTTGGCCAGTGTGACAGCAAGATGCAATTTACTGCTGGGATGTCTACAAGAGGCTTGTAAATTTTAATGTAAGCAGTGCTTTTAAACTACTGAACGATGTTTCTACATATTATTGACAGAAAGATAATTCAAATGTGTGCTCAGAGTGCAACCTGAAGCACAGCGTGCTTTAGGAGATGATTAGATAGTCTAACATCCTCTTTTCTAGAGGAATACATCGAATTTTTAAATCATTAGGATTGGAAAAGACCTTTAAGGTCATCTAGTCTAACCATCCACCTACCACCAGTGTTGCCCACTAAACCATGTCCCTGCTTGCCATTATCTGCTCATTTATTGAATGCCTCCAGGGATGGTGACTCCACCAGAGCAGCCTGTTCCAGTGTCTCACTACTTTTTCTGAAAGTAAATTGTTCCTAATATCCAACCTGAACCTCCTCTAGTGCAACTTGAAGCCACTTCTTCTCATCATACTGAATAATTTGGACTTAACTCTATTGCTTAAATTCCTGTTCTTATATTAACAATCCTAGATAGAGATGTACAATGTCATTATTGCACCATAATACTTATAGCAACCAATTGATGTGGAACCTTGAACCTGATGGATCCATGTTGTAATAACTAATTAATGTGCATAATCTAAATAGCTGAGCTCAGGTTTTGTGTGATCAATATTGCTAATAGAAATTTTTAAAAACAGTTTCTGTGGAACTACTTAAACACATTTTTACAGGCCTGATAACTCTGTTAATAGTTCCTTTCTTTGATGTTGTTTCTGGCTGCTGCTTGCAGCAGCAGTGAGCATAAACCTGCTAACTGGCCACCTGTTGGCTTTGTTGATCATTATCAAAGTTGTCACTAGCAAATATCTAACTAGTCCATTACTAAAATGCCATGGAACAAAATGAGCTAACTTCTGCAAAAGATCTTGGTTTGATGAACATACATGAAAAAACTGATAGCTGATAAGGTATGAGCCTGAGTTACCTCTGATTTATACTAGCACAAAACTCTAGTGAAGTCAGTATGTAAAGAAGTAAAGTATGTAAAGAAGAAGCTGTAGTCCAATGTCAGACCAGAACGTATGGGATGAGAATCTCTTAATACTTGAATGTTTTTTGTTGTTCTTGTTCTTTTTTAAATTTCTGCCAAATAGTTGGCTATCCAGAAGAAATGGAGGCTAAATTCATTAGCATTTCAAGTAGAAAATATATTGATGTCTGTCTTTCCATCCCAGACTTGCATGGAAAAATGTAAAGTAAATTTGATTTTGTGCCAACTGATTCACAATAAATGTTCAGATCTGTGAACTTCAACATTTCAAAACTAAGCAAGTAAACATCCTGAGGAAATCTTCTCAGTATGGCTCTTTCAATCTCAACATTTTTATATCCCCAGGCTATATCTATGTTAGTGCTTGCTTGCTTCAGTTTTAGTGTGCATCTGTAAGTGCTGTACAGTTATCTTGGCAATAGAGGTGTGAAAATTAAATATATAGAAAAGCTAGTAAAACACAATGTTTCTAGGCCATGAGATGTGCTGATTATGGCATAGACAAAAGGTAATGTATCAATCTGTTGCTGGCTACTCCTTCAATCCTCTCTATTCTCAAGTTCAATAAATTTTATGTCTACAAATGTTAAATGGAGGGATTATTCTAATCAGGCCCTTATGCATTTTGCACTACCTACCCAGTGACAACCTTGATTCGATGACAGATGCTCTGACTTCATTTTCAACGTGTTGCAAATCTTTCTGTTTAGTTTCCACTTCTGTAATTAATCTTGGCATTTGATAGTGTGTTTTTAGTTGTTGTTAAATTATATATAATAATTTCAGCGGCCTTGTTTTGTTTAGCTTTTGAAATCTGTCTATTAACTTAATAGATGTAGAAAGTTTTAATGCAACAGAACTAAGAGACTTGGGCATGGCTTCGAATGTATCACACTTGAAACATAAATATATACATCTTTAATCTCCTTCCAAAAATTAGTGTACAGTGAGGTGATTGTTTAGAATTTGTATGATGATCTTGTTCACTTTTCAGTTCAGGTGGAATTTTTTTTATATTTCAGAAATAATTTGTGTTCTAATAAGTCTTTAACCTTAGAATTCCAGATTTTAAATACAAATCATCTGCAAATAATGTATATATTTGTCTACGCTTACATTAGGTAGATACATACTAAAGTTCTAATTATTAGCTTTTAGCAGTGAAATACTATGTATGTCCTGTGAAAAGCATCTTATGAAACATCTGAAAATACGTACAGATCCTTAATGATAGGAATCCAGTCTGAACTTCAGTTGTCAAATGCCATGCATCTACAATATCTGCTCTCAGTATGAGCTGCTGAACTGTTTTCTGGTAATTCAAAGCATCCCTTGCAATTAGACAGCTCAATTTAATTCTCCTTTTGTTGTACTTACGTGTGCTGAAAGCTGATGAGCAACAATCAATAGTACTTTCTTTAGAATAAATGCTTTTAAAATAATTGCTCTTGAATCTTAAAAGATTTGGGGTGGGTTTTTTTTTTTTCCTTTTGAAAGAACACAGTCTGGAATAGCATAGGGGTTTAAAAGAGAGAAACTGGTGTTTGCATATGATTTCATTCAAGACATGGTCAGGATGCAGTAAACTCCTCAGAAACAGTTGACTTGTATGAATCAAACTCAAAAACATTCAAACTGGTCAACTTTTCTTTCACACACACACTGACAAAGGGAATGTCTACTATGGAGAAAACAAGGCTACAATACAACTGCAGAACTGTCCAGTGTTTATCACTTACACGTGATTTTACTATGGCACCTAAATGCCCTCAAATCAGAGCTCCCACTGGATTTTAATGTGTCTAAGCCTAGATTTTTTGAGTATCTTAAGATGGTATGGGCTCTGGAGGATTGTGACACTTGAAGGTTTTTCCTGGCTGAAAGATGCTGCAATGTAAAATAAATAAAAATAAATTAAAATTTATTTATTTTGGAAAGCAAGCAAGAGTTAAAGAGTTAAAATGAGTTGTGTGTGGCTGCCTGTCAGATATTCAGTAAAGCTGAAAATAGAATCACAATGCCTTGGCTCCTTGACTGACCAGACTGTTTCAAAGAGGATTCATTAAACAGCTAAGTATTATCAACCATGTTTATAAGTAGGCACTTGCACAAATAGTATATATTAAACTGCTGCTTCTTGCCAGCTGGACTCCACATTGGACTTTTTGTATTCAGGATCTGATGCAGAGAACTTTGGATGTGAAAGAGAAGTGAAGGGACTACAGCTGGCTTTCACTATTTCATGCCAATTCAAGAGACCTTTTCCCTTCTGCTCCTTCTTTGCCTTCATTTTTCTGGCCTACTGCTGTGGCAGACCTTGGTTAACTGGACGCAAGATGTGATGTCACCTTGATGACCTACTTTGCACCACTTAAGGGTGATGTGCGTGTCGTCTTTCAAAAAAATGCAAATATCAAGCACTGGAATTGGCTTCCCAGGGAGGTGGTTGAGTGGAAGTGTTCAAGGAAGGCTTAGATGTTGTATTAAGGGATGTGTCTCAGTGGGGAAATATTGTTAGATTTTCTGCAATAAGTAGATTAAACTGCCAAGAACAGAGAATTAGAGAGATTGTTACTTTGAGTTATTTTGAGTTAACATGGAAACAAAGATATAGACTGACTACTGAAAAAAACACTAAATTTATTTTTGTATCGGAACCAAAAAAGCAAAAGAAGTCTAATGATGGAAAAGTTTTATGAAATAAAACAATTTATAGAAGATGCTGTTTTTGATGTTTGTAACATTAATGCTAAGAATGCTTTCTGACTTAATTGCTCTCAAGTATTTTATTGTGAATATTAAGTAGAGGGGGTGGAAAAGTACAGCTGTACAAGATATAAACAAAAGAGAATGTTGTTGTTTTCTTTTAATTAGTATTTTTAAATGAGTTATTTCAAAAGTACAATTCAGATTATTTTGCCTGAAATGTAGATCACCCGTGTTTATAATTTATATCTTTCCATGGAGAAAATTTCAAAACGCAGTCATTCTTTGTAAATTCCTTTGAACTTTACCCTGTAGTGTCAACAGGGGGAGTTTGTTTGCATACTAATTAGGATTGGTGCAGATTTTAATTCTCGGCAAGTTTCAGTTATAAGAAAGAAGTCCAAAATATTAATTATAAGAAGATTAATTCTTTTTCTGATACTGGCTTTTGATTTCCTTAAGGAATTGTTATGGTATCTAGAGCCATACTTTGCACATTTTCTCCCTTATTTTTAACAGTGGGGAGGTTGCCATAAAAATTAAATTTGAACACTTTTCTCCATTTTATTTATTTGTTTTGTCAATTACTAGACCACAGACTATACTGGAAACCAACTTAATCCTTGCAGAGGACTTTTATTCTGTTCAGTGTATCAGAATTACTTGTTTATAAACACTTTGAGATTGTTCATTTCAGTTATGCTTCTACAGCTTCTCTCTGCATGCAATACAAGTAAGGGAAATAAAGTTTTGTAAGGTGAAAGAGCATGTCTGGTTCTAGTGGGATGGACAGATGAGAAGACTGCAGATCCCTGAGATTTTGCAAAATACTGCGGTAGATAATAAAGAGTGTAGTTAAAGCATTTTAGGAAATTGGAAGAGCCTACAATAAAGCTTGATTTCTATTAGAGAATGTATGGTATGTTACTAGAGTGAGCACTTATTACAAATTTTGCATCTCCTGGAGCTGATTGCAAGCCATAGTTGAAGGCAGCCCGGACTAACCTTATGAATCTGTAATGAGAAGCATTAAATCAGAATCCATTTATACTAATCCATATACCCAAATGAAAGAAAGTGGAAAGGACTTGGCCAGAACCTCAGTGGTGGCTCTTGCTGCAAACTTTTTGACTTCTGATAACTTTTTCTCACCACTGAAGTATCTATGGTTAGTGAAGAGGGAACTTTAAAATAACGTTGGAGCCCTAAACCCAACTCTGTCATCACTCTGAGAACTAACTTATATTGTTCATGGCTTTGTCATTTTGTTTATCTCACTCAGCATGAAATTTATTGTAGTATGACCAGGAATAACAGTTCTTGTAGTGTTCTTAATATTTGGAATTTAAATCCAGTAGTAATAAGCAATACTTTAAGTATTAGAGCATTCTGTTTCAACATAGTAACAACTGCTTCCCAATGCCTTTCCAAGAAGTTTTACTCTGGGGTTGATTTATTTGCTTTTAATTTATTGGAAAATCACCTGTTTTCACTTGAACATTTGGCTCTAAGAACTTTCACTGTGAGGTTCTCATTGAGTCCTACTCTTTTTGAATACTTTTAAGTCTTTAAGTCCTCAAGCTCCTTAACTGCTCTGGTTTTCACTAAGTTAGTTTATGTTTTCCTGTAGAAATCATAGGTAGTGAAGTTCAGATTCAAGGAAATCCAGAATTTCAAGACCTTTGCTTTGACTTTACTCGAATTGGTGGCAAAGGCCCATGAACAATGAGAAAAACAAATTCATAATGCATTGGATACTAGAGTGCTACCTATGAAATGCTTACCAAATCCATTACGAACTGCCTAAAAAAAAATGCTACTGTTGAAAAAAATATTAGAATTTGTGTGGTTTATGCTTCCTTGGATGTGGAAAAATGTTAGCTTTTCATAGTTTATAAATCATAAATAATAGGACAAATTAAGCTTACCTTGCTCTACAATTGTTCATTCAACCTTTAATGCTAAGTACACTTTCATAGAAATTATCTTTTGGAGTATGCTTACAGCTGTAAGCAAGATATGTTTTGAATTTCTGAAGTTCAGCTAAAACCATTTAAATTTTAACTGATGTAAACTAGATTCAGTTAGCGTATAAAATGATGAGACTTCTTATTTTGATTTTTAGTGATAGTATGGTTGAAGTTTGTTCATAAACTGTGACTCACCACAGCTTACCTGATCCAATTGCAACACAGTGTAGATGGAAATGCACACTAATTCCTCTCTCAGAACACAAATATTACTGCCATTAGCAAGAATAAATCTCTGAATGGGTTTTAAGTACTCCAGATAGCAAAAGCTACTTACTGTAATTGACTACTTTGGACAATTAGTGCATGCTCATCTTAAGCTAATGACACTTGTCTGCCAGTACAAAGTCAATTAACTAGCTCTGAAGATACAACAAAATAGCAGTAATTCACCCCAGGAATATTAGTATACTTTGAAATTGGAAGAGACCTGAATGAATATGATTAAGTGCTTAAGTTTTATGCATTCAAAATCAATTTTACATCAGTGTGTACCACTACAGTGTTGTAGTTATGCATTAATGGCAAGTAGTATGCTCAATTTTATGACGTCAATGCAAATCCAGTTAGATTACATTATGTGAAAGCAATGAAAGAAATTATTGAAGTTTATGGGGACTTGGTTGTGAAGCATTCAAATGAAGAGGTGCTACCAGGGTCACAGCATTCAGACAACTAGAAAACATGTTAACACAGTGGCTTTCCTGAGGGCACTGAGGCAGCTGGACAATTTTGGTTTAAATGTGCTGGTAAAAGTACCTGGAGACTGATGCAGATTCTTCATTTCCCCAGAAGATGAAGAAATTTGGAACTTGTTACAAGGTGCCAGGGAAAATTATTAGGGAAGAGAATCTTGGATGGTGTTGGAGTGTCAATAGAAATAAGATAGGAATTGAGACTCTCAAGGTCAGTTAAAGCCATTGCTGGGAACCATGGGAGGGGGAAGTCTTTAATCTGGAGAAAGACTGTGGGATTTCAAGGTCCTATGAATGGCCTTGCTCTCAGCTAAGTAACAGATTACAGGCAAGAATCTGTCTCTTCTGCAAAAATCATTTGCTTGTGGAAACAATGGTTGCTTCAAAATGGATATGCGAAAGTCAAAATTTAGTGCAATTTCTTTAGGAAGTGCAAGTGAATTAGGAGCTCACAGTATGAGAATTTTACCTCTGAGACAGCTGAGAGCAGAAAACAACAAAGGAAAAAAAAAAAAAAAGTCATGGGGATAATGTGTTAGGAAAATAAATGGACAGATAATTTTTTTTTCCAGTCTATTTTTCACAAAAAAGAAGAACATATCTTAAAAGCTTTAAAAAGGAACTGGATAACTACTTGTTGGATAATCATAGGAAAATATTTAGATGATGATACAATAACTGACAATACCATTTTTTATTTTTAATGTTGAGCACTTTAAGGAGTGGTAATGAATGGCAAATTAGGTTGAAATGTGAACGCCTTGGCCTTTTATGAAATTGCAGTGTTATGCTGATTCAAAGCTGCCATTTTGAGCTTGATGTTAAACCTTGAGGCTTTCCTTGCTGCAGTTGTAGTTCAAGTCATTTCAGTCTTGTTCTACTTGTTCAGAACTGATTTGTGTGCCTGAATCATAAATCCTTGCAATTTAAATATTGTCAGTTTTTTTCTTCCCTTACACTGCCAAAATCTTGTTCTTCCTCTCCTCCATTAAGTGAATTAAATCAAGTAATCAAATAAGTCAAGCAAATATTTACTTGTATCAAGTAAATCAAAGTAATATTTGAAGGAAGCTAGATTCTGAAGTTCCTGACCTCTGAAAGATTCCCACAGTTCAATCTGTAAGTCTGACATTCTAATCCCCTCCAGGGGTTATGGGGGATTGAAACTTGCACGAAAATGTGAAGACCTCATTACAAAGATGAAAATCTTAGGCCCATTTTTAAGGCTTAGAGCTCCAAAGTGAATTTATAAATCATTTGAGCATTTTAGAAACCTGGGGTAATTAGAACAAATATCTAATAAATGAGGGCTTTGGCTAGGATGCGTCTGTAGTCTGCAGGAATATGATCACAGAGCATGAGTGACAGAAGCTACAGCTGCTAGACTCTTTTATTATCTTCCTCTTCATTTCATATTTTCGGGAGTGTACCAGGTTACATACTATAGTATCTGAACTCCTTTTCCATTTTTAAAACTGATGTGGGAAAGAATTTTAAAGCATGGGAATGATAATTCAGTTGCTCAATGTCAGGATGGTATAAGGTGATGTTAGCTTGAACTTCTTGTTAAGGCATATAAAACCATTTTTAAACTTCTACGTTCCTCTGTTAAAATTTTTGTAGTAGAAGACAGGAGGAAAGATGTGAGAGAGAGGCACGCCTTTAAAAACGTATGCAAGGAAGTAGGGTGTAGAATTTTTGTCTCTGGAAATCAAGGGAGGAGAAGGAAACCACACCACTTACTGAAGGTGGTTGCCCTGGTGGCAAATTTGTACTTCACTTACACTGGTGTGTGCATCTGTATTAAAGGCAAGTGTCTGATCTATTCAGATTTCTAAGCGCTGGAGACATTCAGCTGGCTTGCTACTTACTTCCTAAATCCTGGCTGAGATTCCTGTGAATGTGCTTTTGCATGCATACTGATCTGGAGAGAGAGACAAGGTTACAGATAAAAAACTTTGGTCTACTTTCTTTTTATCCCCTGCTTGAAGGACTGGTGGCACTGGAGGCTTGTGGGATGGTCATTGCTTGAATTTCAGTTATGCTGTTTTTCAGCTTTTGGTCAGGTTATTTTGCACCAAATGGTGTGGTACTGAGGACAGTAATAACAGATAACAAGCTACAAAACAGTACTGAAATCTGGCAGGTGTGGATTGTTTTTTTTTTTCTTTCTTTCTTTCTTAAAAACATATGTTGAATAAATGTAGGCCTTCAGTTATGCTTTACTGCTGAAAACTGGTATTGGCTATCCATTCACTTTCAGTCATACTCTACATATGTTTCATATTCTTTTGATTTCTTTATTGTTTATTTGTGTTACCCTAACTGTAAATATTCCTCTTCATTTATCAAGTGGTTTGGCACCTAATGCTTGTTACCTATGAGAGACATTTTCACAAGCAAGTTTTTACAGCAGTGGTGATAGTCTGCAGTATTTTGATGTAAAAATAAATAAGTAAATAAAAATAGCGTATATAGATTTGTTCTGCTTGAAATACCCCCACTTTGACACCAGTTTAACATTAAAATATTGTGTCTTGGGAAATAAATAACTAATATCTATGAAGCTGATGATGGTGTAAACCTCACAGCTATTGCAGTTTTGACAAGGAACAGTAATGTCACTAAACGAGAAATTGTTCTCTTTTTATCCATTTGTTCTATTACTGTGTGTGCAGGAGTGAAACTAAGGGACCTTCACTTCTGCTTGTAAGAACACTTCTCATACCTGAAAACAAAAAATATTTACGGTGACAGTTATTGTAGCCTGTTATAATCTTTTAAGTAGTCTTGGTTACTTTCTTTACTCTGAAAGCAGTTCTTTTAGCATGCACTCATTTGTTACGCATGGAAGAATAGAATCACAGAATCACAGAATTGCCAGGGTTGGAAGGGACCTCAAGGATCATGAATCTCCAACCCCCCTGCCACACACAGGGCCACCAACCATTCCACCTGATAGTGAAGAAGAATCAGGAAATCACATCAGTTAACCCCTGATCACCAGCACAGGACCAGTTAAGTTCAGTTTTTTTGATTAAGATTCAAGTTCTATGGATGAACTTCAAAACTTATGCAGACCACGCATGTGCATTTTGATGTCTGCTGAATTGCTCCTCACCTTTGGTCTCCTGATCCACGAGAGATTCCAGTCACTTGCTTGTTGCATCTTTAATTATGTAGATGTTTTGCGTTACTGAAGATGCATAATCCCAGGGAGGAATTAGAAGGTAACAACTTAAAATGGGCAGTAATTACAGCGTAATTCAAAAAGCCACACTCATTTTCAACCCCAGCCCCCTTTCTTACCTGAGAATTTTCCAAAAGGAGGTCGGTCTCCAGGTTTTTATAATCTATATTGTTGTGACATTCAAGTGCACTCAGCTATAAAGTCCTATTAGTTGTGTTGTATTAGTGTAAGCCTGATTGCTAAGGTAATGTTAATGCTATTGTAGAGGAAAAAAAAAAATAGTGTGGAATGAGTCCTGTTGCAGTTAGCAGTCCAGTTTCCTGATTTCCCTCAAAATACTGCAGTCACTTTTGTGAGTAAAAAGCTATCTGAGTGTTGCAACGTTCTTCAGTCATGTTTATAGTAACTGTGAGGCATTTACAATATATATCTGCTCTTTCCAAATTATCTTTGGAGGGTTGTATTTTATGCGTTTTATTCTGGGTTCCTAGAGGAGATATTTTTATTGCAGAAACAGGGCTTGCAAAATGGTGTGAGGCATTAACTCTGAAGAGCAGCTGCTTGAATTCAAGCTGGAGAGCTGTCTTTCCTCTGCATATTCCTGCCTAAAGGTGTGAATTCCCAAGAGACAACTAGAATGACTAGGTCTTTCTTGCCAGTAAAAGAGAGGTCAGAAGAACTGCAGTACTAATTTTTCTGTCCTTGTCACAGACATTGTACAGGCTTTTTATTTTAAGGTATTTTATTTATTCTCTACATTAAAAGCAGTGTGAAGCCGGAGGCTCTCTGACATTATCTTTTTTTTGTTGTTTGTTTTGTTTTTAATACATCTGTTACATGTATCTGTGCCACCTTGTCATCAGTTCTGGCCTGTTTCAACCTAATTCTGTGACTAATGGGGCAGAGGGACCAACGGACACTGGGAAAGGAGGAAGGAGAAGGATAGGCCCAGAGGAGGAAAACAGCAGTAAAAAACTAATGAGAAAATCTTAATTTACTAAACATGATAGTGAAATTTGAGAGAATACAATATACTGCAATATAATTGGAATTGAAGCTAATAAATAAGAGAGAGGACACAGCAGAGACGAGCAGAAAGAGAGACAATCCTATGACTCATGAGCAGTTTTATCATTTCCCCTAAATGGAAAATGGAAATGGAATAATGAAGTCTTCTGGGAGTTGTAGTTCATCCTTCACTTCTGTGACCAAGTGCCCAGAACTATCAACAATCCAACGCTGGAACTGCAGCATTAACTCTTTAAGTCCCAGCACATTACATGATGTTATGATGTGGAAAACCAATAATAAAAATCATAAAACCGTGGCACACCTTCAAGGAGATACTTTTGAAAAAGCTTTGCTTTAAAAAACAAATCTTTTCCATCTCTGATTTGGTATCAGATAAACTCAGGTGGAACAGTCACAATAATTCATGAGGTAATACTTTCTTGAAGGGATCAAGGCTATTTCTAATAATCAGTGAAGGAGGTGGAGGTTTTGTAGTGAATTTTGAGTTGTGTTTCTGTTCAAAACTAAGGTAGCAAAATCGCCTCAAAGGAGAACAATCTGATTTTTCAAGACTCTACACGATGGTTGTTTATAAGGAAGAGTGGTAACAAATTTTATACAGAGTTGTTCTTGAGGCCTACATTTCTACAGTTTATTGAAGAGTTAATTTTTCAGAAATGACCATTTTTTCCAGTTCCATCATGCTGAAAGATGGGATAGAGCTGTGATTCTTACCACACAGTGTTGAGGACATCTAATGGAAAATCAAACTCTCTTAAGAGTATCCTAATTTAGTCATCCAAAATCACAAGTCATTTCTCCCAAGGGCATGCTGCCTTACCAGTTCTAATTTGGTCATTCAGTTTTTCAGCACTTACAATAAATCCTAAATATCCCAGCACATGCCCTAAAACTGCTCCCAAAAGTTGGTTTTTTTTGTTTGTTTGTTTGACCAGAAAGTCACATGAATAAAGATAACTAAGTGATTACTAGATTGTGTTTTAAGAAACTTCATTGCAGGCATCCGGTCACTTTCCAGATTGTTCTTGGAGCTTCTGTGATATCAGTGATTTTAGTTGTAGCATGTTTCTTTTGGTATTGTATCTCTGTCTTCATTTGTAACAGCATTTTCAAACATTCACTTACTGATTCTAAGTACAGAATTACTGTAATAGAAATCTGCAATGTGTTTGAAGTACAATTGCATGAAATAGTGTCGTTCATCATGAGTTCTCCCTGCTATTTGTTACCATGTTACAGAGGTCACGCTGAGCTTAAAGCAGTATTTTACCAGATAAAATGTTATAGGGTCTGAATCTGTAGGTTTTCTGTATGTTTTTTCAAGGAACTGTTTAACATCTGAGAGCTATCTTTGAGTTGCTCATAGGCTTATATCACTGCAGAAACACGTTTTCTGTAATGTAGTGGAACCTCAGTGGAATATGATGTGAAATAGAATCTCATTCCTTATTTAAAGTATCTAAACTCTTAAATACACCCGTACACACAGCAAAAGGTAATGTATGCCACATGAAAGATTTCTTCAGACAGTTCTGTGTCAGCATTATACAAAGTTCTGTAACGTATTAATGAGGTCTGAACACCGCAGCATTCCTGTCTGATGTTAGTGGCTTAACAACAGTATTTGCTTTAAAAATTAATTTTACTTCAACTTTTTTTTATTAAATAGAGTTTGTTTCAGGTTAGCCTGCAAGAATAACAACATTCCTGTTTTTCTTGCATATCATGTTTGCACAATAATAAAAGATGAGAGAGAATTAACTAGCACTTGCATATTGTCAGTATGATGGTTAGTGCTACAACTAAAGAGAGGAAATCACAATTATGTTGTATTGCTACATGCTTTATTCCCTTTAAGAGTGTTGGTTTTTCTTCTTGAAATCTATCCAAATAGATACAAAAAGGAGCTAGATGGGTGAAATCCTGAATACACTGCGTATCAGTAAAAGATGGGGCTGCCTGAAGGATAACATTTTTCACATATATCGGATCTCAGACCTTACACTTCTCAAATTTAGCATCAATCTTAAAGGGAGATAAAGGCAGTGCCTTCGAAGTATAGGAGATAAAATCTGTACAGCTTATTGAAAAAACAAGGCAGCAACAGGAGCATTTGTGTTATGGCCCATTATAACTTACAGAGGTCTTTTTGTTCTGAAAGTGCTTTTTTTTTGTTTCATTGGCTTTGTCAAATCATTCCCTTCTGTTTCAAGTACTACTTGTGTCTTTATTTTCTGGATTAACCCTAAGCTATTTGTGTAATCCCACCAGGTAATAACACAATTTCCACCACAATAAAAAAAATGATGTGGATCAGTTCATCAGTATTTTTCCTCCTTTCTTGCTCATTCTTCACTTTATGCACCTCCTACTTTCCTTGTGTTTTCTCTGGAGTTTCAAGACACATTCCTGTACATATTCTGCTCATGTTTGGTGATGTGGCTTTATTAATCACATAGGGAGAAAAGTAGCAGATGTGAAGCAAAAAAACAAAAACAAGGAGTGAGTTTAGTTGATACAAGGAGAGAGGTTGGAAGCATGTAAGCCTGGACATTACAGATGCTAATGAAAATGTTGTGAGAAGGTACCTGGAAACATTGGCCCTTCAGATTTACTTTAGGAATTATTTAGTTCACAGGAAACATTTGAAACAGAAGATTCTGAGTCTATTCTTTTTGTTTTCTAGGGCAGATGCACTATTCTAAATTGAAACAGAAATGGCTTGGAATAAAAGTACAGGATTTAGGACACATTTAGCATCTTCTCCCATGATCAGGCACCTTAATCATAAAATTGTTATGTGCCAAAAGTTGCTAAGGGAATGTACAATTAAAGTGAAGTCACTTTGATGAGTAAGAAAATATCCCTTTTAATAATTTGTAATGCTGTCTGCTCACTTCTTTTTGCTGCAAAATTCAGATTCCTCCCTATTGGGAGATCCAAGAGTCAGGAGGAGGTAGCATGACTGAAGTAAGGAAGCAGGAGCTTGTTTCTTCCCACAAGAATACACCTTGTTCTAATTGTCAAAATGCAGCACTTTGCTGTTAATAAGTATTCCTTGTGGAGGTAACATCGCACTTCTCTCATCCATATTATTCTTTTCTTTTAGAAGGTTTCCCACAGTTAAGTGTCTGTTTCTCAATTGTTTTTCTTCAGATTGCATTTAGAAAGGTAAAGGAATTCCATTCCATGTGAGCAAGTAACTTAAAATAGGATTATCTGGATAATGACTGAATGCCTGATCTTCCCCAACATCCTCTTCATTATGCCATATTCAAGACTTGAATTCAAAGTAGTACCTGGTCTTTTTGACAGTCAACCAACTATGGCAGGAAAACAGTTTTTTTCATGAACTTGCCTAAGATATTCCACAATTCTTTGTAACATCAATTTCTGGATAATTGAAATACCATATGATCTCAAAATGCCTCTGTTAGCTGCATAAGCATTGGAAGATTACTTTTTTTATCATGCCCTAAAGTTTATAACCACTTCCATTTTATTTTTTTCAACAATTCCATCTACAACTTTAATGCAGATTCTCCAATGAAGTTATTAACTTGCTTGTAATTTTTTAATAACATATTAAAATCTTCTTTCACTTATACTGAAGCTTTCTTTTCATTTAGAGCCTGAGTTTTAGCTAATGTATTTTGGAATTGAAATATTGTAGGCAGTTTTGCAATTCTGTGTTTGACTACATAATCCATTTTCAAACAATAAAAGTGTTGCCACTGCAATTAGTGTCATAACGAGCCAGTCATCACCATTGAATCCCTATGTATATCTAGAATACATAACTTTATTCTTTTCAGTACCATGAAGTATTATTCTCAGATACTGTAAACATATTACATTCACATATTTTGTTTTTGTGCAGTCTTTGCAGCCTTGCAGTGCTCTTTCTCTACTCATTTATTTGAGAAAATTAAGCAGAAATCTTCAGAAACAAAATAACTTCTAATTGCACGACTAGGAAGAGGGAGCACTATATGGAGAGGAATAATAGTTATTGAGCTAATTATATTTCAGTTCTCAATTTTTATTGAGAATTTTTGGACTTGGATTTGTGGACTTTCTTCTTAGAGAATGAACCCAGTTAGCAATATGTTATAAATATGGTGAGTCATCACTGCTAGTTATTAATGAGCAGAATCCTAATGGTAGCTGAATGCCTGTCATCTGTTCCCAGTATTTATACATACCAACAGTTTCGAAAAAAAAACAAACAAACCAAAAAGGGAGGTCTTTAGAGGAAAACAGGCTTACTGCCATACAAATTGCAGAATTCTTTTACATCCAACAACTTCAATGTGCTTAGTAGCTGATTGTCCGTTTTCTTCTTTAGTAAGATAGGTGACTTTCTAAGTACGTTTCCCAGTTTATTTTAATCAGGAAAAAAAATCCATTTTTATAAGCTTAAAGACTGTTACATGATTCAAAGTAAAATACTGTAAAAGGTGACTACGATAGGAATACTTCTTCGAAAGCGTACGTACCGCCGATTTGAACTAAACCTTTAATGTAGATGCCCTGCTGTGGGCCCATGAACACCAAAATCTGTAGGTGTAACTGCTACTTGTGAAGACATCTAACTGCCAATTTCCCCAGAGCTCCAATGATGCAAGTTTTGATATTTTTTCTTAGTTTCTGCAGTGGCTACACAGAAGTTTTAATTATTCCATGTTGAAGGCTGTGTTGGCCCCAGCCATTCTTCTACACTCACCTATTCTGAGAGGTTTGGGATATTTGCAGGAACTGTGATCTCACCTCTCAGTTGCAGTGTAGGCAGTTTAAGTGTCCTAAAGATGGCTCATACATTAACCTTTATTTGGTAGCTCGGACAGAGGTATCTGAGCAGAACCATCAGGGAGAGCTTGCAATGCTGCTGCTCTTACTGTATTTGTGCACAGAATGGATTTAGGCTTCAGTGCTGCCCCTTGGGCATTTCCACTGGGCTCCACAGATCACTTCTAAGTCTTTAAGCATAAAACAGACAACTCTTTCTGCTATTGTCATCATACAGGAGATATGCTAACATTGTATTCACTCTGAACAAGTGGTTGATTACTTTGTCTCATTTATGGAATAAAGCCCAGAGTACTTACCTCCCATATTTCTGCTTGGCATCAACTCAGTATGGTGTGCCCAGAGACAGCTACAGCACATCCACCAATCTTCTGCTTTTCTTCTATCCTTCACCATCTCATTGGCCACGCCAGGACTTGTAACTTGCAGTCTCCACTTGTGAATAGCTTTATTCACCAAATCATCATTTCACACCATTGCTGTGTCTTGCAAACGACGTACCTCAAGCTTTGAAATGCTGTCTCTTCTTTCTCTGTTGTTGTTTATAACAAAAAGATCTATGTATAGTTAGTACGTAGAGCATATGCATGTTACTAAGCTGGTTCTAGTGATGAAAGATAGAATAGCTTGAGCACAGGGTCAACTGCAGAACAGGACCTTCATCTTTTATTGCAGGAGATGTGAGACGTGTCTTCTACTAGGCATACCACATGTTTTTTAAGGGTATGTTTTTAAACAAGGCCTTTTTACTGGATGTATGCCCTTAAGGTTCTTATTAGGGTGTAGAAAAATACCAGAATATTAGAAAACCATCTCCTGAGTTAGATTTCCAATTAAAATGTAAATAATGTCATAAAGTCTCGATGGTAGAATTTTCCTATTTTCAAGAGATATAACTCCTGTATGCAGATGTTTGTACTCAATGAATCTATGTTCCACAGGGAGATATCATGGATGACAGACCCTAACTATTTGTTCATTCATAGGCACTAGATGCATTGTAGTGTAATTCAGAGAAGCATCCTGTCTATGTTGTGAATAGATTTCTAAAAAGCCTTAATTTAGCAATAATTTAGGATTGATTAATACTTTTTCTAGTAAATCGTGAGATTAGATCATATGATTCTTAACAGCAGTTAATTGGCACTTAATCATCAGCCAGTTTAACACAGTGATTGAACAGAATTTGCTTCAATGAAAACAGCAACTTAAAGATTTGAGAATGGCATGAATCACGTGAGACTTAGTGCAGGGTAGGGGAGGATTTCTCCTCTCAGTTGTGTGACCAAAGACTTCCCCCTGTGTGAATTACCCTTCTCCTTTGTTGGTGTTTGTCAGCATATGAGCTGTGATCCTCAAACCTGTTTAAAAACCTATTCATGACAGTCTGTGAGTTACGCTGGGGGCAAAGTTGAAGTCAGCTTATGTGAAGGTTTCTTTAGAAGTATTTTCTGGGAAGAGTGGCTTTATTGGAGAGATTGTGATTTCAGAGATACACTCTGCTCCACAGTACCTTTACAATGAGTCTCCACTACAGCTATGTATAGAGTGCTTTCTTCAGAGAAAAACACTTTTTACAAAGCAACTGCTAGAGAGAGAAGTATCGAATTATCAAAAAATAGAGAGTGATGTATCGAATTCTAGAGAGGTTAGCAGAACTGGGATGTAGCAGCAAGCTGGTGAAAAAATGAAGTGGGAAAGGTGCAATCTACTAATAAGCTATACCTTTAGGCAGGATGGAATATCTCATTTATAAACTCCAGTGATAAACTGTGGTTTGAATTTGTGATAATTTTTGAAATAAAATGGCCTTATTTCCTAATCCTAATTATTAACCATTCACTGACTTCTCAGATGTTAGCCAAATTATGAGTAACTTGTGTGATCTTTGGTTTTGCCCTTTTCCTTGAAAATTCCAGCATTGAACAGACTTCAGAGAATGCCAGAAAAGAAGCAGAATATTCCAAAAGATTAAGAAATTAATTTTATTCCAAATACAGGAAATGGGGGGGTTGAAATCCTGTTGCACTCCGTAAAGACATTTGTATTTTCTTTTTTATGTATGTGTTCAAGAGTTTTATTTCTATTAACTGCTGGGCTGAGATGGAAGTCCATAGAGAAATTATTTAGGGAAATAGCAGAATAGAGAAAGTGACCAATAAAATATGGAATTAAGGGTCAAAAATGGAGAGCACAAAAAAAGCAACCAGAAAAAGACTCAAGGACAGAGAAAATTAGGATAGGGAAAGAGCAATGCCTTATAGCTAGCACAAATGTATATCCTTATTACTCTTCCACTTCCTTATATTTAAATTTGTAGAAAAGTGTTGAAAGGAAAGGCATAACTGTAGACAATCAAATCCAGTTCTTTGCAAGTTCACATACACGTTTGAGCTCTACTGTCAAATGCATTTCTCCCTAAAAAGCTCAAAATAAAAAATATAATTGAATGGAGAAACTGTCAGGGTTTCAGCTGGATACAACATTCAGTTTTTTCTCCTTTTTGATCTTTAGGATTCTTCCACTATTTATTGTACTCAGAATTTCCCCAACAGAAATAGAGCTGTTCATTTCTAATATGCAAATTATTTTTGTCTTTAAAACATTTATTCAGTAGGAGGTAAGCAAAATCTAAAATGAACCATATTTTAAGTGCTTGAAATGGAGTTTGTAATTACATACTATTATGACTAAAAATGCTTCTCTAATCAAGGAATAAACACATAATTAGGGCAGAAATACCGATTTAGAGTCGGACTTTCTACTGAAGAATGCTAGTACTATTATTAGTAGTAGAAATAGTGAAATACATCGTTTCTGGATGGCACGGATTCTTCAGTTATTTAGGAGATGTAATTAGGTTTCCTATTTATGTATTTTCATTAATCTCTCTGTTCAGGACATTCCTTCCCATCTCATTTTCCTACCCCACGCAGCCCCTATTATGTTAATGCTTATAGCACTGACAAACTGTCACGGAATACAGTATTCCATTTTAGATTCTATGGGATTTGGTTTGATATGACCTGATTATTTAATATACCAAAGGAAATCTTCCTTGTGGACTTGCTCTAAGTTTGAAGGAGACAGCTGTCTCAGCTATGTGAACTATAGCAACACTAACACACTGTCAGGAAGCCATGGCAAGAGATATTTTTTCATGATGAAAGTAATTTTTCCTCTCAGATATTGTACAGATGGTGGCAGAAGATCAATCCAATTACTGTAATATGCCACTCTTTAGCTATTTTTGTATGTATTTCTGGCTTTTGTATGGTTTTGGTGACAATTACTTTATAAGATAACCCACTGATAATTTTGGATTATATATAATAAATAGTATGTGATAGCAGAGTATTGTGCTTTGATAAATATGTGGCCAAGACAGGATTGTGAGTGCTGCATTAGAACAGTTGTGTCTTTTTATTTGGGAGTTCAATCATGTGGCTTTAATGTCCTCTGGAAATGTTTTTGTATAGTATACATGCTCTTGTACTACATGCGTAGGACCCTCCACTGTGTACTGAGTTAGAGTTTAGCATCTGTTTCCTTTTGATGTCTCATTATCTGTCACTGCTGTTAATTAAAAGATGGCAAAAACCTTGAAATTTTACTTTATTATACAAAATAGTTTTTATCTACAGCATCTTTAGTTAGTTTCTTTAGCATCAAGAATAAATTGCAGCCTTCAGAAGATTCATTCTGCTTTTCCACCCTACCAAGGTTTTGTATTTCAGCACTGTATTTTTTTGAATCAGACTTGAAATTGGACTGTATTAAAAGCCAGAATACATTTTTTTACTGCAAACACTCATTAGAATGAATTCTTTGGAGACTGGCTTTCACAGACAGAAGGCATTCTGAAAGGAAGTTCTGCTAGGATTAAGTATTTCAGTCTGTAGCATTTAGTTATTTGAATCTGAAAACAAATACATAGATTTTAGTAATTTCTGCAGGTGTATACATAAAAACAGCAACAACAACTCAGAATCCATTAGACAGCCTTGCATAGACTTTGCCTATGCAGCTATAAGAGTCCTATAGTAATGCTCCACATTTCTGAAGCCCTGTGCTTGGATTGTTATAGTAGTACAGAAATTGTGAGGACTTAGTCCTGTTCCACTGATGCATTTGGTGATGTTCCTTGTATTGTCCTCTCTGTGTATCCGTATCTGAATATTCAATGTTGTGTTTGTTTGCTTGTTTGTTTTACATGTGGGCTTATCTTCCCCTTCATTGCATAAGTAATCCCATTCTTTTTGCGTTGTTGGTAACCATTCCTAGAGGGAAATAGAAATACTAAAAATAAAAAACCTAGTAGCCGTTTTGTTCATAGTCATAGCTGTGAGTATAAAAGCAGACTAGAAGAAAATTGTCAGTAAGTGAAATATAGGAAAAGTTGCCGAGATTAAAAGTAGATTTAAGATTGACATTAAATTACAAGAACACTCATTTAAAATTGTTCTAAAGATGAAAATGGTAATAATCTCCTGTGCACACTTGAAATGTAGTGCAATATGCATGGGGATAATTGAAATTAATGACATTTGTGGTCAAAAGTCCTATCAAAAGTCATTAGGTGTTTAATTTTTTGATAACAAAGAACGCTACTGTGTTAGGTCATTTCACTTAAAAAGGAGGTGAAGAAATAAAAATGTATAAATCTCTTCAAGCTATTTCTGTGTTATTCCTGAAGTGAATTTTCAATTAAGGAAAAATCAGCAGAGGTGACAGCCAGCTGAAAATATCTTTGGAAAGAGAGTGCACTGTAGAACTGAGAGCTTGTGATGCTGTTTGCCAGTACCCAGAACAGCAGAGTATTATTCTCTGATTTTGCTAGGATACCACTCCTTTTTGGGAATAGCGGTTTTGACCAATCTACTTCTAGAGAAGCTAAGAATTAAACGAACCATATACTTTGATGAGCATGAAGAATAGTTTAGATCCTGAAGAACACACAAATGATGTTTTGAAGGCTAATATTGTCACCCCTGCATGAATCTGAAAAAGATACAGTAGTTAATGCACGTTAGCTGTTGATGTTGAATATCATAGTATGTTACCAATTAAGTGTTATGAATTTAACACTTTACTATTAAATCTAAAGCAGGTATTTCAGCCCAAAAGAATTCAGTAGCAAGCATTTATTAGAACTGAAACCACCTTTCCACAGGGTCTGTAAATCCTTTTTTTTTGGTGGCAAAATGAATAGTTCCCTTTTTACTATGTACTTGTTTTGCAGACATGGTTGAAAACAGTAGGATTGAGAACAATTATATCAGTGACTGCACGCAGATTGGATGCACACAAAGTCTTTACTCAGAAGTTATTGCATAAATACACAACACAAACCAAAGTTGACAAAAAAGGAGCAATTAATATTTCCGTTTTGGAAAAAAACACAAATGGAAAAATTATCATCACGTTACTCAGATTTGTGAATCTCAGTAATGTTACTGGACCTCTCTATGTGGGTTTCTTCTAATGAGTGTTAGGTGTTAACTGTTGGGTCCAGTCTGGACATCTGTGACAGTCTGGAGTGTAACTGCAATGTTTCCCAGTTGAGCGCTTCTCTGAGCTATAAAATCATCAAGCTGTGATACATACCTGATATATAATCAGCAAATCACAGCATGGCATTGTTGAGGGTTCAACTGGCATGAAAACAGTACAGAATTGCTCTGAGAAAAGTAATCTGTGATCAGCTTCAGGAGGGAAATGTCCATTTTCTGTGACTTTACAATGAAATGTTCACAGAAGAACGAAGAGGAAGTTTGAGAGTGTAGTCTGTTTTGTTTCATAAGGAGAAAAGCAATCTGTGATTATTTTTTTTCCCCTAGAGGTATATTCAAAATGTGTGTTTAAATCTGAGGAAATTAAAAGACTGTAATGGAAAATGTAATTTTAGACTTGGGAGCTTTCTTAAGAACTTGCTGCATTTGATGTTTTTGATCAGTTTTTCAAACAACAGTATGCTGGACTGAGTTAAAGATTTGTGGAGCAGATTTTTTGAAATTGATTAACCAAAAGGTGTGATTAGTCCCTTTCTCTTTCATTTCTCTGAGGTACTTTCTATCTTGCATGGTACATTTCCTAGTGCAAAATATATTGTCTACCTCAAAGGCAACTTAATCAGTACATGGTGCCCATTATTTTGAACTTACTGCTAAACTCAGTAGGAATACTGATATTTCCTGTGATCTATCATTTGATTTTTCCATTTATTGCCCTGCACTTGAGTTATAAGCTCACATGGAAAATGCCTGTATTTGTTTAATCTGCAAAGCATTCAGAGCTTTTTTGGCACTGAGTAAAAAATCAACAGTAAGCCACAAATATCTGTAAACCTTTAAAGGAATTCCAACAGCAAAAAAACTTGAAGTACAGCTTACAGGATCCATTGCTAATAGGTGTTTTTCCAAAATTGGAACCAATATTTGCAATCTATAGTGCGGTCTTTTGAGATGATTATTGTAACTTGGCAGCAGCAATTTGCATTTCGGTATACGAATAAGGGATTTTAAATATCCATAAATATCTACTAAAAATTTGAGCAATGCCTTTTCCAGTGGTGAGCATCAGCAGCATTTAAGCTAGGCTAATGTCACTAACTTTGAGACCCAATTTCTTTGGTATTCCACCAGTGCCAGATTTAACTTATTACTTTCCTCAGTAATTAAATAGTAGTGTAGCCAGATGAAAAGCTACATAATAAAATTACTGACTACTTCTGATCACTTAAAAAGATGATGAAATAGATCATTTGAAATTGTTTTTAGGTTCAGGAAATGTATACTTAGCTTGAACTACTAATACCTACACAGTAAAATGATAAGATTTTCTTAGTAGAAAGAGAAAATCTTGGACCAATGCCTTGGAAAATTACAGACAAATTCTGAAAATTTGAAATGGAAATTGCACTATTTCTTAGGCATCTTCCTTAAAGCCTTGTGTAACCCGCTCCATTAAGTCAAGGAGTCATATGAGGAATGGCAATGTAAAAAAGAATTGCAGACATGGAAATTGATAGTTATCTTGTTCATTTTCTATTAAACCATCTGTGCCCATCAGTGAATCTCTCACTAACACAGTGTATTTCCACTCAAGAAAGAGCAATGCCAACTTACGTGCCCACAGCTTTCATTTCAAATATATACTCAAATCTCTCTAAAAGCTTTAAAGAGAACTTAGGAGTTTGTTTTACAGTCTCACCTAAGGCAATGCTGTTCTTAATACAGCTCTGAGACTCTCTTTCCTAGGTATCGGGGTGTCTCAGTATTCCAAACTGCTCAGAGGAAGAAAACAGAGCTTTAGTGTTGGCAATATGGTGTCCTGCAAAACCAGTAGCAGCAGGAGACTGATATGGTATGTGAGTCTCCATGTAGCTGATGTGAATTAATTCAAATCTCATTGGGTTGGTTGGCCCCAGCCAACAGCTGTTCAGTCATTGGCCGCCACCCAAAGAGAAAACTTGTGGTTTGAGACAAAAAAAATTTAGGAAACAGAAGAATGAGGAGAAAAAGAAAATGCCTAAAGCAATGATGCATTGATTCACCATCCCTCCCAAATAGGCAGATAGGTCTAGCCAGTCTCTGAGCAGTGTTTGCATCCCCCAGGTCCTCTTTGCTCAATTTTTCATCTGAATTTTTCATCTGAGCTTGACTTTTTACAGCCTTATATTCCCTTGGTCAGTTTGGGTCAGTTGTCCAGGTTATAATCCTTTCCAAATTTTTGCCCACTTTTGGCTGACACTGAGGGGGGAAACTGGGAAAAAAACAAAACCTCAGTACTGTGCAAGTACTGCTTACAAATAAATAAAACACTGGTGTGTTATTGGCACTGTTTTAGTAACAAATCCAAAACACTACACCGTATGGGCTGTTATGAAGAAATTTAACTCCATTCCAACCATATAGAGTACACTCAGTTTTCATGATTTA